>NC_053491.1:69684415-70013027 GCF_905171775.1 Rana temporaria | reverse complement strand
TTAAAATTTCAACCTGCATGTATAAATTATACTTGGCAGTGAGACAGTATGCTGGCTTTCTCAATGCTAAATTTTTACATTAATGATAAACACTGTGTACTTGTCGTCAGTGGCGTAGCGTGGGTTGTCAACTTCCGGGGCAAGGCAAGTAATTTGCGCCCCCCCCTAACCTGCAGACTAAGGCACCTTTCACATTGGAGCGGGAGCCGCGGTGGCGGTATAGCGCTGCTAAAAATAGCTGCGCTATACCGCCGGGATTGCCGCAGGGAATTGGCCGCTAGCGGTGCGGTATTAACCCCCCGCTAGCGGCCGATAAAGGGTTAATGCCTCCCGCAATGCGCCTCTATAGAGGCGCATTGCGGGCGGTATTGCCGCGGTTTCCCATTGTTTTCAATGGGAAGGAGCGGTGAAGGAGCGGTATACATGCCGCTCCTCTCACCGCTCCAAAGATGCCGCTGACAGGAGATTATTTTCTCTCCCGCCAGTGCATCACCTCAGTGTGAAAGCCCTCAGGCTTTCAGATTGAGTAGGCAGTGAAGGAGTTTTTTAGGCGGTATAGCAGTGCTATTTTTAGCGCTGTACCGCCTGAAAAACTCCTCAGTGTGAAAGGGGTCTTTGACACTCCCCAAGTCCCTTCCAACAATACAATAGTTCTGACCAACCTGATTACTTTACTGACCATTACACACTACACTGACCACCATACTATACTGTCCACTACACTGAGAACTACACTGACCACTACACTACACCGTCCATTACACTGACCACTACACTACACTGTCCACTAAACCTAAAATTAGGAGGAGGCAGCCAGTAGTCTCACACACTGGCGTGAAAATTCGCCCCCCTAAATGTCGCACCCGGGGCCACGGCACCCCCTGCACCCCCCACGCTACGTCACTGCATGCCTTCCCAGAGTTTAACAAGCGCAATTGTCACAAGGGAGATGGAAGTGATAAGTTCAGGAACACAACATACTGTAAAAAAGGTCATAAAGACAACAAGTTGTAGAAATAAATATAGCCAATATGAGATACATCTTAGGCTACTTTCACACTGGTGCGCTGGGTGCGTCGGCACTAAAGTGCAGCTAAAAAGCGTTGCTTTACCATCGTTTTGCTGCAATTTTTGGCCACTAGCGCTGCGGTTTTAACCCCCACTAGTGGCTGAAAAAGAGTTTTGGAGTCGCTGCCCCATTCAATTCAATGGGCAGGGGCGCTTTAGGAGCGGTATATTCACCGCTCCTACAGCGCCTCAAAGATGCGGCTGGCGGGACTTTTTTTAGCGTCCTGCCAGCGCAACGCTCCAGTGTGAAAGTCCTTAGGCTTTCACGCTGGATATAAAGGAGTGGGTCTTTCAGGGCGCTTTGCAGACGCTATTTTTAGCGCAATAATGCCTGCAAAGTGCCTCAGTGTGAAAGCAGCCTTGAAACAGAACTGCGTAGACAAAAGATTTACCCTCCCCTCCTAAGTCTGCTTTCACACTTGCAGGCGCTATTGCGCTAAAAATAGTGCCCATAAAGCACCCTGAAAGAGCCGCTCCTTTATATCCAGTGTGAAAGCCTGAGGGCTTTCACACTGGAGCGTTGCACTGGCAGGACGGTAAAAAAAGTCCTGCCATCCACATCTTTGAGGCGCTGTATGAGCGGTGAATATATCGCGTCCCTACAGCACCCCTGCCTATTGAAATCAATGTGGCAGCGCCTCCAAAACGCTCGCAAAGCGCCACAAAGCAGTGTTTTTTCAGGTGGGTTTAACCCTTTTTTGGCTGCTAGCGGGGGTCAAAATCGCGTCCGAAAATTGTGGCAAAAATTACAGTAAACGCCGCTAAAAGTAGCGCCAGCCCAGCGATTCAGTGTGAAAGTAGCCTAAGTCCCCTTTCACACTGGGGCATTGTTCAGGCACTTTGGTGTTAAAAAAAAACGCCTGTAAAGCGCCTGAAAGAAGACTCATCTGCAATCCCAATGTGAAAGCCTGAGTGCTTTCAGAGCCCTTTCACACTGCCATCACCCAAAAAACACTGGTAAAGCTTCGCTAAGACCCCTTTCACACTAGGCATTTTTCAGGCACTTTAGTGTGAAAGCACTCAGGCTTTCACATTTGGATTGCAGATGCAGCTTCTTTCAGGCGCTTTACAGACGCTTTTTTTAGCGCTAAATGCCTGAAAAACGCCCCAGTGTGAAAGGGGTCTAACTGCCTAGGGAATGGTGAATAGGGTCGAATACCTACCTTATTGATTGCTCCTGCATGCTACCTCCTGTTCATGTGACCTGTCTACCAATGCCTTTTCCCTTTGTTGCCTGACCAGTCACAGCTCTCTGATGTCATCTCATAAATGGAGGACATTAAGGACCCTCCACATTTCATAATGTCAGACTGAGAGTATTGGCTGCTTGGGGAGCATTTCACCTTGCAGTGTGGGGATGGAGACCCATTGCAAGAGTACAACTTTTTTCCTCCAGAATTAAGTTTTAAGATAGATATACTGTATATGAGAACAGAATCATTTCTGCATTAGGGTAGCTAAATATTGATTTAGGTTTTTACCTCCTTCATGACCAGGAAACTTGTTTAGCTATTCAGCACAGTGCTATTTTAACTGGCAATTATTCAATAATTCAACAGTGTATGCAATTTACATTTTTATCATTTCTTTCACACAAATATAGCTTTATTTTGCTGGTATTTAAAACACACTTTTTTTTGGCTATATAAACAAAAAAATACAAAGAATTTTGAAAAAAGAATTGAATTGAAAAAAGCGTAGTCTGCTGCAATTCCTTGGTGAAAATAACCCACATTAGTGTATATTATTTAGTCTATGTGAAAGTTATAGCGTCTACAAACTATGTTATATTTATGGTCGTTACCCTCTGACCGAGAGAGATGTGGATCACATAAACACGCGACAAGACTTACAACATAAATAGACCTGAAGTGTGCCTTGGTGGTCTGGTCAGTATGCCAAGAAAAGGGGGCATACCCAAGGTAAGTAATGGGTAGTTAATTGAAGAAGGACATGCTGAGAAGTGCCCTGAAAAAGGGAAGGGTGGGAGGGTGTCGAATGCGATTGAATGCGTAGACTCACGGACATGAGGTGAGCTGGGAAGAGTCGGCCCAGTGACGTGTAGTACTGCACACTGAACCGACAAAGAGCATGTGTGAGTGGGCTGCTTAAATACCCTCCGGGCTCCTCCCATAAACTCAGGCCACCATACTGGCCTTCTTATTTATGGTCGTTACCCTCTGACCGAGAGAGATGTGGATCACATAAACACGCGACAAGACTTACAACATAAATAGACCTGAAGTGTGCCTTGTGACTCAGATAGGGAAATAGTTTATATTGATTTCTTGTATTTATTGAGCCAGCTTGGTAAAGGCTTGTGCCATTCCTTCATGAGGATTTGGGATGTATGTGGCAAAACAAGGAGACTTCCATCAGCCTGGTATCTTGATTACGTGGTCTGGTACTCCCTGTTGGGAGGCAACTGAGGCTGCTCCAATTTGGAAAGAATGTCCAGAGAACTGACTGGGGTTTGAAGCCCAAGTTACTTAGGAGGATTCTGACATGCTTGACACACTGGCTGACACTCAGGGAGCTGGTTTAGAAAGGGTAGCAACGAGCTACCATCAGATTGGCTGGGTAAATGGAGCAGTAGTGGGTCGAACACCGTCACTGGGCGTCAGGCGTTGTCAGTCTGAAACAGGTTGATGTCAACCCCAGGGGCCTGTTTGTTGCGTTTGCAGACTGTGAGAGTGTAGATGTTCGAAAGCGAGTCGGGTGGCGTCGGAGCAGTGTGTGACTGCCGGAGCCGCTGACTAAATTCACTAGGTTGTAGGGAACCGTAGAAGGCCTGGTAGATGGCTGTTGGGTGACTAGACTGGGCAAAGCGCTAAACAGGGAACGAGTAAGGATTTTAGACATGTCCCTAAAGAGGGGACTCTTGAAAGGTAGGCGCTTGCCACTGACTACAGGTTGGTGCTTCTGTATGCCCTGTAGGAGGGACTTGACTGCATGGACTCGAGAATACTGACGGTTTACTGGGGTCCTGCAGGGACAGGAAATGCTGGATGCCATCTAGATATGGTGTGATAGTATTGAGAAATGGTCAGCTGCATGTGGCAATACGATATGAAGGCTAGGATGTGTTCAACGTTGCCTATTGCTGCTCCGGGGCAAGGGGCCAAAAATTTGCGATTAGTGTTCCAAGCAGTGCGATAGGCCTTCAGTGTGTTGCGTGCCAAGGAGTGGTTAATAAGTTGGATTGCGTTGGCGAGATGCGACTTCAGTCCATCGTCAGCAATGTCATGTGGGACAGGGATAGTTGTTGGGTCGGCTCCAGGCTCTTGCTGGAAAAAACATCCATTCCAAGGTTGGAATAGGAAAGCGCATCAGCTGCTGCATTTGCCTGGAAAAGGTCTACATAAGATATTAACTGGTGACGGAGTGACAGCTGCGCGAGCTTGCGCAGGAAGTGATGGGGAGTGACTTAGATCTATCTTAATTGATGATGTCGGCTGTGGCCTGATTGTCTGTGGTGAAGAACAGTGTCTGTCCTGTTCAAGTGTGGTCCCAGACCTGGGCAGCTGCCACGATGGGGTGCAGCACGAGGCGTGATGAAGACTGGGTGAAGCAAAAATTTAAGAGAATTTCTGGGGGCCAAGTTATGGAGAACCAGTGGCGGCCTAAAAAATGGCTGCAAAAGCCTTTGGTGGCTCGGCTGACACTGCCGGGATGAAGATTGAAATGATGTTCTATCAGGTGGGGAAGTTGTCCCACATAGCTAAGTCTGCTACTGATGCTTGGTCTAGTTTGAGAACTTGGACTGGATCTTGCATTGGTGTGAGAAAATCAAGACAATACACAGGTGCTCAACGAGACAATATACATGCACTCGCAGGCCAACGTGCACTCGCAGGCCAACGTGCACTCGCTGGTGCTGGATGAAAACCTGAACTAACCGCAGGGAAAAAACTGAGAAAAGATGAGTGGCCCGCGTGCCACTGAAGATGAATGGCCAACTGGGTGCCACTGTGTGTTTGTGTGGCTGATTGTTTGTCACTGAGGTGTGTTTGCAAGTTTAGTTTGTATTCGGGTTTGCACGTAGGTGCGTGCCGCTAAGTGTTTTATACTAATGCAGACAATATTGTGCTGTTGCAAGGGTGTCAGTGAGTGTCAGGTTGCTGGGACGATATTGTGTGGTGGCAGGGGCCTTGAGTATGAAGGTTTGATGGTATTGGTGGTTGCAAGGGTCTCAGTCGTTTGCTGAGACGATATTGCATGGTTGCAAAGGTGTCGATGATTATGAGGTTTGTTTTGAGATGGCATGATGTGGTTGCACAGGTCTCAACAAGCGAGGGGTTGCTGAGACGATGTTGCGTTTTGCAATGGTCTCAAATGAGTGTCGGCCGCTGAGACAACTTTGTATGGCTGCAAGGGTCTAAATGAGTGTCAGGTTGCTGAGACGAGATTGCATTTGCAATGGTCTCAAATGAGTGTCAGGTTGCTAAGATGACTTTGTATGGCTGCAAAGGTCTGAACGGGTGTCAGGTTGCTGAGATGAGATTGTGTGGTTGCAAAGGTCTAGAAGGGTGTGAGGTAGCTGAGATGATATTACATTTAGCAAGGGTCTCAAATGAGTGTCAAGTTGCTGAGACAATATTCCCCTTTATTTTAATTTTTTATGAAAACGACTGTGAATGAAACGCTGGTAAACATGAGTTACCGCATCTGGCAGTGTTTACAAGCTGTTACAGGCATTGGCGTTTCGAATGGGTTTCGAATGCCTCTGAACATCCGTCTGAACCCATTTTTCCAACAGCAGTGTACATGAGGCCAAAGATGATTTGTCTGGCTGCAAGGGTCTCAATGAATGCCAGGTTGCTGGGGCGAGACTGTATGGTCACAAAGGTCTTTGACGAGTGGGAGGTTGCTCAAGACAGTATTGCGTGGTTGCAAGAGTCTTGATGAGTGTGGGGCTGCTGAGACGGTATTGTGTTTGCAAGGGTCTGAACTATGGTGTGAGGCTGCTGAGACGGTATTCCGTGGTTGCAAGGGCCTTGATGAGTGTGGGGCTGCTGAGACGGTATTGCGTTTGCATGGGTCTCAACAATGGTGTGAGGCTACTGAGATGGTATTGTGTGGTTGCAAGAGTCTTGATGAGTGTAGGGCTGCTGAGACGGTATTGCGTTTGCAAGGATCTCAACAATGGTGTGAGGCTGCTGAGACGATTTTGCATGGTTGCAATGGTCTCAAGAGGTGTCAGGTTGCTGGGCCGAGATTGTGTGGTGACAATTTTCTTTTTTGCATATTTTTTTTTTTTTTTTTTTTTTGCGTTTTGTAAGGGTCATGTGTTGCAAGGGTATCAGGCTGCTGAGACAATTTTGTGTGCTTGCAAGAGTCTCCATGAGTGTGGGGCTGCTGACACGGTATTGCGTTTGCAAGGGTCTCAACAAGGGTTTCAGGCTGCGGAGACAAATTTTGCGTGCTTGCAAGAGTCTCCATGAGTGTGGGGCTGCTGAGACGGTATTGCGTCTGCAAAGGTGTCAGGCTGCTGAGACAATTTTCTGTGCTTGCCAGAGTCTCCATGAGTGGGGGGCTGCTGAGACGGTATTGCGTTTGCAAGGGTCTCAACAAGGGTGTCAGGCTGCGAAGACGAATTTTGCGTCGTTGCAACGGTCTTAACAGGTGTCAGGTTGCGGGGCTGAGATTGTGTGGTGGCAATTATTTTTTTTCTGCACTTTTATATTTTTTTTCTTTTGCGTTTTTTTTAATTTTTTTGCGTTTTTTTTGCGTTTTTTTTTTTTTTTGTTTTGTAAGGGTCATGTGTTGCAAGGGTCTTAACAAGGGTGTCAGACTGCTGAGACGATTTAGTGTGGTTGCAAGACTCGATGAGTGTGGGGCTGCTAAGACGGTATTGCGTTTGCAAGGGTCTTAACAAGGGTGTCAGGCTGTGGAGACGAATTTTGCATCGTTGCAACGGTCTCAACAGGTGTCAGGTTGCTGGGCTGAGATTACGTGGTGGCAATAGTTTTTTTTTTTTTTTTTTGCGTTTTATATATTTTTTTACTTTTTGCGTTTTTTTTTTTTTTTTTTTGCATTTTGTAAGGGTCATGTGTTGCAAGGGTCTCAGCAAGGGTATCAGACTGCTGAGATGATTTGCATGGTTGCAAGGTCTCAATCAATAAGAATTGGGTTACTGAGAAAGGATAGAAACACCTGGTTTGTTTGTACCTTAAGCAAGCAGTATAAGGTAGAAGGACAACGCCTGTTTGGATCGTAGGTTCCATAGGGGCCACTAATGAACGATATGGGAGACAACGAATGGTAGCAAATTGATAGAACATAAAGAATGTAATAACAAATCTTACTTGCGACAGTGGGCCATGCGAGTGAGTTTGCGGCGGACTGTGGCTGGAGTGAAACATGTCGGGAACGTGTAGCGGGATGCCGTGCATGGGGCAAAACAAGGAGGTTTGGTGTAGAAAATAGAACACGAGAAGTGCGTATCAATGCTTTGTAAGCTCCACTGCGGGAACCAAACATATGGTACAGGTGACACCATGAGTGGCCACAAATTTGACATGACAAACAAGCTAACGAATCCTACCTGGGACAGTGAACGTGCGACTGGGTTTGCTTTGGACTGGAGTGGATGTGCAACACATCCCAAGAGTGTGGTGTGGCGCCATGCATGACGCACAGGCAATAACTTTGGTAAATAAATGAGAGAGAAGAGCCGTGTACAAGCAATTCGTAAGTTCCGCTGCGGGAACTGAAAAACACACGAGATGGGGGAAACTATGAATGACAACGGTAGAAAGTATGCAATGTATCTGATACAAAATGGTTGTAAAATGCATGAAATGAAATCCGATACGAATTGATAGTAAGGAGTATTGAACGAATCTGATACAAATTGGTTGTAGAGTGTATGCTACCCCTTGCTTTGAAACCGAACACCTACCAACCACCCATCCCCCCGGGCTAATCAAGTGCAGAGAAGGCACCATGTGAGTCCAATTACCACCTCAATCTGCCAAAGAACCCATACAAACACATGTCAATCTCCAAATGGATTTACAAATGAATCGTATGTTTGGCAGAAGGAAGTTGCAAATGTACTATGCCTGAGCCAAATGATGTTGGAACATAAGCAAAAGTAACTCAGGCAGATTTTTTCCCAAAAGGGATGCAGGATAGGAAGCATAACGAATTGCAAGATTGCACAAGATTCGAAAAGGTTTGAATCCTACCTGCGACAGTAAGCGGGAACCGCCGGCGAAGACCATGAAGGGAGAAGCCGCAAAGCGCTTGCGATGTCGAATGCGATTGAATGCGCAGACTCACGGACATGAGGTGAGCTGGGAAGAGTCGGCCCAGTGACGTGTAGTACTGCACACTGAACCGACAAAGAGCATGTGTGAGTGGGCTGCTTAAATACCCTCCGGGCTCCTCCCATAAACTCAGGCCACCATACTGGCCTTCTTATATATTTGAAAATTGATCAGTCCTGATGGCCTATCTCATTTCTTGAGGTCCTGAAATGCCAGGACAGTACAAATGACCCCTTTTTGGAAAGTAGACAGTCTGAGATATTTTAGTAAAAGGCATGGAAAGTTTCCTGAAGTTGTATTTTTGTAACAATTATTTTGAAAATTAAGAAATTAAATATATTGGCCCGGATTCAGAAAGCCCGGCGTTACTTTGTGCGGGCGTAGGGTATCTCAGATATACGCTACGCCGCCGTAACCTAGTGAGGCAGGTTCTGTATTCAGAAAGAATCTGCTCCCTAAGTTACGGCGGCGTGGCATATGAGGGCCTAATTCAAAATAGGAAGATGTGGGCGTGTTTTATGTTAATTCACTGAGACCACACTAGTCATATGATGACTGCACTAGTGACAGTATTTTAAGAAAAAAGGTAAAAAAAAAACAACACTGGCCCGGATTCAGAAACAATTTACGTTGGCGTATCTATTGATATGCCGCGTAAATGCTAGCATGCGCCGGCGTATCTTCTTTCTGTATTCAGAAAGCAAGATAGGCCGAAATTTGGCTAAGATACGACTGACGTAAGTCTCTTACGCCGTCCTATCTTAGTTGCATATTTACGCTGGCCGCTAGGTGGCGTAAAATTTTGCGTCGTTTACGTCGTTTGCGTAATTCGTTCGCGAATAGGGCTTTGCGCAAGTTACATTCACGTCAAAACCAATGAGGCTTTGCGGCGTAATTTGGAGCATGCGCACTGGGATACGTCCACGGACGGCGCATGCACCGTTCGTTAAAAACATAATTTTTACAATCACAATGATTCTCCACCTGGCCAATCAGGAAGCGGTGCCTGAGACCCGTCACCTGATTGGCTGAAGGGACAGGCGATCCTATTGGTCGCCTAGGACAAGTAGGGTGGACATGCTTGGCTACCAGGAGGGGACGGATGGATAGGGTCCCAAGGAGGGAGCCATGGGAGATCTGCCCCTGGGCTCCTCACAGGCGGTGCAGGAATTGGAGGAGTTGTCCAGGAAAAATTGTATTGAAAAAAGGTCCCCCCTCCAAAAAAAAAAACAAGAGGCCACTGGCTACTTTTCACAGCTGCACCAGATTTTGCCCTATTATTTATATCCAAGTTCAATGCATGTGCATATATTCTAAGAATGCTGGGGAAAGTGATAGCTGGGTGAAACAGATCTTGTATTTCTGGCACAAAGCATGTTGTCACACATGCCATAAGAAATGCCAATAGCACAGTCTGTGCATGTCTGTCCATTGGAAAAAATTGTTATAGCAAAATACAGAAACGTATTCCTACAATTAATTGGTAACAAAACCAAAAGCTTGAGTACTAATACCTCACATGTCAAAACCACATTTTCTGGAAAAAAAAAAAAAATTCAAGCTTTCCTTTTTGAGATCCTTTTTAACCACTTCAGCCCCGGAAGAATTTACCCCCTTCATGACCAGAGCACTTTTTGCGATTCGGCACTGCGTCGCTTTAACTGACAATTGTGTGGTTTGCACCCAAACAAAATGCTCCGGATGACAGGGAGCAGTAGATCACTGTCCGCTCACTAGGCATAACAGGGAAATGCCTTGTTTACATAGGAACCTCCCTGTTCTGCAGCTCCGTGATACGATCGCGGCACCCGGCAGACATCGAGTCTGCAGGACCTGCGGTCACACTCACGGAACTCGCGGCGGGCACGCGCCCGCAATGCAGCAATTTAAAGGGGATGTACAGGTACTTTCATATGAGCAGCTGTGCCATTCTGCCGACGTAAATAGTCATGCAGCAGTCGGCAAGCAGTTTATATGATTTTTTGGGGAATCGATACACTGGAAAATATACACTACGCTAGCTGCCTGGAGTTTGCATGTTCTCCCTGTAACTGGCATGGTTTTCCTCCCACATTCCAAAGACACGCTGATAGGTTTATTGATTCCTGTGTAAATTAGCCCTAGTACTGTATGTGTATGTATGAATGTGACAGAATGCTTTTTTTTATCATGGCAAAGAGATCAGTTCAGATAGGCTTCAAATATACTAGATCATTTAGCTGTAATAAAAACATGAGCTAAATGTTAAGTAGTGAAATTACATTTTTTGTTCAAGCCAAAAACAGTTTTAACCAGAAATACATAGGCCTTCTGAGAAAACAAAAAATATGTAGCATAACATTAATTTCAGTTTGATTTTGATTTCAGTTCCTGGATGTTGTAAAAAAAAAAGCCATTGTTTTTTGTATTTTTTTTTCTTGTGACTTACAGACAAATGAACTGTTCAATAAAGACTCACTAGGGTTCTGCAAGACAGATGCAGACAGTATTTTGCTGGCTCTTTTAAATCATCCCCATGCTGAGACCACATCTGAGACTTGTCTACAGGAAGCATTTGATGGATGTAAATATTTATACCTACCAATCACTGGGTAAATAGATTTTATTTTTTGTTGAAAGAGAAATGTAGCAGTCCTAAATGTTATAAATAGTATCAGGTTTTCAAACAACTCTATCTATCTATCCCAGTGGTCTCCAAACTGCGGCCCTGGGGCCGGATGTGGCCCTTTGCCTGCCTTTATCCGGCCCTTGGGTCACTACTCCCAAAGATACAAGACACTAATTTGCCAAGTGACACCAGCAATGAATGAATGAATCTCCCATTGACACCAATAACGGGACACTATTTCTCCTACTGATACTAATTATGGGGCATTATTGCTTTCCAATGATACCAATGATTGGGTATTATTCCTCCCCTCCCAATGATTCCAATGAAGGGGCACTGTTCCTTCCAATTAAACCAATGATGGGGCACTATTCCTCCCAATGATACCAATGATGAGGCACTGCTTCTCCCCCAATTCCAATTATGGCGATGTTTACTCCTAGTCCGGCCCCCTAAAGTCTGAGGCCTCGTACACACGACCGAACATGTTTGCTGAAACTGGTCCGCGGACCAGTTTCCGCGGACATGTTCGGTCGTCTGTACAGCCGACCGGACCGGATTCCCGGCCGAGTGGACAGGTTTCCAGCGGACAAATGTTTCTTAGCATGCTAAGAAACATGTCCGCTGGAAGCCTGTCCGTCGGACATGTTCGGTCGTCTGTATGACTCACCGGACATGTCCGCTCGGCCAAAAGCCCTCGAATGCGTCGAAGTGATTCGACGCATGCGCGGAAGCATTGACCTTCCAGGGTCGCGCACGTCGCCGCGTCATCGTTGCGGCCACGGCGCGGCCACGTCACCGCATATCCTGTCCGCGGGGAATTTGGTCTGATGATGTGTACAGCCATCAGACCAAATGATCCCAGCGGACATGTCTGATAAAAACGGTCCATGGACCGTTTTCATCGGACAGATCCGGTCGTGTGTACAAGGCCTGAAGGTCAATAAACTGGCCTTTTGTTTAGAAAGTTTGGAGACCCCCTGATCTATCCTAATGTAGGGTACACACTATAGGAAACTCAGGCTAAGAATCGTCTGACTTTCCTTGTTGTTTCACAGCAAATCTGAACTGATGAACGGAAATTTTTACAAAAATTCTCGTACGACAAAGGCTTTTTTTTGTTGTTTATTGTTTCTGAGCATGCGCAATTATTGCTTTTCTTGTACGAAAATTGTACAAAAACGGTACACGTTAAACAAAAATCATTTGTTCTTTTCCCGGACGAGAACATTTTTTGAAGTTTGTTCCTTCAGGAATTTTCGTGGGAAAAGTCGGAATTGGCTGTCGAAAGTTGTGTACACATTATATGAACATTGTACGAAAGTTCCTCTGATGAAAATGTTCATCCGATTTTCTTATAGTGTGTACGAGTCTTAAGACTTCATGATATGACTATAAAAACTTTATATAGGTTCTAACACTTCCTCACTTCAAAACTAAACAAAAAAGCCTTTACATAAATCCAAAAGTGTTACTAAACAACAGTAAGATCAGTCTGTATATGCAGTAAAGCATGCTTGTTATATTCACTTTGGAACCCAAGGGGTCAATCCTCTGCATTGTGTGAAAAGGCTGTTTCATCCCGTCTTCTCTGATCCTCCCCTTCTTCCACTGTCCCCCCAACCATTTCCCGATAGAAAAGAGCATTGGGGGCACTCTGTACATGCTCAGTTTGGTGTGTATTCCTAGAGTTTTTTTTGTTTTATTGGGGGAGTACATGTGATCGTCACAGGGCCAATCAGCACTGTCCAGACAGAGGGTCAGGGGTCATTCAGCCTCATAGGTCAATCAGGGGAGAATGAAAACTCCTCTTACAAGCTTTAACCAGACACTCATAGAAGTCACATGACTGCTCTATCTGCCGATAAGAGAAGGTATTTAGCAGTTTATATTTACTAAAACGATTGCATTTCCATGCTCTGTGTACTGTGGGAGACCAGATAAAGTGAATGCAGTGGCCTGGGTTTAGTAATACTAATGCCCTGTACACAATCAGAATTTCCGATGGCCTAAAATTCGATGGAATTTTTAGTCGGAATTTTGTTCAAGCTGTCTTGCAAAAATACTGTCAGACCAAATTCTGACCGTCCAAAATGCGGTGACGTAAAACGCTACGATGAGACAAGAAAAATGAAGTTCAATGCTTCCAAGCATGTGTGGAGTGTTCTGAGTTCCATACAGACAAGTTCTGAGTTCCACACAGGTGATCAGAATTTCCGATAGGATTTTTTCCATCAGAAAAAAAGAAAACATGTTTTATTTCTAAACTCAGACGAAAAAAGTCTGATGGGGCCCACACAAGGTCGGAATATTCTATGAAAAAATTCCGTGTGACTTTTTTCATCAGAAATTCCGATAGTGTGTACAGGGCATAAGTTTAATGTTCGACAAATGTGAAGGTGCACTGAGCTTTTAGCCAGTAGCTATAGAAACACAGGTATACATTGGATTGGGGGGGCTAGCATAAATTAGCTATAAAAGTTGACTTCTTTAACTATATTTATGTTCACTATTCCGATTAAACAGAAAGGGAAGCAAAGTGTAAATGCATTAAATAGTCTCTTGTGAGATCCTTTGTGCTAATTCTGTCTGTGCTCTACCACCCACTCCTTAATCTGAAAAATAAATAAATACCATCTATAGAAAAAAACATTACGTTCAAACCTTGAAAAAACATATTTAGATTTTCATATATATCCATAAACTGTTATGTCCATATTGATGCATAAATGAGCAATTAAATAAACTATGTTTGTGTTTGGCGTCCATGGTGTTTGGCTCTAGGGCGGACGTTTTTGATTAAGTTGATTTGGCACCCTTTTCGGCATATGATGATAGGCTGCAATGTGTTTTTCTTGCATTTTATTCGCCAGTAGAATGTGGACCCACCCAGCTCCCTGCGGTCCGCCCCCTTCTAGTTCTTTATAGAAGAGCAGGCTGGCTTTGGGGACTTTCAGGCTGGAGTGCGGGTTCCTCGGGAGACCCAGATATTTATTGCTTTAGGTTTCCTACATGTAGGATATACTCCCATTTTTCATCTTGGTACCTGAGATGTTTACCCTTCATCTGTTTTCAGCTCAGGAGGCATATCCAAATATTGGTTAGCATTTATTGCTGGATGTTTTTGCTTTTGGTCTAGCTTATAATTGGCTGTTATGACCCGTCCATATTAGTGTATACATCTGTTATTAGAATACAGAGTCCTGGTTGGTCGAGACACTAGATCAGGAATAAGCAATTAGCGGACCTCCAGCTGTTGCAAAACTACAATTCCCATCATGCCTCTGCCTCTGGGTGTCATGCTTGTGGCTGTCAAGAGTATTGCTATGCCTCATAGGACTTGTAGTTCTGGAACAGCTGGAGGTCCGCTAATTGCATATGCCTGCACTAGATGATATGCACTTGTTGCAGGGACTGTATAACCATCGGCTGGATTTTGAGTGATTCACCATACCCAGGTGGGTCTTGTGTTCTTTGTGATATAATATTGATGTAGGGGTGAATTTTTTTTTTTTGTTAAACACATATTTAATGCCTTAGCTATGTATAGATGTATGGGTTTCTAAGCACATCTGTTTTCTCCTTTGCTTTTTACAGGTTTGAGGATTAACAGTATTCCCTGACTCAGCTGGGGATCTTTCTACTGCATGCTGGTTGCCGACAAGACGGTCTATCATTGGCCTCCCCTTAGCTTGAACATGCCAGACCTTTTGAGGTACACTTATAGATGTTGTCTTATTATAATTCCCCTCCCCTTCTTTTCTTTTTGTCTCAATTTTTGAGGGATAGCTAGCTATATGTCCATGCATAATGATGCATGTTTATTATGTTTATGCTTGTCATAGGTGTGGAGCTAGATTCTATGGAATGAAGCCGGAAGAAGCAGCCATTGTTCTGGGAAACATGTTGGCAAGCTCCATATAACACCCTCTGATAATATGATGTGACAAACTTCATATAAAACCATTTAATGTTATGTTGCACATTTTGTAATTTTATCTATGTATTGGATTTTTTGGTAGCCCCTTGTTGCTTATATGTCTGTGTGTGTTTTTGTATATACTTGAATAAACATTTGTTTTAATGAATAATTGTGTAGGTTATATCACCAGGGAATCACCATTTAATGCCCATTCCTTTATACTCTCTTTTTTGCAATTATCAAATATTTTTAGGGATGGTGTTCTCTGGTATCGAGTAATCTGTTTGAGCTTTGGACTTTGAATATATAGCTTTACAATACTGTATTTGTGTTCTCCTTTAAAAGTGCAAAAACGTTATTTGTATAAAAAAAAATCAGATTAGGTGGTGGCTGCTAGAGACTATTTAATAGCTATTGCACCACTTGTCCTCTTCCTCTCTCCCACTGTGAAATACTTTAGAATTTTTTGGAAACATAGGGTAAATAAAAGAGAGGTGGCGTCCAAGCTCTTTTGGCCCTTCTTCTCCTGTGGGTCATTTAATGCACTTAGTTCTGCACTCCTGTGATCCATATTCAGCAGACAGCAGTCCAAAGTCGTCTGCCATTCACTGACGCATCGTCATAGAGACAGTACAGGCCAGTCATGGCGAACCTTGGCACCCCAGCTGTTTTGGAATTACATTTCCCATGATGCTCATGCACTTTGCAGTGTAGTTAAGCATCATGGGAAATGTAGTTTCAAAACATCTGGGGTGCCAAGGTTTGCCATGACTGGTATAGGCTCTGCAGGTTCCTGACAATAATATTGGGATCCACCCAGATTCCTGAATGGCAGCTGGCTTAGCCTCTCAGCACTCTGATGAGAGCCTGAGCCAGCCGCTCCCGCCCCTTCCACAGTCCAGCGTTCCATTGAGCCATCTCCTTGCTAAGGCTGGGTTCACACTACGGTTTTCCCGTCCGTCAGCCGCATACGATTTCAGTATTGAAAACGTACGGGCCCGGACGGGAAAACGTATAGATAGAGAATGCATTGCAAATCGTATGCACTCAGATGCATCCGGGTGCGTACGATTTGCTGGCAAAACGTTTTTTAAACGTCCGCAAAACCGTGTTCAACCACGGTTTTGCGGTCGTTTTTAAAACAGTATGGCAACCGCATACGTTTTCCTTTAACATTAATGTCAATGGAAAACTTACATATGTGCGGTTCCATACGTTCCCGTCCGTTTCAGCCGCATACGTTTTTTCATATAAATCGTATGCGGCTGACGGACGGGAAAACCGTAGTGTGAACCCAGCCTCACTGTGTTGTCAGATGGCCAGAGGGAGAGGAGGGTGCCCTGTCTGGCCCTATAGCCAGGCTTACAAAGCACATAGGAACATGGGACAAAGTACTACACATTTTTTGTCCTCTAGGGAACGGGACACTGTATAAAATTGAAGCAAGGGTTAGTCTTTAAAAAAATGTAAAAAACTACTTTTAATAGAAAGAAATAACAATATAGAAAAAGTAAATTTTGTTGGCCATATGTCTAACCTGTACAGTAAATATAAGATTTTGATCTGCAGGCTGTATTCTACATAAACCTTTCCTGTGCATCCCTCAACGATCATCCATGTTTAATTAGTTTCAGGGAAAGTATATTGCTGCATAGTGTCTCCTGACATTTGCCTATTGATTTTGTGAATTTTTAATAATATGATTAATAAAGAAATACATTTCAAGTCAGGGGATTTATTTAATCTATGGGCTAGATTCACATACCTTTAGGCGGGCGTAGCGTATCTCTTATACGCTACGCCGCCATAACTTTGAGAGGCGAGTATGGTATGTTCAAAGATTTTGCCGCCGAAGTCACGGCGGCGTAGCGTATTAGGGCTGGCGTAAGCCCGCCTAATTCAAATGTTGAAGCTGTGGGCGTGTTTTATGTATATTAAGTGTGATCCCACGTAAATGTAGTTTCGATCGAACGGCGCATGCGCCGTCCGTGGACATATTCCAGTGCGCATGCTCCAAATGACGTCGGCAAATCATCAATGCTTTTGACGTGAACGTAAATTACTGCCAGTCCCATTCACCGACGAGTTACGCAAACATCGTCAAATTTGAAAAATTCGACGCGGTTCCGACGTCCATACTTAACATTGGCTGTGCCATCTTTTTGGTGGTTTATCTTTACGCCTGAAAACCCCTTACATAAACGGCGTATCTTTACTGCGACGGCCGGGCGTACGTTCGTGAATAGGCGTATCTAGCTGATTTACATATTCTAGGCGTAAATCAGCGTACTCGCCCCTAGCAGCCAGCGTAAATATGCAGTTAAGATATGACGGCGTAGGAGACTTACGCCGGCCGTATCTTAGCAACATTTAAGCGTATCTCAGTTTGAGCATACGCTTAAAGTTGCGATGGCGCGGATTCGGACTTAGGACGGCGTATCTACTGATACGCCCGTCGTAATCTGGCCCTTTGTCTCTTATGATAGCTTGTAATAGGCAGTAACATTCATTTTATTCTGTATAACACTTATGACTAAGGTTTCTCACATTAGAATAACCTACAAAGTTCCAAGTGCCTTGGTGCCCTCTCCACCTCACCATGTTCAACTTTTTAATATCAAAATTTAGAGCATTTAGAACATTTGAACGGTATGAAGCTGGCCATAGATGTTCTGTTTTTTTTGACCAGCCAGTGGGCTGTTTGAAAAAAACTGAACAAATCCCCCCACCCACACAAGCTGGATTGAGGAATCCTCCTTGCTGTGGTATTGTATTTTGACAGCGGGGACTCCTCCATTGTCAGAATACACTGATCAGCGCTAAAGCTAATTGGCTGCAGCACTGATCAAATGAAAATTTGCAAACAGTCCCATTCAAGAGCAGTCAATCATAAGATCGACTCATCTTGCATGAAAATTCAGCTGGCCCCTGCTAAACTGGACACATTTCGATCCATCTATGGCTAGCTTAAGTGACAATTACGAAACATCTGCTTTCATGTTGCCAGAGAGAAGAACACTCAGGCTTTATTTTACTAAGAGCACATGATTCAGAAAGAGATATTGGACCACATCTTTGATGAATTTTTTAACCATTCAAACTTCTGGTTCTTGGCAGAATTAAAGTGATAATAAAGGCTTTCTTTTTTTGTTTTGAAAATAACTTGCCCTAATCCTTATCTTCTTGGGTTCCCCAGCCGGCGCCCCTGGCCCCTCCCTCCTAGTGAGTTTCCCCAGAGCAAGCAGCTTGCAATGGGGGCACCCAAGCAGGCTTGTTCCAGAGCTGTGGCACTGCATGTTCTCATTGGCCAGTGGCTCCAGCTGCTGACTCAGCCAAAGAGGAGGGAGAGTCCCTTGAGAGCCGAGGCTTTCGTGCACATCGCTGGATCAAGATGGAGCTCTGGTAAGTATTAGGGTGGTCTGGGGGACCTATTGCACACGGGCGTCTTTTTACCTTTATGCATAGAATGGGCCTTGAGCTTTTAGACCCAATTTAATGTTAAAGCAGAACTATAGTCACCTTGAATATAGCGATGTGACATTCATGAAACTCACTGCCGAGATGATGTCACTTCATCACATGCGTGGGAGTGCAGGCAAATTTGGTATTGCCAAATTTGTGCAGTGAGCTGCTCTTGCGACTTACTGTACAGGTGAGGACAGACAGATAAGTAGCTTTAATGCAGAAGAGACAAAGCATGTCTCACCTGCATTAAAAATCCTGCCTGTCTGCCATTTTAATTTTGGAGCCTAAAGTTCCACTTTAAATACATAACTCATACTTACAGTACATTGATATATGGGTCAGCTAGGCTTTGAAACATTGGTGGTTGCCTATTCTTCTTGGTCTCTGTGTTAGTACCTATATCACTCCATAATGTAGTAGCCATTGAGTTTTTTTTACATTAAATAATTTACTTTGATCAATATGTATTTAAATGCTGCAAAGTTATCTTTGAATTTACTCCATTTATCATACTGATTGGTGCCTAAATCATACACTTGTCATATTAACCTGCAGTATATGTAATTAACTTTAATTTTATTAAAATGTATTACGTCTAAGGTTATCTTATCTATTATTCCTATTTGAATTATGTGCACTTTGTGAAATGAAATGTTCTTGATGCAAAATGAATTATTTTTCCTTCATTTTGTTTGTTTATTGTATTTCTTATAGATATTTTCTAGTGATTTATAACATTGTACCATATATCAATCGCACTTTTGGACCAGCATGCTTTATTCAACTGGAGAGAAAGCTGCAGTATTACTAGAAACACTGGTCCCTGTTACTTAAATTGTATGTTAGTGCAAATAAAAAAAGGATCACGAACAGTACTCAATTGTTTCTGTCGCACTAATACGTCTACAATCACCTCAAGACTTAAAAAAGCAGACATTGAAAAGGGGAAAATTGTATCTTATTTTAGCCATGCTTTATTAATTCCCAAAATGTATTGATTTTTATATAATTCATTATCATAGATTACATTACACAGATTCCTTCACAAGAGATCAACTTTCACAAAGAGATTCATCTGCCTGACTGTACAATACTATAAAGAGTGAATTCACGGAGTCAGCTTTTTATGGTCTGCCTAATCTTCTTACTCTAACAGCATTCCATTTTATGTATTCCATTTGCATGCATGTGTACATCTTAATAGACTATTAAACCCATTATGTGACCTACTTTTGCAGGATTTAGAACTTACATTTCATTGGTGTGCATACATTTCCACTGTGATATTATATATCATTAAACAGGTCATTTCATTTATTTATGATTTTATTTGTGCGTGCATTGCTTTTACATATCAGAACGCAATAAGTCAGGTGATGCAATCTTAAGTCTGATCTACTTTAGTAGAATGTAAGGTGAAGTGAACTTGTATACTGGATAAGCCAAACCTCCAAACATGTCAGGGAAAGACAAAAATTCAGAGCCTCTTCATCACATCATTGGGTGCTTGAAGTGTATACACCAGGGGTGGGCAATTATTTTTTCGATGGGGCCACATGAGAAACTAAAAATATTTTGGAGGGCCGGGCCAAAAGGCTAAACTCAATACTGCATAAAATCAATTGTATTTCTTTATAAAAAGCAGTAAATATCATTGTTGGAAAACTGGGGGACAGAGGCTGGGGACATGGCACAGGAGGGGGACAGAGGCTGGGGACATGGCACAGGAGAGGGACAGAGGCTGGGGACATGACACAGGAGGGGGACAGAGGCTGGGGACATGACACAGGAGGGGGACAGAGGCTGGGGACATGACACAGGAGGGGGACAGAGGCTGGGGACATGACACAGGAGGGGGACAGAGGCTGGGGACATGACACAGGAGGGGGACAGAGGCTGGGGACATGGCACAGGAGGGGGACAGAGGCTGGGGACATGACACAGGAGGGGGACAGAGGCTGGGGACATGGTACAGGAGGGGGACAGAGGCTGGGGACATGGCACAGGAGGGGGACAGAGGCTGGGGACATGGCACAGGAGGGGGACAGAGGCTGGGGACATGACACAGGAGGGGGACAGAGGCTGGGGACATGACACAGGAGGGGGACAGAGGCTGGGGACATGACACAGGAGGGGGACAGAGGCTGGGGACATGACACAGGAGGGGGACAGAGGCTGGGGACATGGCACAGGAGGGGGACAGAGGCTGGGGACATGGCACAGGAGGGGGACAGAGGCTGGGGACATGGCACAGGAGGGGGACAGAGGCTGGGGACATGGCACAGGAGGGGGACAGAGGCTGGGGACATGACACAGGAGGGGGACAGAGGCTGGGGACATGACACAGGAGGGGGACAGAGGCTGGGGACATGACACAGGAGGGGGACAGAGGCTGGGGACATGACACAGGAGGGGGACAGAGGCTGGGGACATGACACAGGAGGGGGACAGACGCTGGGGACATGACACAGGAGGGGGACAAACGCTGAGGACATGACACAGGAGGGGGACAGACGCTGGGGACATGACACAGGAGGGGGACAGACGCTGGGGACATGACACAGGAGGGGGACAGACGCTGGGGACATGACACAGGAGGGGGACAGACGCTGAGGACATGACACAGGAGGGGGACAGACGCTGGGGACATGACACAGGAGGGGGACAGACGCTGGGGACATGACACAGGAGGGGGACAGACGCTGGGGACATGACACAGGAGGGGGACAGACGCTGGGGACATGGCACAGGAGGGGGACAGAGGCTGGTGACATGACACAGGAGGGGGACAGAGGCTGGGGACATGACACAGGAGGGGGACAAACGCTGGGGACATGACACAGGAGGGGGACAGACGCTGGGGACATGGCACAGGAGGGGGACAGAGGCTGGTGACATGACACAGGAGGGGGACAGAGGCTGGGGACATGGCACAGGAGGGGGACAGAGGCTGGGGACATGGCACAGGAGGGGGACAGAGGCTGGGGACATGGCACAGGAGGGGGACAGAGGCTGGGGACATGACACAGGAGGGGGACAGAGGCTGGGGACATGGCACAGGAGGGGGACAGACGCTGGGGACATGGCACAGGAGGGGGACAGAGGCTGGGGACATGGCACAGGAGGGGGACAGAGGCTGGGGACATGGCACAGGAGGGGGACAGAGGCTGGGGACATGACACAAGAGGGGGACAGAGGCTGGGGACATGACACAGGAGGGGGACAGACGCTGGGGACATGACACAGGAGGGGGACAGACGCTGGGGACATGACACAGGAGGGGGACAGAGGCTGGGGACATGGCACAGGAGGGGGACAGACGCTGGGGACATGGCACAGGAGGGGGACAGACGCTGGGGACAGGCAGCCACTGTTTAATCAATACCAATTGATTAAACAGTGGCTGCATGTGATGGCACAGTGGCTGCGTGTGATGGCACAGTGGTTGCGTTTGATGGGCACAGTGGCGACAATTGATGGCACAGTGGCTGCGTGTGATGGGCACAATGGCAACAATTGATGGCACAGTGACTGCGTGTGTTGGCACAGTGGCTGCATGTGATGGCACAGTGGCTGCGTTTG
Organism: Rana temporaria; assembly: GCF_905171775.1. Lineage (NCBI taxonomy): Eukaryota > Metazoa > Chordata > Amphibia > Anura > Ranidae > Rana > Rana temporaria. Next base: position 69,991,108 of record NC_053491.1, on the reverse strand, counting down.
ATGGGCACAGTGGCTGCGTGTGATTGGCACAGTGGCTGCGTTTGATGGGCAGAGTGGCTGCGTGTTATTGGCACAGTGGCTGCGTGTGATTGGCACAGTGGCTGCGTTTGATGGGCACAGTGGCTGCATGTGATTGGCACAGTGGCTGCGTGTGATTGGCACAGTGGCTGTGTTTGGGAACAGTGGCAACAATTGATTGCACAGTGGCTGCGTGTGATTGGCACAGTGGCTGCGTTTGATGGGAACAGTGGCTGCGTGTGATTGGCACAGTGGCTGCGTGTGATTGGCACAAGTGGCTGCGTGTGTTGGCACAAGTGGCTGCATGTGTTGGCACAAGTGGCTGCATGTGTTAGCACAAGTGGCTGCGTGTGATGGGCACAGTGACCCCTCCCGGCCCTGCCTACTGTTATCACCGCGGCGGGGAACATAACAGACAGCGTTCGTTTGAACAGCTGTTTTCCCCGCTGCGCATAGACATTCCCCCTTGGACGGATCTGTCCAATCGCGAGCAAGGGGGAGTCACATAGACACTCCCCCTTGCTCGCGATTGGACAGATCCGTCCGCCGCGGTGATTAACGTGGCAGCGGCGGCGGGGGTGGGCCGGATTAAAAGGTCCGCCGGGCCGTATACGGCCCGCGGGCCGTAGTTTGCCCAGGTCTGGTATACACAGTCACTTCATCTGTAAATCAGGTCTTATGCCGCGTACACACTACTATGACGTAAAAAATTCAATTTTTTAAATTGGTCATTAAAAACGATTGCGTGTAGGCTCCAGACCATTAAAAATTTAGAACATGCTCTATTTTTTCTCGTCATCGTTTTTCACATCATGAAAAACGGTCGTGTGTAGGCTTTAACGACGGGGAAAAAAATGTGCATGCTCAGAAGCAAGTTATGAGAAGCCCAAACGGTGGCACCAATCGAATGGAACTTCCCCTTTATAGTGCCGTCGTACGTGTTGTATGTCACCGCGCTTTGCGTGAGCATTTTTTTTCACGATCGTGTGTATGCAAGGCAGGCTTGAAAAGAATCACGTCGAGAAAAACGTTGTTTTTTCCATGACATGAAAAATGGTTGTGTGTACGTGGCTTTAAAGTAAACCGGACATGCAAATAAAAACAGCATTATCATCCTTTTACTGGTATCACATATGCTTTTACTATGTACTATAACTAATTTTACTAAATACAGGGCTTTTTATCTCAGTTATTAGGTGCAGGAACCCCTCCTTTGTGAATCAATTTTTGGCTCTGCCCCCTACCCCTCTCTGGGCACCATTTCTTGATTTCAATCACCCACCCACTCCTCAGCATCATCCCTTTTAGAGAATACAGAGCTATGTATAATTGTTTTTTTTTGGAGCTATGAGTAAGCCCCCGAACTTGGTGTGAAACATGTAAGCTGATACCTGTGGTTCACCTTTGTATCCGACACTTGAATAAAGAAATTGCATAGTGCGGCCGTCCAGCCTTCTTTTCTTCTAAGTATATGTTTGCATACAGGGCTTGCACTCTTGACGTGGGTTAGAGGCTTTTTGGAGCGGCAGGGTAAGAGAAACTGCCTTAGAGTGATGTACATATAATTTGTATGGAATTTGGTAATGATAACAAGAAAAGCAGTAAAACAGATCCCCTGCAGCCAGCAGCAATAGACCCTTTCCAGTAACAATAGATCTATCCCAGCAACAATAGACTCCTGCAAAAAAAAATGCCACCTCAGTAACAAAGAACTTGAGCAGCAACAGCAGATGTCCCAGCAGCTAGCATCAGTATACCCCTCCCTCAACAGCAGATTCCTTCCTGCAACAATTGATTGACCCCCAGCAACATAAGTCCCCCCAGCAAACCAGCAACAACAGACCTCCCGAGCAACAATAGACCACCATGCAAAAATAGATCCACTGCAGCAACAATAGATCCCCCAGCAGCCAGCATTAATAGACACTCCAGCAAGCCCCAGCACCCCCTGCCAATACATACAGTACATTCAGTACTGGGGTGCCCGAACTGCGTTCCCCCATGATCACGCTGAACAAAAAGCCTTGACTAATTCTATTTCCAAGTCACCTAAGAATGAAGCTGTAGCTCAATGGCATTTTGACCCATTGTATCTTATTGCACAATGCAAGTACCTCAATGAGCTTTTGGAGGGAGGAGGCATTGTACTGTTAGAAGCCAGGGCATGCTTAACCAGCCAGGGACCAACCCCACTAAACTTTACTAGGAGGAACTATAGAAACCTCTGGGCAAGAAACTTGCTTTTTCCCAAGGAGGGCCTGACCTGCAGAGAGTTATGGTTCAATGCCACTGGTTAAAGTGATAAAGGTTAAATTATTTTTTTCTTAAACAACAAACATGTCATACTTCGTTTTGCACAGAGTGGCCGATCGTCCTCTTCTAGGGCCCCTCTGTGGCTCTTGCGACTCCTCCCCGCATTAAATAAACCCCTAGGAGAAGCGCTTCATTGGATTTGATTGACAGCAGCGTGAGCCAATGGCCATGCTGCTATCAATCTATCCAATGAAGAGCCGAGAACCACGGGCAGAGAGATAGCCCATCCTCGGCGCGGGACATTCTAGGGCTCAGGTAAGTAAAACGGGGGAGCTGGGGGGCCAGTGACTGACAGAAGTTTTTTCACCTTAATGCATAGGATGCATTAAGGTGAAAAAATAGGAGGGTTTACAACCCATTTAGGGCAAATTGAAGGATTAATCTGGAGACAGGGACTGTGGATGAGGATACGCATCAGGTTAGGGTTGAACATTGTTTCAACCCAAATTCAAGTTGTCTACAGTTTGGGAAAATGGCTAACCAACACAGCTGTTCATTGTTATAGCAACCATTTACCAACAACAATATTCTTGTTGGCCTTTGAATTGTGGTCAGGTGTCTTAGAATAGGCAATAATTGGGATTTTCATATGTATTATCCTTCCTTATAAAAGTCATGGTTCCCAGAGCCCTGTGAGTATAGAGGGAGGAGATAACAGACAGGGAGAAGCAATTGCCACTGATGTCCCTGCAGCTTATTACCAATGGGCTCAAGCAACGAGTAGGGTGGGGCTGATAGGATGCATTAAGGTGAAAAAACAGGACGGTTTACAACCCATTTAGGGCAAATTGAAGGATTAATCTGGAGACAGGGACTGTGGATGAGGATAAGCATCGGGTTAGGGTCGAACATGATTTCAACCCAAATTCAAGTTGTCTACAGTTTGGGAAAATGGCTAACCAACACAGCTGTTCATTGTTATAGCAACCATTTACCAACAACAATATTCTTGTTGGCCTTTGAATTGTGTTCAGGTGTCTTAGAATAGGCAATTATTGGGATTTTCATATGTATTATCCTTCCTTATAAAAGTCATGGTTCCTAGAGCCCTGGGAGTATAGAGGGAGGAGATAACAGACAGGGAGAAGCAATTGCCATTGATGTCCCTGCAGCTTATTACCAAAGGGCTCAAGCAACGAGTAGGGTGGGGCTGACAAGATGGCAGATGGTATCTGGGTGCCAGAGATTGTAGAGGAGGAACGTGAGGGAGAGGCACAACAGCACTGTGGGAGCTTGCAGAGGAGTGATGCAAGCAGCTATCCTATTTCTCTGGATAGCCCTGTCTAATGGGTGAAGGCCACTTCAATTCCCATGGCTGTCACTTTTTCAATGATACTGGTCAGCAGGACCACACTCCTCCTACTGCACTGGAGAAAGTGCAGAGAAGGGCAACCAAACTGATAAGAGGCATGGAGGAGCTCAGCTATGAGGAAAGATTAGAAGAACTACATTTATTCACTCTTGAGAAGAGGAGAATTATGGGGGATATGATCCACATGTGCAAATATATAATGGGTCCATATAGTGAACTTGGTGTTGAGTTATTCACTTTACGGTCAACACTGAGGACAAGGGGGCATTCTTTACGTCTAGAGGAAAAGAGATTTCATCTCCAAATACGGAAAGGTTTCTTCACAGTAAGAGCTGTGAAAATGTGGAACAGACTCCCTCCAGAGGTGGTTCTGGCCAGCTCAGTAGATTGCTTTAAGAAAGGCCTGGATTCTTTCCTAAATGTACATAATATAACTGAGTACTAAGATTTGTAGGTAAAGTTGATCCAGGGAATATCCGATTAACTCTCGGGGGATCAGGAAGGATTTTTTTCCCCTGCTGTAGCAAATTGGATTATGCTCTGCTGTTTTTTTTTGCCTTCCTCTGGATCAACTGTGGGTATGGAGTTGGGTGTATGGGATTGTACTGTGTTTTTTATTTTGTTTGTTTATTTTTATTTTTTTGTGGTTGGACTGGATAGACTTTTTCAACCTGACTAACTATGTAACTATGTAACTTGATCCTAACGTTTCACCCCCTTTCCACAGGATTCTCCATCAGAATCTGCTTCAATATCGGCAGCCTCAAATGATAGGGATAAAAGCCTGACAGGTGGATTAAAAGGCATACTGTATGGCACATCAATGGGGAACAGGGTCATCATGGTTCCTGCTGAATAGGGCAAAGTGTAGGCTTGTACCCTGTGGTCTCCTAGCCCCAATCTGCTGCCTCCAGCAGAATTGTTTTCCTAAAATCCTTAAAATCCCCCAACTGTACCAGGCCACATGCTCTTAACCTGGGAAGGGTTCCCTGACAAAGCACCTTGCCCTATGTTGAGGGATACAAGGGCCTCATCCCCACATCCCAATGAATGTGGGGGTCTGTGGGGGGTACTTATCAAAATCTGTGAGCCCCATTTAAATAGGAGGTCCCTCCCCTACACTCATTGTGATTGGCATTGGTCTACATCACTGGATGGACGTAATTGATGATGAATTTACACCATGAGACTTTTTTGTGTTTATTTAAATTTTTACTTTTTTGTGAATGAGTAACCAAGGGGAACTATATACCTCTTACTCATTCAAACAGGGGATATACAATATGGTATATACAGGTATCTGGGACCCACCTTATTTTAAAGGGGCTTCTAGATCCTGTAAGTCACCCACCCCCTCCTACAGACCTCCACATTCACTATACCAGGAATGTGGGGGAAGGGACCCTTGTCCCCATCAACTTAGGGACAAGGTGATTGGCCAAGGGTTCAGATACCCTCCCCATGTTGAAGGCATGCTTGTCAAACTGTGAACATATAAAATGCTACATGGCTGCAAACTTGAATGCATACCTAGTGACATAGGGAATTTGGTTGTGAATTTACCAAACAAAATGGCTTCAAGTGCGTACTTGGAAGTAAGTCAGCATTTGCATTTTTGCTTTGCATTTGCATTTTTGAGATGCATTCAGTGAAATAGAACAAAGGTACTTGCACTTGCATATAAATGCTTTTTTTGAAGTTGGGTGACAAATTACATGTTTACTTAAAGCGGGAGTTCACCCAATTAAGTTTTTTTTCCTCTTTTCCCCTTAGATGGATGCTCGTTTTGTCTAGGGGAATTGGCTAGTTGTTTTAAAATATGAGCCGTACTTACCGTTTTCGAGATGCATCTTCTCCGTCGCTTCCGGGTATGGGTCTTCGGGAGCGGGCGTTCCTTCTTGATTGACAGTCTTCCGAGAGGCTTCCGACGGTCGCATCTAGTAGCCGAAAGAAGCCGAACGTCGGTGCGGCTCTATACTGCGCCTGCGCACCGACGTTCGGCTTCTTTCGGAAAATCGTGACGCGATGGATGCGACCGTCGGAAGCCTCTGGGAAGACTGTCAATCAAAATAGGAACGCCCAGTCCCGCAGCCCATACCCGGAAGCGGCGGAGAAGATCTCGTAAACGGTAAGTACGGCTCATATTTTAAAACAACTAGCCGATTCCCCTAGACAAAACAAGCATCCATCTAAGGGGAAAAATAGTTATGTATGGGTGAACCTCCGCTTTAAATGATGTGTTCAAAGTGAGAAACGAAAATGCAATAAAACACTTCTACATTTTAAAATAGATAGTGAAATGTTTAAATCCCAACAGAGCAGCTTGTTTCCCTATATTCTCATTACTATTGTTGTTTTTCTTTGTTTCTTTCTTTAAACCATGACCATGTCTTTATAGACTTTACTTATATGATGATTGGTTTAAATTGTAATTTGCTTATTGTGGCTGTACATTGCATTTGAGACGTTTCGACATTTTGAAGTAGCTTTATTTTTAAACTTGTATGTGCATTGAAAAACAATAAAGATATATTTAAAACAATATAAAAGCCGCGCCAAGTATCAAAACAGATGAATATAACAGTTAAACAGTCCACTGATGGTATAAATAGTAGTGGATTTTCAACTGGTTCTCCAGCAAAGACAGAATCACTGTGTTAATCAGAGGCTGATTTGCATGTAGAGATGTTAACTTTTCAATGCACCTGGTGACATGCATACAGTGTGTGAGATCCCACCACCAGACATGTATATCAGCTTACCAGATAGCAAGCCTTTAGTGCAGTTGGCTATAGCCCAGCCACGGCCTTTAAATCCCCTGGGCTAAGATGTTTCAAGATTCCCAGTCGAAATGGCAGCCTTGGTGTTGAAAGTAATGCGTGTTTGCGGTTTAGGACGCAACGCAACCCGTCAATACAACAGCAAAACGATAAACGTAACCCAATCCGGCTCACATGCAGGCAGGAAGACAGAAAGGGACGCAATAGCGTGATACCGTAGGTATAACAGATTTATTAAAAAGAAATGTACTTACACTTAGGCAGTATAAAAACAGCATGTAAATGTAGATAAAAAGCCGGCCGGCTTGAGGAGCCCTCCTCCTAGGCGTGGTGACGTCACTGACGCTGCCTCCAGACGCGTTTCGTCTGGAGGCAGATATATTTGCCTCTAAATTTCAACAGAACTGAACTTTTAATTAGATATATTAACCCAGAGTTGATCAGATTTGCAAAGCCTTATGCTGGGTACACACTGGCTTCTGTCAAACAGGCATGCTAAAAAAAGCATCTGGACAGCATGCGCAATGCCAATGGCTGCAAGCATTGACCTGTGTGTTCTGCCAAGGGGCTGGTCTTCCTGTCAAAACACAATAGCGCAGTGGGTGAAATCACTGTACTAACACTGCTTGTGAAGTGTTTTTTTCTATTCTGCATGCTGGGTTGAATGAAAAAAACATTTTGTGTGTACTAGGCCTCAGAAAAAAGCAACAACCTGAATAGAAAAGCCTGTCTCCTGCCAGGATGCTGCAGAGGAGGACCTTTGTGCTAAAAAGCAGTGGCCCTCTGCATAGGTCTAACACATTATTGAATTATTGACATTATTATTAAAAGTTCAATTGGGATTTAATTTCTGAAGCTAGTCTTGCAGACAGGTTATGTGCTATAGGGCAGATGATTTAGATTCTGTTGTCATTACAGAATTACCTATTTCAGATGTAGCCTGTCTTCATGATCTTTATTGCACTAATCCATACAGTGCCCTGCAATTGGTAATGAGAATTGGTTTTGAATTTGTCTTCTATTTGCAAGTTGAAATGCAGCTGGTTGTTGTTTGATTGCAAGACCAAGATTTACTGAAGATTAATTTGTTTAACATTGCAAACTTTTATTCACCCCTAGACATGACACCACCATTATATGGAAGAACATTTTTTTTTCCTTAATTAAGCTTAATCAGTGACTATTGACTGGTCCTGACCATGAATCAGCATAATGTTTTTTTTTTAAAAGGCTACACATTTTCAAGCAAATATTTTGTAACAGAAACATATTTACTCCCCATGGTATTAGAGCAGTTTCAAAACATATAATTTCTATTTTGTATTTACTTTTTGACCCTCCCATCCTTGGTGGCTCTCATTGGCTACTATAGATTATTATTATTATTATTATTATTATTATTATTATTATTATTATTATTATACAGGATTTATATAGTGCCAACAGTTTATGCAGCACATTAGACAGTGAGGGCAGACAGTACAATTACAATACAATTTCAATACAGGAGGAATCAAAGGGCCCTGTTCATTAGAACTTTTAATCTAAAAGGAAGGCTCACATGATACAAAAGGTAATAACTGCGGGGGATAAGCTGATGGAGAAAATAAAAGTAGTGTTTTTTGGTGGAGGCGGGATAGGCTTCTCTAAAGAGAAATGTTTTCAGCTATTGCCTAAAAGTGGATCGAGTAGGAGTGAGTCGGACAGATTAGGGTAGGTAATTCTACAGAATGGGAGAAGCTCGAGAAAAGGTGACAAGGGAACTAGAGAGCAGGACGTCTTGGGAGGAACACAGAGAATTATTTGGTTGGTATTTTGAGGCCCCATACACACCATAGAATCTATCCGCAGATAAATCCCATCAAATGGGTTTCTGCGGATAGATTCTATGGTGTGTACACTCCGTCGGATATTTATCCGCGGATAAATCTCCCCTGGGATGGATTTCCAGCAGATGGATATTTGCTGACATGCTCAACAAATCCATCTGCTGGAATCCATTCCAACGCTCGTCTGTACAGACTTACCGGATCCATCCGTCCAAAGGGATTCCCCGCACGCGTCGTAATGATTTGACGCATACGTGGAATTCCTTATATGACAGCGTCGCGCCCGTCGCCGCGTCATAATAGCGGCGACGGCGCGACACGTCATCGGCAGAGGATTTCATCGCGGATTTCAATGCGATGGTGTGTACACGCCATCGCATAGAAATCTTCTGAAATCCTCGAGAGGATTTATCCGCGGATACGGTCCGCTGGACCGTATCTGCGGATAAATCCTCTCGTGTGTATGGGGCCTGAGACTAGGTTAGTGATGTAGCTAGGGGCCAAGTTGTGGATGGCTTTGTAAGTTATTTTTAGTATTTTTTATTTAATTTGTTGGCTGAGTGAAAGGCAGTGGAGGGATTGGCAGAGAAGGGTAGCAGACTCTGAGCGGTTGGTAAGGTGGATGAGTCTGGCAGCAACATTCATGATGGATTGAATGGTAGCCTATGTAAAAGAAAGCCAATGAGGAGAGAGTTGCAGTATTTGAGGCAAGAGTTAACCAGGGTGTGAATTAAGAGCTTTGTGGTGTAATTGGCTAGGAAGGGATGTATTTTGAAGATGTTGAAGAAGGTTGAGGGGGCAAACTTTGGAAAGTGATAGGATGTGGCACCAAAAGGAGAGTTCAGAGTCCAGGATTACACCTAACAACCTGGCATGTTGGGATCAGTTGATGGTTGTGCCATTGATCTTGACAGAGAAGTCAGGGGAAGGGTGCATGGAGAAGTGTTATAAGCTTGGTTTTGGATACATTTTTGTATGACATCCAGATTGATATGTCGATGAGGAGTCTGATATTGTGTGCTGAGGGGAAAGAGATAGCTATCAGATGATCCAGGTAGGAGGTGTAAATTAACAATAGGAGAGGTCCAAGAACAGAACCTTGGGGGACCCCAAAAGAGAAATGAAGAGGAGAGGAGGAAGTAGAATTGTAAGTGACAATGAAGGTGTGGTGGGATAGGTAGGATAAGAACGAATGAAGGGCGCAGTCATGGAGACCAAAAGGAGTAATTTTTTTGAGAAGGAGGGGGTGGTCAACTGTATCAAATGCATATATATAATTGGTATACATAAAACTAAAGTTGGAGAGACAGTTGTACAGAATAGTTTATATAATATGTAGGCTTTTCAAACGCAGGCCTAAACCATTATATGAATTTGACCTTAACCCTTATTTTTCATTGGTTAAAAACTAGCAATAACAGACCACAGATACAGGGACAGACAAACCAATTAAGCAGACTGTGCAACTGCACAAGGCCCTTCGGGACTTACGGACCTATTTATACTGGCTGTGGGATGGATGGGTCCTTCAACCCTCCCACTGCCATGTAGACTTGAACATTAAACTAGAGGTGAGTTTGGCCATCATAAGAAAAATTATATTTTAAATGTCATTGAACTAAACATAGCCATGTGTTCATGTAAGAGCATTGACATTACCAGCATTTTGCCATTTAGATGTGCTGCGGGGTGAAGAATGACCCTGCCTCCAGCTGATTGGACTAAAAAGGAACACAAGTTGGATAGTCAGATAGAAGTGAGTTTGGTGAGATATCAAGCTTAATTCTAACGACAGCTGATCACAGAAAGTGTTTTTTCTTGGCCTATATTGTACTCCCACTGGGGGCCTTTTGGTGACTCTGTTCACCATTTCCCAAATACTAAACTATTATTGAGATAGATAATGAATGTATACATTAGAAAAGTTAATAATACAAAATAAATATTACAAAATATTTAAACATAATCATAATATCAAATTAATATAAGCATACTACAAAATTGCTGAAATAGAAAATAAAGTAAGAGGAAAGTAGACAGCTCTAAGCAATTTTGTCAAATAGTGTTGATTAGTTGGACAGCGATTAACCGATTGCCGGCCACTACATGCACTTATACGTTGACAGAATGGCACTGCTGGGCAAATGGGTGTATATATACGTCCCCTTTAATTTAATGGGTGTGTGGTCACGCACGCCCCTTCAGTGCCCCCTACATGTTATCCCTTTCACTGCCAGTGTCATTTTTACAGTAACCAGTGCATTTTTATAGCACTGGGCGCTGTAAAAATGACAATGGTCCCAAAATGGTGTCAAAAGTGTTCGATGTGTCCGCCATAATGTGGCAGTCATGATAAAAATTTCTGATCTCCGCCATTACTAGTAAAAAAAAAGATATATGAATAAAAATGCCATAAAACTATCCCCTATTTTGTAGACGCTATAACGTTTGTGCAAACCAATCAATACAAGTTTATTGCAATTTTTTTACCAAAAATATGTAGAAGAATACGTATCGGCCTAAACTGAGGAAAAATATAATTTCTTTTGTATATTTTTGGTGGATATGTATTATAGCAAAAAGTAAAAAATATTGAATTTTTTTCAAAACTGTCGCTCTATTTTTGTCTATAGCGCAAAAAAACGCAGATGTGATCAAATACCACCAAAAGAAAGCTCTATTTGTGTAAAAAAAAGGACGTTCATTTTGTTTAGGAGCCACATCGCACGACCGTGCAATTGTCAGCTAAAGCAATGCAATGTCGAATCGCAAAAAGTGGCCTGGTCTTTGGCCAGGAAAAAGGGGGCTTAAGTGGTGTAAGATTGGGGTGATCAGACTCCAGCGGTAGGTGCGTTTTTAGTGATTACGCCAGTCCAGAACGGAATTTTTAAGGGCCTGGTAGCCCACTTTTATTTAAAAACACAAACATTTCACAAATACATCAGTATCCCTCGCAGGGGGTTCCACCATTACTGTATCTTGCATACTCAACACTTTAGCCTCCTGGCTTTCATTCTTGCCATCCAGCTGTTTTAGGCCTTTAGCCTAGACCTTAAGTCTGCTCCTCAGAACAAACAGAGTTTCCTAGAGTTAGGCTCTCTCCTAGCTTATTCTTGATCAGCGCCTTGCTGCTTAATCACCAATGACATCTGCCTCCTGCAGACATGCATACTCTGACTGCGCCCATGCAGCCTCTGACTCCTCTCAGAGGGATGGGAGTCCACGTGACTCCCAGGAACAGACTTCCTGTCTGTTGTGTGGGGCTCTGAGCCAAAGTCAGGTCAGAACTAAATAGCCAAACACACAGCTGTGCAATTAGCGTACCCTTCTCTCCAAAATCTGCTGTAAACCAGCAATCTTTCAGGTAGCACAGGGTCTCACCACCACATATCCTCCCCCCCCCGTTTCGAACCAGAGGGAGGAACACATAAACCCGTCATCACAAATGGGACACCTCTGTGCCAGCCATTGGCTGCGTAGGCCCATTTGTTCCGGGTATGTTTCCACCAGCACTTCACCGTGGCGCCTCTGTGCCAACTATCAGCAGCAAGAGTCCTAATCTGCCCAACATTTTCTCTAAAGGGGAACTCCACCCACATCTTATTCCGGGTGTGCTTCTTCTAAACATACCTCTCTGCATGTATGGAGGCATTCTAATTGGTCGGTGCCATCACATGGACGACCCTGACCAATCAGAACCTGCCTAGTCCGTCCTATCAGTGCTGAAGAAGTGGAGAGAAAGCTGCAGGGATTTCAAATCCCTGGACTGGTAAAGCAATGATCTGATGTCTCACGGCGGGTGATCGCAGGACTCCAGGTCAGCGGGACTGGGGGGGATGAGGAAGTGGGTCCTGTGTAAGTTAATTTACAGATTTTTTGTAAAGGTGAACCTTAATTTTAAACAGCTCTCACTTCCCTAACAGTATTATGATTATCTATATTATCTATCAAGATATAGTAATAACATATACTCACTGTCAGAATGTTTTTACTGAATTATTAAAACAGTATTATATTTATGGAATTATGCAAATATCTGTGGTTTAGGAGATTTTAACATTTTTATACAAATCCAACCAATTAATTTAAATATATATTGGAAATACAGATGAAACATTTTACCACAAGCTCTTATTACAAAAATTTCATCTTTCAAAATGTTATGTCTTAGAAAACGTATACTTAGTAACACTTAGTAAATAGCTTTCTGTGGCTCTACGGATTTATGTAAACAGGCTAGGTGTTGACTTTAACAACTTCTTCTACATGTTTTTTGGTAAAAAAAAAATCGCAATAGACTTATATTGATTGGTTTGCGCAAACGTTATTGCATTTACAAACTATGGGATAATTTAGGGACTTTTATTTTTTTACTGGTAATGGTGGCGATCTGTGATTTTTTATTGGGACTGTGACATTGCGGCAGACAAATCTGACCCCAAATTACACTTTTTGGGGACCAGTGACATTATTACATTGATCAGTGCTATAAACATGCACTGATCAATGTAAAAATTACACTGGCAGGGAAGTGCGTTCCTTCAGCGTGTTATATTTGTAGGGGGGATGAGCTTACTAAAACAACAGAGATCACTGTTCCCGATCACTGGGACCAATAGAGCTCTTTCATGTCACTACCCAGAACGGGGAAATGTCTTGTTTACAGTTCCCCGTTCTGCCTTTTTTTGTGCAGAAAGCTGTCAACACCAGAGGGGCTGTTGCCATTAAGAACAGCTAAGTAGGTACCTGGGTGGGAGGGGGGTCTAGTTTAGCGTAGTTTAGGGGGCTAGGGAGAGAGGACAGTTTATGATCTTTATAGGGTAACTCAACGTTTGAGGGAAAAAATAGCAAATGAAAAAAAAAAACATATAGCGTATACAATTGTGATATCATATTGTAATTGAATGTTATTGGAAATTACCTTTTATTTTCAATCTGTAGCTCTGTAATTTTCTGTAAAATACAATATCGCTACCTGGAGGTGTTCTGTACATACAGTATATGGTGTACAGAATGTCCCCCAGATATGTACTTTTCTGCTTGTATGATTGGCTTTTTTGATTTTCTCAGAAGTCTGCACTTAGATACACATCAGATTTTTGGCATCCCCTGCAACAAAAATTTTTTTTTTTGGTGAGATACTCCCAAAAGGAAAGCATGTCTAAAGGGATACAGACCCTGTACAGACCAATTTCCTCATTAGAGCCCTAGCGGTGCAGCAGCTGATTAATAAGTATAAAACCACTCCCATACAGACTCACGGACACAGACAAACAAACAGCTATTCTATTTCTTCAGAATAACAAAAGTTAGAAAGCTGCAACAAAGTTTGTTAAAATCCTTGCAATGTACATAGATCACCCAGAGGGGAATTTTTTTTCTCAACAAGTGAAGTTACACTTTAAAGTGGTTGTAAACCCTTTGCAACCACTTTAACCCACAGGGTTTAGGAGATATTTGCAAAGAATAGCGGCACCGATGTCTACGGCGCATGCGCCGTAGACATCGGGCGCAGACACACTGAGCGTGCCGCTACTAACGGCTTAATGCTGTTAGTGGCGGCTCCCACGCACATGCACGGGAGTGACGTCATCGCTGCTCCGGCCAGTCACAGCGCCGGAGCAGCGATACACGGGAGTCACTCCGAGTATCATGGCAGCGTCGGAGGAGGCGAATGAGGGCCGCTGCGGGGGCTTTGATCTCAGATAAGTACTTTTATAATGCTAGTATGCTATGTATACTAGATCATTATGCCTTTGTCTTGCAGGTTGTCTTTTTTTTTACAAGAGGGTTTACTTCCTCTTTAAAGTTTCCACCACATTTCTTGGGGTAAAGAATTTACAAATGATGTCATATTAGATACAACAATTAAAATATGACGACGAGCATGTTAAAAATGTGAAAGCTGTGCCAAAAAATAGCTTTCATGTATATTTAAATTATGTAATTTTCTAGATAGACTATTTTTCCCATCAACTCCCCAGTCATTTGCAATTTTTCGAGGAACATATAAAGCAAGCTTTTAAAAAATACATACAGTAGATTAATTTATAGCTTTCTGAATATATCTCCTGTGTCCAGTGATAAATGGCTTTGCTGTTCTGCTTATGCTCTAAGAACATAGGGCTCCTATGCGTTTTGTAGCACATTAAAAGAAAACAGCAGCAATTGTGAGAACAGGTGCACCTCATCCACATTCACAGGGTCAGAGTCAGGGCGGCTTTGTTCTGCTCTAATAGGCAAAATATTATAGCACATTATTTAGCCCCATCTGGGGTTGTTAATGCTATCAAACCAAACCAAAATAATAACATGGTCTGTTAACACTCTAGCTTGTATAATCCATTGACATCACAGAATAATGTGTTATTGCAAGTGTGTAGAGCAGCTGACCTTAAAGGTAAAATATCAATTTATGGGAATATAATTTTACATTTATGCATTGATCTTAAGCACAAGTGTTTTTTGTATATAGAGGAATATAAAAGCATGTGATAAACACAGATGTGTGCGGAAAATAAAGCAAATGCAAAAGCTTTGATCTTTATTATACTATCAGTATAGTCCAGGCAAACCTCTCCAATCTTGTAGAAGCAACATGGAATCCAATAGGCTACATATGTGTCTGAATGTCAACAGCCTTTTAAATGACATACCATATGTACAGAAAGAAACACATAGGCTGACATTGCTGACCTCCTTCTGAAATTGCCAGTTACCTTGCTGCTTTTAGCTTCAGTACCTTCAGTACTTTGAGTCACTGGCACAGAGGATGGTTCACAGGTAAACTGGCACATCTGCCAACACTCCACGGTGTGTGCAGGCACTCAGACGTGTGCCAGTGCGAATGCGCATGCGTGCACGGCCGGGAACAGCTGCGAACATTGATGCGCCCGGTGACCTATTTAAAGTCAGCAGTCTGATCCACAAGTTGCTGGATGATCATCAGCCCCCCACACAGTGTTCCTGTGTTCCTGTTTATGCTCTTATTAACTTCCCTGCTAACGACCTGGCTTACCTTGATCTGCCTTGTCCCCATCCCTGGCTCTAATCCTTGGCTTGTTCTACCAACTCTGCTTATACCCAATTGCCTGTGTATGACTTTGGTTCACTCTCCTGACTCCTCTGCTGCCTGATTTCCAGTGTATGACTCCGACTTGTTCCTGATTCCACTTTTTGTTTCTGCTCCTGGCGGATCTTCCGTGCATGACTACCAACCTGGCTCCTGACCCTGCTTCTGGCTCTCCCTACTGCCAAGTATCGCTTGGTACGTCTGAGGGACTCCTGCCCTGAAGTGCATCTTGATTGTCCGGCCTTGATACGGTGAACATCTCCTCTTCAATTCAGCGTAGCGCAACTGGCAACCCCTGCTTCTTTGGGCGTAACACTCCCTGTTATCACCTTCAGTGGTGTTCCGCACTCAGCCGCAAGGGAAGCCCTCTCAGCACTCCAACCTCTGACCAGGTACGTGACACAGAGTAAGCATGCAGCAAGTACAAAGCAAAGTCTGAACTCCTGGTTTGTATTATTTTCTTAGCTCAGTGACACAAAAGGTATAGTAGCCACTGGATTAGCATGAACGCCAGGCAGCTAGAATCTTGAGGTCAGTAATGGTAGCCTACACAGTCCTTGAGTTTAGGTTTCCTTACTTAGGGCTAGATTCACAGAAAAAGTACGCCCAGGATCATCTGCTGATACTCCGGCGTACTTTCAAATTTGCTGCGTCGTATCTTTATTTGTCATTCACAAACAAAGATACGACGGCTTTTGGCTAAGATCCGACAGGCGTACGGCTTCGTACGCCTTCGGATCTTAGGTGTAATTCTCCGGCGGCCGCTGGGTGGAGTTTGCGTCGTTTTCCAGCGTCGGGTATGCAAATTAGCTGATTACGGCGATCCACGAAGATACGCACGTTCGTCGCAATCTCTTACGTTGTCGCTAGTCGGTTTTTCCCGTCGCAAACATAAGCCTGCTTTTTCATGGCTTACATTTAGACCAGCCATGTTAAAGTATGGCCGCCGTTCCAGTGTCGAATTTCAAATTATTTTTTTTGCGTAAGACGTCCGGGAATACGGAACGACGTAACGCACGTCGCCATTCAAAAAATACATCGGGGCGCCGTAATTTCGCGCAAAGCACGTCGGGAAATTTTCACACGGAGCATGCGCAGAACGTTCGGCGCGGGAACGCGCCTAATTTAAATAGTACACGCCCCATTTGAATTAGGCGGGCTTGCGCCGGACGGCTTTACGTTACACCGCCTTAAGTTTACACGCAAGTGCTTGGTGAATCAGGCACTTGCGCTGAAAACTTGCGGCGGTGTAACGTAAAGACGATACGTTACGCCGCTGCAGATATCTGTGAATCTGGCCCTATATTACTGGGCCCTAAGTGAAGATCACACCTTTCTACATATTGATTCAGGGGACTATTTTTAAAGGACCAGACCTTTTCTTTGCCTTCATCTAATAAAAAATATGAGTATTCACGCACACTGGGATTTTGCAGTTTACATCTTGTTTACTTATATTTTTTTGTGCAGTTAAGAAATTATCATATTTTTATTTTTTGAAGGACTAGGCATAATCCATTGTTTTTATAAGCAAACTTCACTTTTGAAAAACAAAACAAAAAAAATGTTTAGCTCATTACTTTTTCCAGAGATAGCAGTCGAATTTAAGGCATACCCTGCAATCATAATTTCATTATAGCTAATATGCATTTTAGAACTTTCATGGGTAAAGCAATGCAAATGGCAATGTTTTTCCTAGTACAACATTAGGATTGCGTGCATGATGATAATGGAGGCAGAAACATTTCCAGGCAGGGTGAAGAAAGGACTTGGCATGGCAAACAATTTCTTCAGACCAAAGTAATGCCGTGTACACACGACCGTTTTTCATGATGTGAATTTATTTTTTATTTTTTTATTTCATTAATAAACGATCGTGTGTAGGCTCCAGAGCATTTTTCATGTTGTGAAAAATGGGCATTAAAAATTTAGAACATGCTCTATTTTTTCGCATCGTTTTTCATGTTGTCGTTTTTCACATCGTGAAAAACAGTCGTGTGTAGGCTTTAACGACGTGAAAAGAACGTGCATGCTCAAAAGCAAGTTATGAGACGGGAGCACTCGTTCTGGTAAAACTAGCGTTTGTAATGGAGATAGCACATTCGTCACGCTGTAACAGACTGAAAAGCACGAAGACTGAAAAGTGTGAATCGTCTCTCACCAAACTTTTACTAACACAAAATCAGCAAAAGAAGCCCCAAGGGTTGGAATGGAACTTCCCCTTTATAGTGGCGTTGTATGTGTTGTACATCACCGCGCTTTGCTAGAGCATTTTTTTTTTTCACGATCGTGTGTAGGCAAGGCAGGCCAAACAATAATCGGATTGAAAAAAACGTTGTTTTTTTCTAGACCATTAAAAATGGTCGTGTGTACGCGGCATAAGGTTTTTTTTCCTCTGGCCGTATGCTAAATGCTCCATTGTTAACGATTGTCAGTTTTGCCCTGCAATGAATAGTGGTGAGATGGCAGTGCAATGTGTCAGGGCTGGGCTCAGCCCTTCCATCTCTGAGCTGACCAGTCAGCTGTCGGTTAATTGTCAGCAACTATCTCTCCACAGTGACTCACCTATTGATGATTTCCTGCTCGTCAGTCCTGCTTACTTAAGCTATCCAGCCCAGATGATCTCTGCCTTCACCCGGTCAACATCACAAAGACTTTCTCCTGCATTCCTGTTAAAAACTTGCTTGACTAAAGTTGCTTCTGGCTCCAGGTCTTGCTGGCTGTTCCACTACGCTGATTCCTGGTCATTGTCCTACCTCTGAGAGTACTATGCATCCATGTGGCTACTTTTCCAAGAAATTGTCACCTGCGGAGTGCACTTACGAGATTGGGGACAGAGAGTTGTTACCGATCATTGTAGCCCTTAAAGGGTAAGTAAAGATTTTTTTTTATTACATTGTCTCATTCTTACCCGGTACTAAGAATGTAAGGGCTGACACTTTGTTGCAACAATTTTCCTCCTGGTGCATGCTCCTCCTGAAAAACCTTGTGACCTCTGCTTTGTCCCTGAGAGCTTTACCATTCTCCCAAGGCTGTTGGCCACCCTGGGAAGAATCAACTCTTTTGGGCCATTTCTCAACAATTCTGATGGCCTAGTCTACGTGCTGATGTAGCAGCCTTCGTAGTCGCTTGTTCCATGTGTGCTCAGTGTAAGACTCCATGACACCTTGCAGTAGGTCTCCTACAACCCATACCCAATGGAGAGAGGCCTTGGACCCATCTGTTTATGGATTTCATTGTGGAGTTACCCAACTCCCAGGGCAAAACAGTTCTCCTTATGGTGGTTGACCAGTTCTTGAAAATGCCTTTGTATTCCACTTAAGAAGTTGCCCACATCTAAGGAACTGGCTTCCATTTTTGCTTAGGAGATCTTTCACTTACATGGGCTACCCAAGGTGATTGTCTCGGACAGGGGTAGCCAGTTTGTGTCCTGGTTCTGGTGAGCCTTTTGTGCACAGTTGGAAATTCAGCTTGCTTTCTCCTCTGCGTATCACCCGCAATCTAATGGGGCCGCCGAACGAGCCCACCAGTCAGACCTCTTACCTTGGGTGGAGTTTGCTCACAGTAGTGCCATGAATTCTGCTTCACGGTTGTCCCTGTTTATGGCGAACTATGGTTTACAACCTTCCATGTTGCCTGACTCATTGGTTCTGCAGAGAATTCCAGCATTAGAAGAACATCTCCATGGTCTTCGTTCCACTTGGGCACAAGTCCAGGAGGCTTTGCAACATGATAGGTATAGACTCCATGCTGACCGCAGATGCCTGCCTGCGCTTTATTACCAGGCTGGAGACAGGCTCTGGCTGTCATCTAGCAATTTCGACTCTGTGTTCCCTCTCTGAAGTTGGCACCTTGGTTCATTGGGCCTTTCCGTATTCTCTGCAGGATTAACCCAGTGGCTTACGCTTTAGACCTTCTTTCTAATATGCGTATCTCAAATGTATTCCATGTCTCCTTATTAAAACCTTTGGTCTGCAACTTGCAAAGACTTGCTTGGCTGATGTTCCTTCTGGCTCCTGATCCTGCTTGCTGTTCCACTACGCTGATTCCTGGCTTCCTGACTTTCTAGCTTGTCTGACTATCCATTAAGGTTACCGAACTTTGGCTATGTTTTGACTACGTTTGTTCTATTTACTTCTATTAAACACATGTGATTTAACTGTACTTCTGTCTCGGTCTGATTCATGGTTTCTGACACAATGTTTTCAACACATTATGTTGTAAAAAAAAAACTAAACTTGATTTAAGGTGCACAAAGTGACACTCTATTCATGGCTCTATACAGTGTTTTTGCTGCAGTACGATGTATTTGTTGGACCATTAACTGATCTTTTTAAATAATCTCTTCTAAAAGGGATTAGTTCCCTATGACTGGCTAATATTGTAGCTATCTACAAGAAGGACAGCAAGGTAGAAGCTGGCAACTACAGCCCAGTGATTTTAAAATCTTTTATTGTATAAAATAAAATGAGAAATATAGCCAAAGCTTTATAAGCTGTTCTTCTCTTATGGATCCAGTTTGTTCTGCACTCTTGTGTCACATTTTCAGGCTTTTAAAGAGTGTTCCAGCCTTTTTTTTAAGTTTATTAAAAGTCAGCAGCTACAAAAAGTGTAGCTGCTGGCTTTTAATAAACAGACACTTACCTGCTCCACGGTTCCAGAGACGCGGCCAGCCGGGGCTCCGCTCCTCGCCCCCCCTCGCCGGCCGGCGTCTTCATTCCTAGTGTGGGCACCCGGCAGTGACAGATTTCGGCTTCACGGCCGGGCACCCACTGCGCATGCGCGAGCGGCGCGGCGCCATCCGATTGCACAGTCGCTCGCCTACAGGGAGGGGCTGCAATAAGGCGATTAAGCTATTCGCCTTACCAGCCCCTCGCCGGAAGGAGGAAGTGGGACAGGAAGTCCCGCTCCTCCTGAAGCCCCCACTCCCCCCCCAAAAAAAAATTACATGCCAAATGTGGCATGAGGGGGGGCAAAGAGTGGATTAAGCAGAAGTTCCATTTCTAGGTGGAACTCCGCTTTAAAGCACCACCTATGGAGAGATTTAGCTACTGTCATTTGTTACCATTCCACTGGCGTACTATTTACTCAACGTAACATTATCTGTTACCTCAAAAAATGGGTATTATATTGCTTTTGTGTTTACTAAAACACATGAAAGCAAATGCTTACCTAAAAATCGGCTTTTGATAAACCGATATGCAAATATTGCACAATATAAAATTATTTATTTATTTATTCTCCATGGTCTCTGATTAAAAACATCTAGCTATAATGTGTAGGGGATCTAAATAATTTTCTAGCAATAAAATGCTGACATGTATGAGAGAAATGTCAGAATTAGCCCAGAATGGAAGTGTTTAAGGTAAAAATCCTTTTGCCTTTAGAACCTCTTTTATATAGTTTGCTAAATATCATATTGCATATTTTTAATTTTCCAAGAATATTTTACATTGCGCTCATACACTGACTAATGATATTTTCTTCCTTAAACCAAAGGATTCTTTAATATACCAGAAAACCATGGAATTAAGTATTCGTTTCTAAAGATGAGCTGGGTTATCCTCCAAACTCATTTCTAACCCAAGCTCTGAACTCGCGCCTTTTTGTACTTTGGGGCTTTAGGGTGACAGAAGATGCAGGGTGGGGAATGACCCAGCCCACAGCTCATTGGAGTACAAAAAAGTCTGAATTTAGTTTGGGGATGAGTTTGGAGGATGCCTTAACATCGCCTAATTAACCACTTAAGCCCCGGACCTTTAGGCAGCTAAATGCCCAGGCCAGGTTTTGCAATTCGGCACTGCGTCGCTTTAACAGACAATTGCGCGGTCGTGCGACGTAGCTCCCAAACAAAATTGGCGTCCTTTTTTCACCACAAATAGAGCTTTCTTTTGGTGGTATTTGATCACCTCTGCGGTTTTTATTTTTTCTGCTATAAACAAAAATAGAGCGACAATTTTGAAAAAAATTCAATATTTTTTACTTTTTGCTATAATAAATATCCCCCAAAAACATATATAAAAATGTTTTTTTTTCCTCAGTTTAGGCCGATACGTATTCTTCTACCTATTTTTGGTAAGAAAAATCGCAATAGGCGTTTATCGATTGGTTTGCGCAAAATTTATAGCGTTTACAAAATAGGGGATAGTTTTATTGCATTTTTATAAATTTTTTTTTTTTTACTACTAATGTCGGCGATCAGCGATTTTTTTCATGACTGCGACATTATGGCGGACACTTCGGACAATTTTGACACATTTTTGGGACCATTGTCATTTTCACAGCAAAAAATGCATTTAAATTGCATTGTTTATTGTGAAAATTACAGTTGCAGTTTGGGAGTTAACCACAGGGGGCGCTGTAGGAGTTAGGGTTCACTTAGTGTGTGTTTACAACTGTAGGGGGGTGTGGCTGTAGGACTGACATCATCGATCGAGTCTTCCCTATATAAGGGATCGCTCGATCGATGCCACAGTGAAGCATGGGGAAGCCGTGTTTACATACGGCTCTCCCCGTTCTTCAGCTCCGGGGAGCGATCGCCACGGAGCGGCTATAAACGAATAGCCGCGCCGTTGTCCCGGATCGCTCCCCGCGGGAATCTGACCGCCGCATGTAGCGGGGGGGTCCCGATCGGACCCCCCACCCGCTAGAAGGCAAGGACGTACATGTATGCCCATTTGCCTGTACGTGCCATTCTGTGGACGTACATTTACATGCGGCGGTCGGGAAGTGGTTAAAGGGCCAAATGGTGTCCAGCCATGTATTTATAGTCTAGCTGCCAAATATCCATTCTCCCGACCAGGGGCGGACTGACAACTCATGGGGCCCCCGGGCAAAATAATATTATGGGGCCCCTGGGCTTACAGATGGACACCACGCTAGGAGGCAGTGCAGAGGTGGGGCAGCTAAAATCGCAGGATTTTCATATCAAAAGCATGTCGGTTTCAGACATATCAGGGACAGATGTAACAAAAACACAGATTTTTATATACTGTCCCTGGTTTTACTGAGCCTGGCAACCCTGATGGGGCCTCCTAGTAGCATGGGGCCCTCGGGCAGTGCCCGAGTGCCTCAATGGTTAGTCCGCCCCTGCTCCTGGCTACTGTATAAATATAAACACATTATAATAAAGCCCCTATTCATCTCCATATTTTTTAATAACTAGCCACTACTATTGATTTTAATCTCATACATAGGTTACTATCTGGATTACTGATTTAACAGTTTAAGCAATAGCTTAGCAAATCCAGATTCTATGTTTAATAGACTAATGGATGAAGAATTCCACACCTTTTTATTGCATAACTCTGCTGTCACATCAAAATAGTCATTTCATTTCTTCACACTGACAATAATCTTCTTTGCGCCTGACCTATGTGTCCCGTGGTTAATATTCCAGCTGAGTAACTTGTTCAGTAATAACAGTTACTAGTCTCTTGTCTCCCATAGATCTCAAACTTCTAGGTGACTAACCTTCCCTGTTTTATCATTTCTGTGTAATGCATTTCCTGCTCTTTCAATTTCTTAGTATTATGTGGCACCAATGGATTTTCTGATGACTACACATTGTTACCTTTTCTTATTTACTTGATCAATGTATAGTGTAGATCAACTTTACTACCCTCACTGCAGTGATGCGCCAACATTATGTGTATGTACAGTGGGCGCATTCTAACAAGCTCTACCTTGTACGTTGTATGTGAAAATGACTGCAAGCAGAAAGTGGTACTGTTATTTCTTAATTTTTTTTGCTGATATGAATGATTCTTTGAATAATACTAATTCTGATACAGTAACACGTTGGTTTGAGAGTAACTTGGTTTGAGAGCGTTTTACAAGACAAGCCACATTTTTTAATAAATTCTGACTTAACCACTTGACCACTGGGCACGTAAACCCCCTTAATAACCAGACCAATTTTCAGCTTTAGGTGCTCTCGCAATTTGAATGACAATTACTCAGTCAAACAACACTGTACCCAAATTAAATTTTCGTCCTTTTTTTCACACAAATAGAGCTTTCTTCTGGTGGTATTTAATCACCGTTGGGTTTTTTATTTTTTGCGCTATAAGAGAAAAAAGACTGAAAATTCTGTAAAAAATAATAATTTTTCTTTGTTTCTGTTATAAAATTTGGCAAATTTAGTATTTTTTCTTCATTCTTTTGCTTAAATGTGAAAGATGAAGTTACGCCGAGTAAATAGATACCCAACATGTCACCCTTCAAAATTGCACACGCTTGTGGAATGGCGCCAAACTTTGCTACTTAAAAATCCCCATAGACAACGTTGCAGGGTATTGTGGAGTATTGTGGGGTATTGCAGAGTATTGTGGGGTATTGTAGAGTATTGTGGGGTATTGTAGAGTATTGTGGGGTATTGTAGAGTATTGTGTGGTATTGCAGGGTATTGCGGAGTATTGCGGGGTATTGCGGAGTATTGCGGGGTATTGCGGGGCATTGCGGGGTATTGCGGGGCATTGCGGAGTATTGCGGGGCATTGCGGAGTATTTTGGGGCATTGCAGAGTATTTTTTGGGGTATAATTGCAGAGTTTTTTTGGGGTATAATTGCAGAGTTTTTTGGGGTATAATTGCAGAGTATTTTGGGGCATAATTGCAGAGTATTTTGGGGCATAATTGCAGAGTATTTTGGGGCATAATTGCAGAGTATTTTGGGGCATAATTGCAGAGTATTTTGGGGCATAATTGCAGAGTATTTTGGGGCATAATTGCAGAGTATTGCACAGGGAGGGATGGCTGGATCTGTGACTGCATGTGTCACAGATCCAGCCCGCAGCAGCTGCTGCTGCTTCCGCTCTCTCCCCTCTCCTCTCACACTGTACCGTTCGGTACAGAGAGGAGAGGGAGGAACCGGCGTCATGACATGACGCCGGTTTGTTTACTAGTGATCGCTCCGTCATTGGACGGAGCGATCACGTGGTAAATCGCCGCTATCAGCGGCGATTTACCGTGATCCGTGATCAGCCGGGTCCGGAGGACCCGGCGGTCACGGAGACTCCCCTGTGCGCGCCCCACAAGGCGCGCGGGAGCGCGTTTCTGGGAGGACGTACATTGACGCCCTCCCAGAGTTAAGCAACCGCCTTGTAGACGTATTTTGTCTATAGGGCGGTTGCTAACTGGTTAAGATATACAAGCGATGTCTTGATTTACAAGTAGCGTTAAGTCACAACTGAGTATAAAAGAGAATAGAGGCGCCTCTAAGTGTAGCAACACAGTTACATTTATTGAAGGTACAACATTTAGAAACTCACATGGTTGATGATTAAATCAGGCACATCTAAGTATGCAAGCATCTGGGGTAAAGATGTCCACACAGACTGTCCTCCACTCCGCCATTGACATCATCCCTTCCATTCTCTGCTCCACGATCGGTTCAAGCCTCGCTTTCAGATCGCTCTACTGCAGGGTAGTCTTCCCAGTCACGATTGCAGACAGCTTTACCCCAAATGCCTGCATACTTAGATGAGCCTCTTTTAATCATCAGCCATGTGAGTTGCTAAATGTTGTACCTTCAATAAATGTAACCATATTGCTACACTCAGAAGCTCCTCTTTTTTACTCTGTAGCTCCTGCTCAATTTTGCTAATCCCCTTGTGGGGGCTGCCATTTGTGGATGGACATTTTATGGTTACACAATCTATTACATTGCTATAATATTTTTTATATGGACTATAAACTGAAGTACTTATGAATACATGGTTGTGGAATGAATCATTTGAGTTTCCATTATTTCTTATGGGGAAATTTGCTTTGATATACAAGTTCTTTGGATTACAAGCATGCTCCTGGAACGAATTGTGCTCTCAATAAAAGGTTTTACTGTATATACTAAAATACGTCAGTCTGTAGTATTTTGATGCATCCATGCACACAGGGTGGTCTGGCCTTTACCGATTGCCACAAATATTTTTTGGCTGCCCAATTGGTGACTGCAGCTTGGTGGCTGAATCCTGAGCTGTTTAACTCATCCACAATTTTAGAGGCTGCAGTGATCGGGTCCCTAGAAGCACTTAAATTTCTGGTTTACAGAGGACCACAAGCCCCCTATGAGCTGACAGCTTCCATGATCACCCCTTTGCATGCCTGAAGGGTAGGCCTAGCTTGTGAGAGCTAAAAACAGCTTCCCCTAATGCACCGATATGGCTTAATCCCAACTTGCCACATACAGTATATATAAGATATCAGATTCCTATGCCTGGACTAAATATGGTATTAAACTGATCTTGCAAGTAGTGTCATATCAGGCGTTAATTCCCTTATCTCAACACTCTTCCACGTATAATATCCCTCCACATTATTGCTTTCATCATGTACAACTCTCTCATGTCTTTGCTGCACAATTTCCATGGTCCTCCTTCATAATTGTGCAATTGGGGCTGGAACGAGTACTCGGTACGGAGTGTGGTGAGAAGCGGGCTCTAGATTCGCTGGCAATTCCTGCATTGGACAATGATGATTGGGATTTCCCTTTCCGATCCTTGGTTTCAATATGTGACCGTCTTGTACAATTTAAAATAGTACACAGAGCATACTTCCCTCCCCATAGGCTCCACATGATGAACGCAGATATTTCACCGGAATGTTGGCGGTGCTGTATTCCCCTGGGAGATTTCTCGCACATTTTTTGCCACTGTACCAAAGTTAGGATATACTGGGAGGAGGTGCTGGCTCTGATCGATCCGGTCACTTCTATTTCCGCACAACCCTCCATGGAAGTTTGTCTATTGGGCCTAGTTGAAACCATAGTACCGACTGTAGCTAAAACAACAAGGATTGGTCTGCTCCTTTTCTACGCTAGGAAAAATATTGCTATGCAATGGAAGCGATCCTCCTCCCTGGCCCTGTCCCAGTGGAAACAACTTGTGAATTAAAGTCTCCCTTTGTACAAAGATACTTACATAAATAGGGGTTGTCCCACAAAGTGACAAGGTATGGCGCAAATGGCTGGAGGAACCTTCGGTTATGAAGTGAGTTACTACCTTTTTCTGCTGATTCCGGGTGAATATAAGATTTGTCTGAGGTCATAGTCTCTACTAAGTCTAATTTATGGTTGTTAGAGGACATTCAGAGTTATTAATATAAGTGGCACCACTTTACTATCGGGTGCATCCAATGCATACTTTGTTTGTTTTATGTTTGGTTTTATGTCTGTGATGTGTATACTAATACAATAAAAAGATTTTCAAAAATAAAATAAAAAATAGTCTGTAATAAAGAAATAAAATGCAGTTTAACCACTTGCCGACCGCCGCCTGTAGATTTACGTTGTCTCCTGCCACGATCTCTGTGACCGTGCCTGCGGGACCCGCAGACTCGATGTCCGCCAGTGTCCCGCAATCGTGTCACGGAACTTCATAACGGGAGATGCCTATGTAATCAAGGCATTTCCATGTTCTGCCTAGTGACAGGACAGTGATCTACTGCTCCCTGTCATCGGGAGCAGTGAACACTGTCGTGTCACTCGTAGCCCAGCACCCCCACAGTTAGAATCACTCCCTAGGACACACTTAACCTCTTCCTCGCCCCATAGTGGTTAACCCCTTCCCTGCTAGTGTCATTTACACAGTAATCAATGCACTGATCGCTGTATAAATGACAATGGTCCCAAAATAGCATCAAAAGTGTACGATGTGTCCGCCATAATGTCGCAGTCATGATAAAAATCGCAGATCGCCACCATTTCTAATAAAAAAAAATATTATTAAAAATGCCATAAAACTATCCCCTATGTGGTAGACGTTATAACTTTTGCGCAAACCAATCAATATAAGTTTATTGCAATTTATTTACCAAAAATATGTAGAAGAATACATATTGTCTAAACTGAGAAATAATTGTATTTATTTATTTATATATTTTTTGGGAATATTTATTATAGCAAAAAGTAAAAAATATTGCTTTTTTCCAAAATTGTCGCTCTTTTTTTGTTTATAGCGCAAAAAATAAAAACCGCAGAGGTAATCAAATGCCACCAAAATAAAGCTCTATTTGTAGGAAAAAACAGGACATCAATTTTGTTTGGGTGCAATGTCGCACGACCGCGCAATTATCAGTTAAAGTGACGCAGTGCCGAATCACAAAAAATGGCCCAGTCATTTGGCAGCCAAATCCTCCGGGGCTGAAGTGGTTAAGGAAGGATTTACCCACTTCCTGACCAGGACATTTTTGTGATACGGCACTGCGTCGCTTTAACTGACAATTGCGTAGTCATGCGATGCTGTACCCAAACAAAATTGGCATCCTTTTTCCCAACAAATAGTGCTTTCTTTTGGTGGTATTTGATCACCTCGCTAAAAAAAAAAAAGGCAATTTTGAAAAAAATATATATATGTTTTACTTTCTGCTATAATACATATCCAAAAACAAATATATAAAAAAATGAATTTATTCATCAGTTTAGGCCGATATATATTCTTCTACATATTTTTAGTAAAAACAAAAAAAATATATAGATGTGTAGGTGTATATTGATTGGTTTTCGCAAATGTTATCGTGTCTACAAACTATGGGATAGATTTAGGGACTTTTATTTTTACTGGTAATGGCGGCGATCTTTCCATTTTTTTTGCGGGACTGCGACATTACAGCGGACAAATCTGACCCCAAATTTCACTTTTTGGGGTCCAGTGACATTATTGCATTGATCAGTGCTATAAAATGCACTGATCAATGTATAAATGACACTGGCAGAGAAGGGGGTTAACATTAGGGGGCGATCAAGGGGTTAAGTGTGTTCCCTTGGTGTGTGTTAACTGTAGGGGGGTGGGCTGCCAGGGACATGACAGAGATTGCTGTTTCTGATCACTGGGAACAGTAGATCTCTGACATGTCATCTGGCAGAACGGGGATCCGCATTGTTTACATAAGCAGATCCCCGTTCTACCTCTGTACAACGCGATTGCGGGTTGCCGGCGCCCGATATCTCCCATGCATGGACCGCTGTACAGTTACAGTGTTTTGCACAGGAGAGACGACCTGCATGCGTATAACGACAGTGGCTGGTCGACAAGCGGTTAAAAGCATGGGGGGGAAAAAATCCCATTTAACCAAAACACAGAAGAAAAACAATGGATTTTTCATTAAAGGGGATCATTTATATTTGGCGGAAGTTAGTGTGTCTGATTTCTCTAAGTAATGAAGTTCAGTAGTGATCATTAATTAAAAAAAAAAAAAGTACCAGTTAAGCTATGCTGTGATATATGTTACAATAGATTGATCCCAGTTACTCCAGAAAGACATTACAGCCTACATAGCATGGATAGCAATTGCATTGACTGTTGATTTTAATTGCAGAGAAAAGGAGAATGTCAGGTTGCTCTATAGATCAAATGCTTTTACTTGGTTTATTTATGGGTAGCGTTTGAAGAATTCACTGTGTAATCATTAAACCTATTTGTTTCTGCTGATAAACAGGTTTCTCAATATTATCATTCTATAATTTGCCTTGAAACCTAATCAGAACTCCAAAATGTTAATATATTAACTGCCAGTATAGCAACTGAATGGTTGTGCTATATTAAACTTTGTTTGCTTGGTTTAATACTACTTTAATCCCAGCCGCACCAGAAGATCAGAAGATCAGAGCTAATTTCTACACTATGTAGCCAACCAAAGATGTGACACACGTCATTAGAGGTAAGCTATGTTCCTGGTGATGCATATCAAAAAGAAAAAAAACTTCAGCTTTAAGGCAAACCCCAAACCCCAATACACAAATAACGTGTCAGAAACCATGAATCAGACCGAGACAGAAGTACAGTTAAATCACACTTGTTTAATAATAAAAATAAAAAGGTAAACAGAGTAAGCATAGTCAAAACATAGCCAGAGTTCAGTAACCGGATCGGGTAGTCGGCCAAGCCAATGTCCAAGAGCCAGCGATAAAGGTAGACATACAGCAAGCAGGATCTGTAGCCAGAGGGAACATAGTCAAGCAGGTCTTCAACAGGAACGCAGGAGAAAGTCTCTTGTGATGTTAACACAGGCGAAGGCAAAGACAGAGAGAAAATGAACTGGAAGGCTTTAGAGTCGGTTCACACTGGGGCGACTTGGGATCCGACTTGAGGCGACCTCAAGTCGGATCCCAAGTCGCCCCAGTGTGAACCGACTCTAAAGCCTTCCAGTTCATTTTCTCTCTGTCCCAAGTCGCGCTGTAGAGAAAAACAATGTAAGTGAATGGGAGCGGTGTTAATACACACTACTCAAGTCGCTCCGACTTCAGAAGAGGTTCCTGTACTACTTCAATCCGACTTGTAGGCGATTTGTTCCCATTGATTTCAATGGAAGTCGCCTCCAAGTCTGATCACTGTCTTAACTGAAGCGACTTTCCAGGAAGATAACATACATTTCTCAGGCAAACCTCTCCTTCCCCCTCCCTCCCCATCCCTCCCCCTCCCTCCCCCTCCCTCCCCTAGAGCTGATTGTTGTTTGATTGGCCACTGGAAAGTCTCCTGTCCTGGAGACGACTTCAAGTCGTGTTGTAAATCGCCCCAGATCGCCCTGTGGTTCATGCTCAAGTCGTGTCGGAGTCACCTCTGAAAGTCGCGCTGGAAGTCGTGTCGCCCTAGTGTGAACCGACTCTTAAGTAGGCAGAGCTGACGAGCAGGATCATCAACAGGTGGATCACTGTGGAGAGATGGGAGCTGGCAATTAGCTGACAGCTGAGCTGCCAGCACAGAGAAGGAAGGGCTGAGCCCAGCCCTGACATAACGGTGTATTTTTAATGTTGCCCTTTAAGCCTTATCAAAAAACCTACTTTCAATAGGCATGTTTATTTTTTTTATTTTTTTTTGCATTGGTACATATTCCTCATGGAGGTCCCTAGCTACCCATGCCTTTGTTTACCAAAAGCTGTCAAATTTGCCTTGAAAAAGGCTACAAATATTACAAAGACTACACACATTACAAGATTCAGTTCCTATATGTTTAATTGGGGTTGGGGGCTATGTTGGACATTTGCAAACTTTTTAAAGTGGTCTGTGAATGTCCATTGAGCCAAACTTTTCTCAGTTCACTCATCGCTAATGGTAGCAGGTCAGCTGCTGTCTCTGCCTCACAGGGATAGAGGCAAAGGGCAAAGGATTCTGCTGGCCCTAAACAGCTGCAATTCCACATCTTCTTCCTGCTGCTGTAGCTCCCATGCCTGGTGTCACGATCGAAGACCAGTTGCTATAACAGTTGCATGACTACCAACGACCAGCAGGATTGATACACAGGCAGTCACCCTGGCAGATGACACAGGCTCACCTGAGGTGCAGTCTAAGTACTAACCGGTGTTCACCAAAGCTCCTGATGGTGGAGATGGATTTAGCTGCGTGTTAGTAACAGGTTTAGCGGTCCTGAGGTTTGCCCCACAAGGGTGTGAGCAAGTCATGGTCCAGTAGAGCAAGGATCAAAACAGCGGCATGATCACTAAACAAGCCAAAAGGTCGCTAACGAGTAGGTTAGGATCAGACAGTAGAGTAGTCGAGGAACAAGCCAAGGGTCGATCACGAGTGGTAGAAAAATACGGACAACAGCAGGGAAGACTAGAGCAAGGCACTGGCTGAGAAAGCAAAATAACCTGGCAAAGAGGAAGTGCTGAGA
Organism: Rana temporaria; assembly: GCF_905171775.1. Lineage (NCBI taxonomy): Eukaryota > Metazoa > Chordata > Amphibia > Anura > Ranidae > Rana > Rana temporaria. Next base: position 69,960,180 of record NC_053491.1, on the reverse strand, counting down.
CAAGGCTTATATAGGAAGTTCATGGGAGGAGCAAGGATTTCAAGGTTCAAGGCAGTTTTGTCCAATGGATCAGGTAGGATTGTCCAATAGATCAGGCAGGGAGCTGTCCAGCATCCCAGATAGCTCTGTGGGATGCTGGACAGCTCACCGCCAGACACAGAAGAGGTCCCAGGTTTGAGCCCAGGTCCTGACACCTGGCTTATTACACCACACAGTGTGTGCTCCAGCAGAAATACCAATGAAATCATGTTACTAACCCTAGTCTCATTGTGGCTCACCATTCTGGTTGATTGTTTGAATGGTCACAAGATGGGACATAAATCCTGAATCAGGAGCCACCAACATGGTGAAAAGGACCCCAGCTCCCTAGAAGCTGTTTTCATTCCACAATCAAGTGTCGAAGATGCTTTCTGAATTTGGTGAAAAAAAGTAATTAACACCAGGAAAGTAGCATTGCAGCTTTACTGAATTCCCCCATATTGTTTTCGGTTTATACCCTCTGCATAATGTATGTATTTATACAGTATGTACTGTAATACAGGCTATGCTTTAAAGTACAACTAAAATCAAAACTTTTTATTTTGTGTTGGATAGAGTGAAAGAGATTAGAACACTTGTCAGTTTCTACTGCTGCCTGTGTCCCAGTTAAAGAGGTTGTAAACTCTAAAAGAAAAAAAGAAAAAGAAAAACACCCCTGCAAGACAAAGTAAAATGAGCTAGTATGTAACACATACTAAAGCCCTGTACACACGATCAGTTTGTCCGCTGAAAACCGACCGATGGACTGTTTTCATTGGACAAACCGATCGTGTGTGGGCCCCATCGGTTTTATTTCCATTGGTGTAAAAAAATAGAACATGTTTTACATTTTTCCTATGGATAAAAAAACGATAGAAAATCCGATCGTCTGTATGGAACTCCATCGGTCAAAAATCCACGCATGCTCAGAATCAAGTCGACGCATGCTTGGAAGCATTGAACTTAATTTTTTTGGGCTCATCGTAGTGTTGTATGTCACCATGTTTGGTTACGGACGGATTTTTGACTGATGGTGTGTAGGCAAAACTGATGAAAGTCAGCTTCATCGGATATCCAACGAAAAAATCCATTGGATTCCATAAGATATCCGATCGTGTGTACAGGGCTTAACTCATTATGAAATACTTACCTTAGAATGAAGCTGTTCCAGCGGAGCCCGCACACCGCTGAGACGGCTGACATTTTCCCTGGAGTTTCTTCCAGGTTCACAGGCTCTGGCTCTGTGATTGGCTGGAGCCACGATGATGTCACTCCAGTGCTTCCGGGGCTTGAAGGAATGGCACCCGTGTCCATTTCTTCAGAGCGCATGCACCAGTGATGTCACTAGCTGCATGTAAGGTAAACTTTTAGAAGATATTTTCACTATCTATAGGTAAGCCTTACTGTAGGTTTACCTATAGGTAAATGTCAGCCGAGGAAGCTTACTTTGCACTTTATATTTTTCCTGTTTAAAAATTATTTTTTATAAAAGTGAAAGAAAATCCCAAATTTTGGGGATGTGAATGTAAATCTCCCCCCGTGGGACACAGATGGCAAAAAATAAACTGACAGGCATTATGACCCTCCCTTACTCTACCCAAAATGAAAAAAAAAAGGTTTTGCTTATAGTTCTACTTTAAGTCTCATTTTATTTTTTTATTTTTTACTTTTATCTCGTTTTATTTCTTGGTACAGATAAGGACGTAGCTTTGGGAGGTGGGGGTTAGCAACATGTATTACACACTATAAAATAATGAAATTACTAGAAATAATCCTGAAACATAGCAGATACATTTCAAAGTTGTAATGAAAGCTTAAACTCACCTGCAGATGTCTTCTAAGATTTGGTCAAGTTTTCCCAGTATTGACAGAGCCAGGCAGCAATCTCCTTCCATATGGTGGCTTTTACAGTACCTGACTGTCTTTGCATTTCATGTCTTGGATCGTAAAGCACTATATGATGTTACACTATAGTTATCAGTGTATGTACGCCCAACTATTCTTTGTTGCTTATTTTTTTTTCTTTAGCAAAGCTTTATACAGCCCTGGTAACAGACCTCTCTCTATTCGCAGCTTGTGTTGTATGGCTTATCAGTGCAGCTAAACTTAGGCAGCCCATAGATGATTAGATTTTCTTTCCCTCCACCACGGGACTCGATTTCCCCATCTCAACACAATAAGTATTGATGGATTTATCCCTCCTGCAGCACTATAGTGCTCTTATGCCGCGTACACACGATCGGTTAAACTGATGAGAATGGTCTGATAGACCGTTTTCATCGGTCAAAACCGATCGTGTGTGGGCGCCATCGGTTATTTAACCATCGGTTAAAAAAAAGCAAACTTGCTTTAAATTTAACTGATGGATTCCTAACCGATAGGTCAAAACCGATCGTTAGTAGGCACGACCATCGGTTAAAAATCCACGCATGCTCAGAATCAAGTCGACGCATGCTTGGAAGCATTGAACTTCATTTTTTCAGCACGTAATTGTGTTTTACGTCACCGCGTTCTGACATGATCGTTTTTTTAACTGATGGTGTGTAGGCGCGACAGACCATCAGTCAGCTTCATCGGTTAACCGATGAAAACGGTCCATCGGTCCGTTCTCATTGGATAGACTGATCGTGTGTACGTGGCATCAGGGGGAGGGGGGGCCTTCTCAACCAGGAGAACGGATGTACTTGGGCAAAATCAGCCTGTCCATATATCGATCAAAGTTAGAACAGTTCCGGCTGAACCAGACAAAGTTAGATCCATGCTTTAGACTAGCTAGAAATGCGTTGCAACAGGTTAGCATGCATTGACATGCATTGCATTTTAAAAGGTGCAGCACACTGTACTTGTTTTAGCACAAAATAAAATAAGGCAATGCAACACAGCACTCTGTCGGGAACTACACTCACTGAGAATCATTGATTTTTGATGTCTTGGTGTTGGGAATGCATTTATAAAAGTATAAAAGCATACCAGTGTATATTATGTGAATGGACTCTCAAGATATTCTGGGTTTAGATTTTCATTTATGTCTCAGTGCCTTCCATTCTTTTGCAATCATTTTTTTTGTAAAGGTGATATTTCAATGTGCCGAGGCACAGTGAGAAGTGTGGAACAGTTCCAAACTTTCCAAAATCTGGAGCCCTGCCATTAAGACAAAAACATATACAGAAAACACAAATCTGATGCATCATCTATTCATCATAATGAATATGTCAGGGTCTCTGATAGCCACCATATCGATACTTTGCATTCTAGGCAAAAATGCAATAATTACATAAGCAGTTACTTAAAGGGGGTGTAAAGTCAGAAGTTTTTTTTTTGTTTATCTTAATGCTTCTAAGATAAAAAAAAATCTGTGTGCAGCAGGCCCTCTCAGCCCCCCTAATACGTACCTGAGCCCCATCTCTATCCAGCGATGACCACAAATGCCTCAGCCATCTTGGACTCTCTCTCCTGAATGGCTGAGACACAGCAGCAGTGCCATTGGCTCCCGCTGCTGTCAATCAAACTCAGTTAGCCAATCATAAGATAGAGGGGATGGGAACGGCAGCTCCATGTCTCAAAGGATACACAAAGCTCGGTTATCCCCATGGCAAGCTGCTTGCTGTTGGGGCACTTAACAGGAGGGAGGGTCCAGGAGCACCAGCCAGCGACCCGAGAAGAGGAGGATCTAGGCTGCCATGTGCAAAACTACTGCACAGATGAGGTAAGTATAATATGTTTGTTATTTTAATAGAACAAAAAACAAGACTTTACAATCACTTTAATCAAGGTGTCTTCTGTGTTGCAAAACTCAATGTGGAAGGTCATGAGTTTCATAACTGGTTGCAAAGTATAAACAAACTCAATTTATTTAACTAAAATCCACTCCAAATCCTTTAAAAATTAGCAATTTCTGTTGATCAGTGAATGATTTTAACAATGTTTCTACATGCATGGTGCACATAGAAAGCTCAACTGACCATTGAAAGAGCAAACATTCAGTATTTACAAAATGAGAAGTTTACATTACAGAAGCACCAGTACACTCTGTAATGATCAGATTTGCATTCTGGAATAACAAACAGCAGCTGTTTTCATTTAGTTAGGTGTCTAGAAGCAGCTGTAAGCTGAATCCACGCTGATGAAAAAAAGGCAAACTCTTTTTTTTATATAATGCTTTGCCACCCTATGAGGATGAGGTGTCAATTAAATGTCTGCACTTAAAATAGCTGTAGACCTGTCATTCGTCTCTCTGCCAGTTTAAATTGAAACAATGGGGTGCTTACTCCTGGTTTCTGCGTTACTGCTGCTGCTGTAGCGGTCTCTATTGCAAAAAAATAAAAATAAAAAACCCTCCATTAAAGTATATAGTATATTTTTTAATCGAATAGTCAGGGGTCTTCAAACTATGGCCCGTGAGCCGGTTGCGGCCCTTTGTTTGCCTTTGTCCGGCCCTTTGGGGTATTATTCTTTCCACTGGCACCAATGATGGAGCATAAATTCTGCCTCTTATCAACAAAGATGGGGTACTATTCCTCCTACTGACACCAACAACAGGATACTATTCTTCCCACTGACACCAGCAATGGGATACTAGTCCTCCCACTAACACCAACAACAGGACACTAATCCTCCCACTGATACCAATAATTGGGAACTATTCCTCTTCCACCTAACCACAGGGGTGCACAGCATGTAATTTTTTACCACCACTGATCACCTATCCTGAGACATTATCTACTCCCACTGTCCACAGTCTGGCCCCCCTAAAGTCTGAAGGACAGTAAACTGGCTCTTTTTTTTTGAAAGTTTGGAGACCCCTGCAATAGAGTAAGAGAAAGAGCAAGATTTCTTGACACTGTCTATTGTGTGCTGGGTGTCTTTGTGGCGGATTCGCCTCAAGATCACCTTTATCGGTGGTAGGAGAAGTGTCACCCCCCCCCCCCCCCGCCGTGCTCCAGTCATCTCTGCTGCTTACCGGAGGAGAAGATAGCGGTGGAGACGAGACCAGAGGAGAAGATGGCCCCTGCTCGGCTCCATGGCATGGGAGGATGGAATAGGCGTCAAACCCCACTTCAACCCATAGCTCTTAACCACTTCAATACAGGGCATTTTCACCCCCTTCCTGCACAGGCCAATTTTTAGCTTTCAGAGCTGTAACATTTTGAATGCCAACTGTGCGGTCATGCGACGTTGTACCCAAATTTAATTTTGATAATTTTTTTTCCCACAAAAAATTTCTGGGTGGTATTTGATCACCTCTGCAGTTTTTATTTTTTGCGCTATAAATAAAAAAAGACCGCCAATTCCGGGAAGCCAAGGACGTCATATGACGGCCGCCCGGAGCGACAGATGGTTCCTGCGACTGTCGTATTACAATGGGGCGGCGGATGGCAAGTGATTAAAGGAGAATTTTTTTTCAATTATTTTTTTTTTATTGCATTTTAGTGTACATTTCAGATCTGAGGTTTTTTTTTACCCCAGATCTCATATTTAGAAGGTCATGTTATGCTTTTTTTCACTACAAGGGATGTTTACATTTCTTGTAATAGTAATAAAAGTGACCCAAAAAAATGTTGTTTAAAAACTGTGTCAAAATAAAAAAATTCAAGTAAAATAAATAAGAATTTTTATTATTTTTTTTAAAGCGCCCCATCCCGACAAACTCACGCGCAGAAGCAAACACATACGTGAGTAGCGCCCACATATGAAAATGGTGTTCAAACCGCTGTGATCGGTAGCGAGAGAGCAATAATTCTAACCTTAGACCTCCTCTGTAAATCAAAAATGATAACCTATAGAAATGTTTAAACATTGCCTATAGAGATTTTTAAGGGTAAATGTTTGTCACCATTCCACGAGCGGGTGCGTAATGCCAGTGTCTAGTTGTAATAGTTGCGCCCGCTGCTCGCCCCCGAAGCCAATGTGAGTGCCCAGTGGGCTCGATGACACCCGGCACCTGCATTCACTTGTGACATGAAAACCTTCTTTACACCCAGCGCGTTTCTGGGTAACCTTCGTCAGGGGTGTGTAGAGAAGAACAATTAATTCATCAAGTGTAGCGCCTGTGTACTTTATAGTACCGGTGCTAGTTAAATTTAGAGGTAGATGAGAGTGTAGTTAAACTCTGATCCAAATTGTTGTGTGTAGAATAGGGTCTCTGTCTCAGCTTTGCTGTGCTGCAGGCTTATTCTGTTGTACTGGGCTGTTCTTTCAACCCCGGTGCTGCAGGTGGCAGCAGTGGAGTCAAGGTTTGGGTGCTCTTTCCCAGCAGCCAATCAGGAGGGTTTGACCTCACTGTGCATGCTGGGGAGGGGTATTTATGGGGCAGACGCCATTGGTTCTGGGTCTTCTTCTTCGAGTGTGGCACCCACCTTTAGGGTGACCACATCACGGCACCCCGGAATTATGGCCTACCTGGCCGGGGTGTGTGTGCCACACGGTGTTCCTGGTTCCGGGACCATGCTGGCCCAAAGCCTCTGAACAGCGACAGGGACCCAGCGAGTGACTGGGTTTCCACTAGGGTTGTCCCGATACCGATACTAGTATCGGTATCGGGACCGATTCCGAGTTTTTTCGGCGGTACTCAGACGCCGATACCCCGCCCCGATACACAAATAGAATACTTGCCACCCCCGTCGCCTCCCGCCGCCGCCGCCGACCGCCGCCGACCGCCGCCACCGAAGCCGCGATCCGCCGCCATCCCCGCTGCCGCCGACTGTGTAATACGCGCGGGAACATTACAGCTTTGAATAGCTGTAATGATTTGCATCGCGCATAGACACTCCCCCTTGCTCGGGTGAACTGTCCAATCCCGAGCAAGGGGGAGTGTCTATACGTAGCGCGAATCATTACAGCTTTAGCTGTTATGTTCCCGCGCGTATTACCAGTCGGCGCTCGGCGGCAGCGAGACACAGGTAAGGGGGACATCGCTGGATATGGGGGAGACGATGGCTGCATATGGGGGAAGATGGCTGCATATGGGGGACGATGTCTGCATATGGGAGACGATGGCTGCATATGGGAGACAATGGCTGTATATGGGGGGGACACTGTCTGCATATGGGGGACAATGGCTGTATATGGGGGACAATGGCTGTATATGGGGGAGACGATGGCTGCATATGGGAGACAATGGCTGTATATGGGGGGGACACTGTCTGCATATGGGGGACAATGGCTGTATATGGGGGACAATGTCTGCATATGGGGGACAATGGCTGTATATGGGAGACAATGGCTGTATATGGGGGAGACGGTGGCTGCATATGGGAGACAATGGCTGTATATGGGGGGGACACTGTCTGCATATGGGGGACAATGGCTGTATATGGGGGACAATGTCTGCATATGGGGGACAATGTCTGCATATGGGGGACAATGTCTGCATATGGGGGAGACGATGGCTGTATATGGGGGACAATGTCTGCATATGGGAGACAATGGCTGTATATGGGAGACAATGGCTGGATATGGGGGAGACAATGGCTGCATATGGGAGACAATGGCTGTATATGGGGGAGACGATGGCTGCATATGGGGGACAATGGCTGTATATGGGGGGGACAATGGCTGTATATGGGAGACAATGGCTGGATATGGGGGAGACAATGGCTGCATATATGTGGGGGGACAATGGCTGGATATGGGGGAGACAATGGCTGCATATATGTTGGGGGAAAATGGCTGTATATGGGGGGGACAATGGCTGCATTTGGGGACACATTTAAAAAAAAGTATCGGTATTTGGTATCGGCGACTACTTGAAAAAAAGTATCGGTACTTGTACTCAGTCCTAAAAAAGTGGTATCGGGACAACCCTAGTCTCCACCTTTGAGGATCCCAAGCTGTATTTGCTGTTTGGTGGGGAGTCCGTCTGAGGAGCGCCATTGAGAGGCTGGCAGTCCAAAAGGGCCTCGACAAACCACCGGGGATCAAGGTAGCCGGACACTGAGGGATTGCTCATCTGTCAGTCGGTACCTGGGTGACAAGTTGAAGGAGATCCAGGCGTAACTCATTTAAGGAGGATCATCTCCGTAACCACAAGTGAGAGAGGGTCTGTGGCAGAGGTATCTCTCTGACGTTCACCATGGAGGGTCTGTGGCAGAGACTTTTCCTCAAGTTCAAGTTCACCAAGGAGGGTCTGTTGCAGAGACTTTTCGTCAAGTTCAAGTTCACCAAGGAGGGTCTGTGCCAGGGACCTTATTCTACAAATGTTCGAGTGATACTCCGGCTGCCAGGTCAGTGAGAGAGGCCTGTCCGGGTACGCTAAACTCACATAGGAGTGGCGCAGAGAAGTGTTACACATGGGAGCAGGACTGTTTCCCTACCATCAGGCCTGAATCTGCTGCTCTCTTCTCTTCTTCAACTTTACTTTCCTCACCACAAGTTTGTTGTTTTTATCCGGCTGGGTAATAAAGAGAACAGCAAAGAACACCTGTTGCGGACATTCCTTTACTTCTACCAAATGCAATACGCATCATTCACCCCTAGGAATTAGGAGGAGCCATGAGGTAAATGTGCAACCCAAAACAACCAGCAGCTTCTCCGGGGGTAATGCTACATAAGCATAAAAATACATAAAGTTAATTACATGCATTTAAATATATACAAAAAGTTTGCTTTATATATGTTGTATATACATGTTATCATTCACTTACGTATTATAATTGTAGTAGAAGGATGATGAATATTTTATTGGATACAATTTTTTAAAAGCATTGAAAATATAAACAGCACGCTGGGTTCTGTCAATGAGGTTGCCAGTCAAGCAAGAACTGGGTATCAGAATATACAATTAATGCAGGTTTGAGACAGACATTTAAAAGGAACAGGTGTTCATCCCGTTAGGGAGAAATTATTCCAAAGATCGAGAAGCCGGTGGATCAACCAGAAGAGATATACTGGGACTGGGATGGAGGTCCCTAAAAATATAAGATAATAAATACAAATAATAGAATGTACCCCAATAGGGCTAAATTATATATATTATATAGAAAGAGTAAAGATTTGCTACAATAATCGCAAAAAGGGGCAAGGTCCTTAACCTGCATATTGGTCCGGGTCTTAAGTGGTTAAATTATGCTGATTTACTTGCTCCAAAAAAATGACAGGTTATGTCTGTATATTCATAATAATGATTTTTTGTTCCTTAACATAATTCAACCAAATGATGCTATTTGACTTATTATGAATATACAGAAATATCCTGTAATTTTTTTTGGAGCGAGTAAATTTATAGGACAATGATATAGGGCCAGATTCAGGTACAAATGCGGCAGCGTAACACATCGTCTTTACGTTACACCGCCGCAAGTTTTCCTCGTAAGTGCTTGATTCACAAAGCACTTGAGTATAAACTTGCGGCGGAGTAACGTAAAGACGTCCGGTGCAAGCCCGCCTAATTCAAATGGGGCGTGTACCATTTAAATTAGGCGTGCTCCCGCGCCGAACGTTCTGCGCATGCTCCGTTAGGAAATTTCCCAACGTGCTTTGCGCGAAATTACGGCGCCCCGACGTGTTTGTAAATGGAGACGTGCGTAACTTACTTACGCCGGAAAAAAAATAATTTAAAATTCGACGCGGGAACGACGGCCATACTTTAACATGGCTGGTGTAAAGTTAAGCCATGAAAAAGCAGGCTTAACTTTGCGACGGGAAAAAACTACGTAACGCACGCGAGTAGCTTCGTGGATCGCCGTAAAAGCTAATTTGCATACCCGACGCTGGAAAACGACGCAAACTCCTCCCAGCGGTGGCCGAAGTATTGCAGCCTAAGACCCGAAGGCGTACGAAGCCGTAAGCCTATCGGATCTTAGCCAAATGCCGTTGTATCTTGTTTGTGAATCACAAATTAAGATATGACGCGGCAAATTTGAAAATACGCCGGAGTATCAGATACTCGGGCGCATTTCTTCTGTGAATCTGGCCCATAGTGTATATAATTGATCTAGCCCCCCCTTTCTTTTGTATTTCTTATTTTCTATATAATATTAATTTAAATAGTTCTAAAAATACTTAAAAAATTTGAGGTTAAAATTAAGGCTAGATTAATCCCTATAGTAATGTCATATCTTTTTCTATCCCTGTAGTAATGCAGTGTACTGTTTGACAGCGGACATTATTAGGTCTGTTGCGGATCGCATATAATCAGGTACATATACATACAGTATATAAACTTTCATTATCCTTTATTAACTTCTTAAAATATAAACTGTTATTGTAGCAAATCTTTACTTTCTATATAATATATATCATTTAGCCCTATTGGGGTACAATCTATTATTTGTATTTATTATCTTATATTTTTAGGGACCTCCATCCCAGTCCCAGTATATGTCTTCTGATTGATCCACCGGCTTCTCGATCTTTGGAATAATTTCTCCCTAATGGGATAAACACCTGTTCCTTATAAATGTCCGTCTCAAACCTGCATTAATTGTATTTTCAATACTTTAAAAAAATTGTATCCAATGAAATATTTATAATCCTTCTACTACATTTATAATACGTAAGTGAATGATTACATGTATATACATCATATATAAAGAAAACGTTTTGTATATATTTAATAATAATGTTCTAAATGCATGTAGTTAACTTTATGTATTTTTATGCTTAGATTAATTAATTGTCCTTCTCTACACACCCCTGAAGAAGGTTACCCCGAAACATGTCAGGTGTAAAGAAGGTTTTTATGTATTTACCTATATTGTGACAATCTTTGAAACTGTATATTTTAATTCAATGTTTATTATATTTTTGATAAATATGTATGATTGTGAATAAAAACTATATTTTTTACCTCAGTATCCCATATATTTGCAATTAATACTATCAGTTCCTTAAAAAGTCCACCCAGGGGAACCCCTTTTATCTTTTCTGACATAGAGAGAAAAGATTTGACATTATAGAGAGAAAAGATTTGACATTATAGAGAAACAATTCGACATAGAGAGAAGAGATCTCTGCTGGAATTGGGTGGGGGAAGTAAAATAAAAATAAAGATGTTGATGATGAATGTTATTGGCTGATTGTAACCAAAGAGGAGGAGCAGTAAAATAGCTAGAAGTTTGCACTTGGAGAAACAAACGTGAAAGTCGGCTTACTGTTGGGGTAGACAATTCAACATGAACGACGAAGATTCGACAAAGCAGCGAAAAACATACAAGCTTTGAATCTGTCATTGAAGGCTTATGGTGTCTGTCGAAAGTTCTAAGAAGATTTGACGGAGCTGCTAAACTGTACGACGCTGCAATCGTACTTTTCCGGTCAAATGCATCTGCCCATAGGCTATAGAAAAATTATTTTGTTGGTTGACTAGTAATAATAATTATAAATATAATTATTACCAGTCATACAACATTAGAATTCTTCTATAGCTTGTAGGCGGAACATTCAACGGGAAATGTATGATTGCGGCGTCGAACAGTTTAGCTGCTTGTCTAATCTTCTTTGAACATTCGACAGACGCCATAAGCCTTCAATGACTGATTCTATCCAATTAATTTGGATTTTCGGATGAATGCAATTTTTAACGAAAAACTAAATAAATAAAAACAAATTTCGGGAGTAACTAAATACATTTATTTTTTGGACGAAAACAAAATTCCTAAATTTTAGTGTGCACATGTCTAGTATTTGGTAATATGCAATACATATTTTTTTTCTTGGGTTTAGATGCGCATTACTGTTCATTATCAAGAAAGGGCAGATTTGTTTTCTTGTTTTTGTCTAATGTTCATTCATTTGGTTTGTCCACTAAATCCTGCATTTCTGAACTTTGTTTTAAAAAATTATTTATGTCTGTCCCTGAATTCCCCATTGCAATGAATTCATTTCAGTTTTTTAATACTTTCCCCTACAATATATAAACTCTTAAGCATCAACTATGTCAAGGCTTTGGGGAGATTTGTTTTTGAGTTTATCAAAAGAATTCAAATAAAACAATAACACAGTCAGGCACAATAGATATATTTTTAACAATGGAATATTTTATTGAGTTTACAATGGATATTTTTATTGAAATGTCAGCATTGTCATTCAGAACGGGTACAGAGAGGTTTGATATGGAACTGCAGTGAGCTGATATTAAAGAAAACTTGGCAGTCCTTTTAATGCCGGTGTCTGCATAATGGCTGTATCTATTAATAGGGATCATTGTGTTTATGTCTGATTTTCAGTGACAGATTTATATCTTTTACAAACTGGATATCTTAACCCAAAAGGAAAAATCACAAAAACTGTGTTTTGCATTGTTAAAATGTAATCAAATTAAACAATTTGTGAGGCATGTTGTAAGCTCAACAAACATTGTTTGTATGCAGTCAAATTCATTAAACACTTCTTATTCTTAAAGGGGTTGTAAAGGTTCATGTTTTAAGGTGAAAAAGATGCATTAAGGTGAAAAAACGATTACCCGCCCCCCCAGCCCCCTGTTTTACTTACCTGAGCCCTGGAAAGTCCTGCGTCGCGAACACACTCTTCCTTTGCCTGGGCTTCTCAGCTCTTCATTGGATAGATTGATAGCAGTGTAGACATTGGCTCCCGCTGCTGTCAATCAAATCCAATGACGCGGGCACCGGGGGCGGGGTCGAGTCCTGCACTCGGTGGCTATGGATGCTGAATTCAGGACTTCAGGACAGGACATACCCGCAAGGTAACCCCCTTGGGAGAGCACTTCCCAGAGGGGGTTATCTGAGGTGGGGAGGAGCCAAGGGAGCCACTGGGGACCCCAGAAAATGCTGTTGGGGCCACTCTGTGCAAAACGAGCTGCACAGTGGAGGTAAGTATGACATGTTTGTTATTTAACAAAAATAAAATGCGAACCTTTACAATCACTTTAACTACTACATTTTAAATACATTAATCCCAAGCAGCCAATCCACCTTTAAAATGGACTTGTAAAGTGAATTTTGAGTTGTTGAAATTCCCTTGAACCCCCAATGAAGTATACTGGGACAAATTTTGATACTTAAACTGTCCATTTGTGGGGATAATAAACTGTCCATGGTGTGGCGGGACAGCACAATGTTCTTCGAAAGTCTCAGGCCCCGTACACACGACCGAGTTTCTCGGCAGAATTCAGCCAGAAACTCGGTTCAGAGCTGAATTCTGCCGAGAAACCCGGTCGTGTGTACACTTTCGGCCGAGGAAGCCGACGAGGACCTCGGCGAGGAAATAGAGAACATGTTCTCTATTTCCTCGTTGTTCTATGGGAGAACTCGGCCCGCCGAGCTCCTCGGCGGCTCCAGGACTGAACACGCCGTGGAAATCGATGTGTTTGGCACGTCGAGTTCCTCGGCCGTGTGTACGGGGCTTCAGGCACAGCATAGTCCAGTGGCAGTAAATATTTTATTGTGGAAATAATTTTTTTTTATTTACAAGCACCCCAATCTGATTCATCCCAGTTTTTTATTTATTTATCAGTGACGCATGTGTAATATGCACATTATCAGTGACAATGTGCATGTGGAGTAAAAAAAACTCCAAATTCTGCAAAGCCTGTTCTCATCCTATACTCAGGGGTACTGTGTGATCACTCACTTCTGTCGCTCTGCAGCATAGAGGTGCGTAGGGTGGAATTCCAGCATGTGGGGGTGTCACATATTAATTTCTTGGTACAAAGCTTTTTTTTGTGTTTTGATGCTGTGTTTGTGCCATGTGAGCCATGGTCAAGTAAGAGTGCTGAAAGTATGCAAAAACCCTTCTAGCCTGGCAAAGCAACTCTTGGAATCCTCGTATTTGGATATGGGCCAGGCTAGATGCATGTGTGAGGTTCCCCAGATGACGGTTGGGCAGCAGAACTGTGCCATTAACATATATGACATTACTGTTCTTCAGCTGGTATGGGGTAAATCACTTCTCAAATAGAACTGGGTGAAATGCGCGTAGCTCTTACCCGTGGCTTTATTCCCCAAGGCATACAACTGCAACTTTGCATGGAAACATTGTGGACAGAACATAGAGACATTAACAAGTTATGGCAGAAAAGGAGGTCCTTTTGTGCTTATGTGTTTTTTTTTTTTTTTTTGACCTTTCAACCCTTTTCCTCTTCCAATCATGAGTTTTAAAGAGTGTAAATCCATGTCTCTAATAAACATTTTAACCATTGCTGAAGGAACTCTCTCAATTTGAACTTCTGTTAGCTATTTTACTGCAACTAAATTAACTACCGCAAAGGCATGGAAAACTCCTGTACTTAGCTTTGAAGTGGTCAAAAATTGTATGAATGATATCATGGTGACTGAGGCCCCGTACACATGACCAGTTTCCTCGGCAGAATTCAGCTTCCGACCGAGTTTCTGGCTGAATTCTGCCGAGAAACCCGGCCGTGTGTACACTTTCGGCCGAGGAAGCCGACGAGGAGCTCGGCGAGGAAATAGAGAACATGTTCTCTATTTCCTCGTTGTTCTATGGGAGCTCTCGCCCCGCCGAGCTCCTCGGCGGCTTCAGTGCTGAACTGGCCGAGGAACTCGATGTGTTTGGCACGTCGAGTTCCTCGGCCGTGTGTACGAGGCCTGAGAAGTTGAAGGCTATCCTCTTTGACAAGCATGGCAAAGCGACCGTGGGTTGCATATACCTAACCTTCTAGGTTTGATAGTACGTTTCTCTCAATCTAGCGCTTCTCTGACACACGCCCCGTGGACTCTTCTCTTTTTCAGCTCTTTTTTTTCCTTTCCAGGCTTCCTTTTCTTTTCTTTATTCCTCCATTTTTTCCATATTTTCCATCTTTTTTATTTTATATATTTACCTCATGTGTCTATCAGGCATTGTCATGTTTGGGATAGGTATGGTGATAGCATGTTTATATTTTTGCATTGCATTTTCCTCAACTGTGAATCTATCGAACAAAATAGCTATGAAAAAGTTTAGCTATGTTAAGCTCTATGTTTCGACATTCTTGTTTTCCAGTACCATGTAGCGTAATATAGATCCCCTAGGATGCCTCAGAAAGTGACATTGGGACTTTTGCTGATATAAGATGTCATGCATGGAACTGGCATAATTTATTTTTACATTTCTTTTTATTAGTTACCTTCAGTGGTGGCTGGTGCTCCAAATGAAAAAAAAAACAAACAATTGCAGCCTCAATGTGCCCATCAAATGCAATCACTGTGCCCATCAAATGCAGCCACTGTGCCATCAATTGTCACCACTGTGCCATGCATTAAAAACACAGCCACTGTGCCATCAATTGTCACCACTGTGCCATGCCATCAAACGCAGTCACTGTGCCATGCCATCAAACACAGCCACTGTGCCATCAATTGTTACCACTGTGTCATGTCATCAAGCGCAGCCACTGTGCCATCAATTGTCACCACTGTGCCATGCCATCAAATGCAGCCACTGTGCCATGCCATCAAACGCAGCCACTGTGCCATGCCATCAAACGCAGCCACTGTACCATCAATTGTCACCACTGTGCCATGCCATCAAACGCAGTCACTGTGCCATGCCATCAAACACAGCCACTGTGCCATCAATTGTCACCACTGTGCCATGCCATCAAACACAGCCACTGTGCCATCAATTGTCACCACTGTGCCATGCCATCAAATGCAGCCACTGTTTTATGCCATCAAACGCAGCCACTGTGCCATGCCATCAAACGCAGTCACTGTGCCATGCCATCAAATGCAGCCATTGTGCCATCAATTGTCACCACTGTGCCATGCCATTAAACGCAGCCACTGTGCTATGCCATCAAACGCAGCCACTGTGCCAATCAATTGTTGCCACTGTGCCAATTGTCGCCACTGTGCCCTTTAATTGTCACCACTGTGCCCTTTAATTGTCGCCACTGTGCCAATTGATGCCACTGTGCCCATTGATGCCACTGTGCTCATTGTCGCCACTGTGCCCATTGATGCCACTGTGCCAATTGATGCCACTGTCCCCATTGTCGCCACTGTGCTAATTGATGCCACTGTCCCCATTGTCGCCACTGTGCCAATTGATGCCGCTGTGCCCTGTAAAATTCCCCCCCACCCGGCACTTACCTTTCTGGGGTCGGCCATCCTCCTTCCGTGTCCCTTGATGTCTTCTCCCACCCTCGATGACGCTTCAGCCAATCAGGTTACCGGTAACCAGAATTGGTGAACCTGATTGGCTGAGACGCCTGTCAGTCTTATTCAAGGAATGCACCCCCCGTACGTCCCCTGGATAAGCATCTGGAAGGCTGAGGGCTGTACTCGGAGAGCCGCTGGCTCTGATAGGCACTTCCGCACAGCCAACCAGCTGCCGTTATTCAGGTGGCCGGCGCTCACCGTCCGGCCATCTGAATAGACCAGCGGCCGGCAACAATAACATAGATTCATGCAATGCATGAATCTATGGGCCAGATCCACAAAAGAGATACGCCGACTTAACTCGATTTTTCTAAATTTACACGGCGTGTATCTTTGCGCCCGATCCTCAAAACGAGAAGCGCCTGAAATTCGGGCTTTTCCGTCCTACCTAAAAATATTACGCCGGCGCATTCTCGTGCGCAAATTACGCTAGGCACGCCGCTTTATTTGATAGGCAAAGATGCAAATGAGGGAGATAGGGCGATCCACAGAATTAAGTGTGTGCGCCGTAGATTACGCCCTGTGCGCACCTGTTAGTTTTTTGGTGGGATTTTACACATTATAAAAGCAGCCCTAATTTTACACATGCCGTCTGAATGTCTGCTGAAGCAACACCATTCAGGAAGAGCTCAGCACACACACGTTCAGGACTGAAATCTCTCTGCCAAAATGCCAGGACCAGCAATGATACTAGCTGCATTAGTTGATATAGAGACACAAAGAAGGAGGAGGGCACAGAGGAGGAGGAGGAGGGCACAGGAGAGGGTCTACCGCCCACGGCAAGATTTGTTTGGCATGCCTGCTTGTGAAGTTTACCGCACCTACAGATTTACCCGTGAGGCCATCCTGGAATTAACAACAATACTTCAGGATGATCTTACCAGCCCAACCCAACGCTCCCATGCACTGCAGCCACTCACCAAAGTACTGGCCACTTTGCATTTTCTGGCCACTGGCTCATTCCAACGCACAAGTGGAGGCGTGGCTGGGATGGCACAATCCTCCATCAGCAGGTGTGTGCACCAAGTGGTCCCTGCAATCCTGCGGCGCATGGGAAATCAGTTTCAGAAACCCACCCAGGAGGATCAGCGTTTAAAGTCAATGACCGACTTTTATCACATTGCCAGATTTCCACGCACCATCGGGGCCATTGATTGTACCCATGTGGCACTACAACCACCCCATGATACTGAGCACATGTTCCGGAATCGTAAAGGCTGGCATTCCATTAATGTGCAAGTCATCGTAGATGCCCATGGCCTCATCTGGCACGTCTGTGCTAAATTTCCTGGATCCTGCCATGATAGTTACATTTACCGGCAGACCCAGATCTCAAGAGATTTTGACCAGAACATGTATGGAGACAGCTGGCTGATTGGTGAGTGACATGTGTGTCAGGTATGTGCCCCCCATGATGCAGACATCACAAGGGGCACATGCATGACTAATATCCTCCTGTCTTTTCCCTTACAGGTGACTCAGGATATGCCTTGGGACCTCATCTAATGACCCCATTCAGGAACCCCCAAACCCCAGGAGAGCAACGCTACAACCAGGCGCACATACGAACCCGGGGAGTGGTTGAACGGACCTTTGGGCTTCTGAAGTCCCGCTTCAGATGCCTGGATAAGTCTGGGGGTACCCTGCTGTATTCCCCTGACTTTGTGTGCCAAATAATTGGGGCATGTTGCATACTCCACAACTTTGCCCTCAGAAGGGGACTGCATATTGACTTATGTAATGACCTGACCCCTGACCCAGGCAATACTATCCCAACCAACTCTACCCGGTCTGCTGAGGGCACAACAGCTAGGAGACGCCTTGCAGAAGGCATTTTTTCCCAGTAAATGTACATGATTAATGTCACAATAAGTATGTATTTTTTCACTGTAAATGCACATCAATAAAGTCACAATGATAATGCATGAATGCACATCACTGTGGTTCCTTGCACAGACACATCACATGCACATCGAATTGGATTAGATCCAAGTCCCCCCCCCCCTTGGGACTTGGGAGCAGTAACGCCACGCCACGGCTCCAATTATGTCACTGTGCATTCATACACCATTCAGGAACCTGGGATTGCACTTCTCCCTGGTCCTGGGGATCCCTTCTCCACCAAAACTGAGGGTGACAACCTTAATTTCTTAGGAATGCCACCCCCCCCACATTCACACATCATTCACACACATAAACCAAATCATAAGTACAGAAGACTAAATTTAAAAAAAAAAAAATGCATAAACAAAAAAAAAAAAGTATCCCAGCAAATTTATTAGCGGCGGCGATTGCTACGCCTTGGCTGGGCAGGGGCACGGGCAGGGGCATGGGCAGGGGCACGGCCACGGCCACAGCCACGGCCACGCCGTCGCGGAGGATGTCCATTGGGGGGGTGTTGAGCTGGGGAAGGAGGAGCCTCCTGGGGGGGTTGAGCTGGGGAAGGAGGAGCCTCCTGGGGGGGTTGAGCTGGGGAAGGAGGAGCCTCCTGGGGGTGTTGAGCTGGGGAAGGAGGAGCCTCCTGGGGGGGTTGAGCTGGGGAAGGAGGAGCCGCCCCTGCTGGCCTGCCCTCCATGGCCCCTGCAATGCGAGTGAGACAGGCAGTGAGGGCAGCCGCATTGGCCTGGCCAGACCTTGTATTGTCCTGCACAGCCTGGGTCAGGGCACTCAGCTCATGGGCCACGCGCGTTGTGGCGGTCTGTATGTCATTCAAACATGTAATGACCGCCGTTGAGTTGGTGGCCACATCACCGAGTGCCTCCATCATTTCACCCTGGCTGTGCTCCATCTGCGTCAGTTTTTCCAGAATTTTTCCAAGAATGCGGGTCTGCTGGGCATTGTCCTTCACCACACTGGCCGACAGACGCTCGCCCACAGCCACGGTCTCCTGGGTTGTCCCCCTGGCTGCCGCTGAGTCTTGCGGGCCTGGAGGAGGGGAGAGAGTGACCCTGGTGACTGGAGGCCTGTTGGGGGAGAAGTGGGAGGGGCTACCCCTGATGGTGGCCTGACTGGTGCCAGCCTCAGGGCTAGTCTCAGGGGAAGACTCAAAGGTCATCATATCAGTGGCCAGGAGGACTTCCCGGCCAATCTGCATATTTTCCTCCTCCTCCCCCTCATCATCCTCCTCCCACTCAACCTCCTCCCCCTCAACCTCCTCCCCCTCAACCTCCTCATGAGTGGAGGTTTGGCCAATCCCCTCCCCTGGGGAATCCTGCCCTTCTTGGGACTCATCATCTGCCTGTCTTGGGGGTGGTGCTGCAGCCTGGCCCGATGGGCCTGCAACCTCCTGGCCTGCAACCTCCTGGCCTCCAACCTCCTGGCGTGGAACCTCCTGGCCTCCAACCTCCTGGCGTGTAACCTCCTGGCCATCTGTGGAGGACACAAAACAATCACATGTTTGAGGAACCACACACTTGGCACATCTTCCCTTCCCCCACCCACACATGCTAATCAACAGAGAATAAACCAAAAAACCTACCTGTCCTCCTAGGAACATCTGACGTATAGCCAGGCAGGCCCACCACCTGCTGTGGGTGGAAACACTGGGCCACTGCCCATTCCTCCTCCGTCAGTCTGACTGGGCAGGGTCCCCCTCCTCCAGTGCCCCTGGTATGGGCGTCGATCCTTGCCATCTTAGTCCGGACGACGCTTCTCAGATCATTTATTTTTTTCTGTATGCCAGCGGGGGTCCTAGTCTCCCCCCCCCGCCGCATTGATCTGGTCCGTGATCTTTTTAAGAAGCTGCCTCCTCCTGGCCGGGGTGGTGTTCTGGCTCTCAGGGCCATGCAGAAATCGCCCATATTTCACAATGCCCCGAGCAAGAATTTGCTTCTCTCCCAGGGTGAAATTAAGCTTCCTGCGTTTAGGGGGCATCTCATACACCACCCAGCAACAACAAACACACCCGACAAACAATCGACAATACACACCCAAAAACCTGACAAAAATCTATACCACAAAAAATAAACAAAATCTAAACACACAAGGACACAGCTAATAGTAATTCAAAAAGAAACACGCACCAACAAACAAACAAAAAACAAACCCCAAAAAACAAACACCAAAAAACAAACACCAAAAAACAAACACCAAAAAACAATCAGCAAAAACAATAACAAACAAATTAAATAAATACACTTCTCAAAAACAAACAACAACTAGACTCTCCAACTCCTCAAACACTTTTCTCACAAACACAACTTACCAACACACAAACAAACAGAGCAGAAGCAAATTGCTCATGGAAGGGGAACAATGGGATATACTTTAGCAAGGGAAGTGTGTGTGTGTGGTGCTTTTTAGACACAGGGCGATCCTCAAACTAAGTACACTTGGCCTTTTACCTATCTCACTGATTGCGCCGAGATCAGTTCTGCACATGCCCAGTGAGGTCCCGATTCGTGCGCGCATGCGCAGTACGGCCGGCGCCTCATTTGCATGGGGTCACGGCTCATTACAATGAAGCACGCCCACTTCCTTCCCACTTGCAAAAACCCCGCCTTACGCCTCTGAATTTAAGTTACGCTGGCGCACATTTAGACGCAAATGCGCTGTGGATACGGCACTTACGACACCAACTTAGGGCAACGTAACTTAAATGACATAAGTTAGGACAAACTAAATTTGCACCGTTGGCTGAGGATCTGGCCCTATGTTATTGTAATCAGTGGCCTGTGCGGGAGCCAGAGGGGGCGGCGCTCCAGCGCCCTCTATAGACGCACCGCCACTGGTTACCTTTTGCTTTATTTTTGTTCATTATACCATGTGATCTTATCTGTCCGGATTGAATATTAATAAACTCCTTTGTAAAAGAACTTCATTCAGCTATACTATAAGGCACTACAATTCTTTAAAGGGTTAGTAAAGGAATTTTATTTTTTGCTTTAAAATAACAAACATGTGATACTTACCTCCACTGTGCAATTCGTTTTGCACAGAGTGACCCCGATCCACATCCTCTGGGGTCCCTCGGCGGCTGTCTCTGTCCTCTCCGCAATTACTGACCACAGTCATGCGAGAGCTCGCATGGTGGTGAGTAATTGCGGGCGCGCTCCCGTGATACAGCGAGCGGCCATAGACACTCACTGTATCACTCGACCCCGCCCCTCGGCGCGCCGTGTCACTGGATGTGATTGACAGCAGCGCCAGCCAATGGCTGCGCTGCTCTCAATCCATCTGCTCTAGCCAATCAGCGGCCAGGCTGAGCGGCGAAGAGGATTTTGGGACCACGCGGGACTTTCGAGGGGTCAGGTAAGTAAAACGGGGGCTCAGGGGGGGGGGGGGGCTATAGCATCCAATGTTTTTTCCCCTTAATGCTAAAAGTTATGACCCATTCTTCCAAAGTCTGGGGATCAGATTAGCTAGCGTTATCGTTATTATCAGCGTTAATCGTTTTTTTCTGAGACATTTTGTTTGTTTGGGTTAACAACATGTATGTAAGGGGTACGGTCTAGATCAACCTTGTGTATTGATCTTGTCACCTATTCAGTTATAGTAAAGTAGGAATTAGGAAAAACAGTCTGTATTGCCCCGTACACAAAGGTTCCCGTCGGAAATACCGAGGGCAAAACTGAGGACCTGCTCGGTCAGTCTTTCCCCCTACACACGGCTGGTTTTCCCCACAGGAAAACTGCGATGAAGCTTTGGTCGGGAATCCCGGCCGTGTGTATGCTCCATTGCAGTTTTTCCCATAGGAAAACTGACAAAAAACCGCTGGGCAAAAGTCCGCCGCTTTTCCCATTGGGAAAAAAGAGAGCTGGTTCTCTTTTTTGGCCAGCGTTTTTTGGGCAGTTTTCCCGTCGGAAAAACTGCGAGGAGCATACACACGGCCGGGATTCCTGGACAAACGCTCTCCTCTCTGTTTTCCCGCTGGGAAAACCGGCCGAGTGTAAGAGGCTTATGTCTGCGGAGGATCCGGTGATGAAAATCTGGAAAATAATATAAATAACAGTTATTTTTTATTGGGGATATCAAAGAATATTACCATTTTTTTTTTACTTCAGAAAAAACATAAGAGGGGAAAACTGATACATGCAATACTATCATTTAAAGTGGTGCCTGCATTTGTTTCCCTTTTTAGGTATTTCCCCAATATTCACCTGTCTTTGTTAGGGTTACATACACTTCAAATAAATTAGTACAGTATACTGTATATCAGTATTTATATATAAATTTGATAAATTTATGTTACATACAGTATACCTGAGAAATATTTTCTAGGCCCCTATGCTTATTACTCTGAATAGCATTTAATTACAACACCCTTAGGTATGACTGCCAATGCCTTATAATTTTTTTCTAGCATATGTAGCACTACCCCGAAAGAGCTGCTGAATATTTTCGGGCGGCATGTTACCTCTATCTTCTCGCCGTCCAGGGTACTAGATGAGAGCTAAGAAAGTTCAATGTCCACACTTTGCACTTCTTTTTCTAAGATTTATTTGCTGAACTTGATAGAAAGATAAAATAAGTGAATGAAGAGGTGGAAGGGTAACAGGTAGATAGGTTCAGGTGCGTAGTTTCAATCCGGAAACACTCCTGCTTCCAGTGACACAGCTTTTGTCGCCACTCTAGCCAGAGTGGGCCCTGCGCACCCGGATAGGTTTCTCTCACTAGCCTAGCAGCCAGGGTGACACACGGAAAATGGTACAGTCCAAGATAGGTCCTTCATCAAGCGGGTTCCTCCCTCAGGATGGACAGCACAGGATCACCTTCCAATGCGCAGACCCAATCTGCTTACTGGGCCTACTCAGAAGATCACAACCCCAGGCCAACCTGGTCCCGGAGCCAGGATTACAGGAACACGCACCCCTGGCCAGGAGGGCCGCGCACAGGGGGTGGTGGGACGACAGACTCAGGATCGACGACCCCGGACCAGTGACGTCTGTCCCTTAAGTACCCCTCCCCAGCATGCACAGCAAGACGATCAACCCCACTGATTGGTTGCCGAGGGAGAATACTCAAATCACCTTGACCTAGCTGCTGTCACCCTTGGCCTGGAGTAACAACTACACTCCAGGTGAACAATAGTGGTCACTCACAGCACAGCCATGGCTGGAATAGAAGCCCAAATTTGCTCAAAATCACACGTCTGAGTAAATTAACTCTCAGACTTCCCTTTACAACAGCGCTGGCTCAAAAAGAGCAAGCTGCTACACACACTTGATGAATGCCCTTCATCCACTTAATGATACCGAAACATAGGGGATTATTTATGAAAAGCAAATCCACTTTGCACTACAAGTGCACTGCAAGTGCACATGGAAGTGCAGTCGCTATAGATCAGAGGTGAATATCTGAAATGAGGGGAAGCACTGCAGATTTTATCATCCAATCATGTACAAGCAAAAATGCTGTTTTTATTTTCCTTGCATGTCCCCCTCAGATCTACAGTGACTGCACTTCCAAGTGCACTTTCAGTTCACTTGTAGTGCAAAGTGGATTTGCCTTTTGTTAATAACCCCCAATGTCTCAGAGCAGATGGATTATGTGATTCTAGCGGAACATGCTCTGAAACTTCGAAGAACTGCAATAATGCTGTCCTTCTCTGAATGCCTAATTACATTAATTCTGTATAATCAAGTATATCTACAGTTTTCATTAGCTGTGTAACTCCAAGGTTGGCTAAATACTAATTTGTAAATTGTGTTATTAAATAAATTAAACAACACTTAAATGTTAACACGTAAACTGTGCATATTTGTCTTTGTTAAATGTAATTACAAATCTTGTGAAATGGTAGATCAAGATAGCTTAGCAAATTTCAAAAACAGTAGGGTTCTGCTGTATACACCCTAAAGAGGTTAAAAATGCTGAAAAAAAAAAAAAACCCTGTAAGACAAAGACATAATGAGCTAGTATGCATACCACCCGTATGGCTGTCCCCCGTCGCACATGCGGGGCACCGGGTGCATTAATTTCAACATGTTTTTTTTCCAAAGCACACGATTAGAGTCAGGGGCTCTAATTAGCTTAAAAAAAAGGTGGGCTGCGCACCGAGCCCACCCACTTGTGTGACATATTTTCCTGCTTCTCCTCCCGGCCAATCAGGAAGTGGCTCCTGAGACCAGATTGGCCAGGAGTCTTAGGACGGGTCTCAGGACCTGTCTCGTGTTTTGACCGGGAGGAGAAGCATCGGCCCCGGAAGCAGCAGTCTCTTTTCGGAGCCCTTCGCTGGATTTAGGACAGTAGTACACTGCCTCCGAAGGGGTCTGGGGTGTAGTGTCAGTGGATATCAATCACTGCGGGGGGGTCTGGTCTGGGGTGTACTGCCAGTGGATATCGATTATTACGCGCGGGGGGGGGGGTCTGGAGTGTAGTGCCAGTCTCACACAGAGGGAATGATTTTACATCAATCCAACATTTCATCCTCCAACCTCCCCTCACAGCTTGTCCACTGCACACCTGCCAAATAAAAAAGTGCCGGCCTCCTCAAACCTCCCCTCACAGCAAGAAAACTTAGATTTTTTCTGACAGAATGTTGGCTCAAACTTGTGTTGCATACACACGATCACACAAATCTTATCGGAAATTCCGATCGTCAAGAACGTGGTGACGTACAAAACATACGATGAGCCAAGATCAATGAAGTTCAATAGTCAGTTCGGCTCTTCTGCTTGATCCTGAGCATGCATGTTTTTTTGCGCGTCAGAATTGCATACAGACGAGCGGATTTTCCAATAGGAACTTTTTCCATCTGAAAAATAGAGAACCTGCTCTCAATCTTTTGTTGGCGGAAATTCCGACAGCAAAAGTCCGATGGAGCATACACATGGTCGGAATTTCCGACCAAAAGCTCACATCAGACTTTTCTTGTCGGAATTTTCCATCATGTGTATGCGGCATTTGGATCCATTCACATGGGCAGACAGAGGATGATAAAAGTAAGCAGTAGAGCCCCATTTTCCACCTCCTGATCACCCCGCTGCTCAGGGCTGTTTGCTTCACAGCCATGGCAAAAATTAATGGAACGGGTCACACTGCAATTGCATGCAATGCATTTAGCTGAAGCACAGTTGGTCAGCGAGGTTAAAACAGGCAGCAGGGAGGTGAAATATTGCCTCCTCACTGCCTTTCAAATGCCCTCTGATCATTTTTCAGAGGAGCAGGAAAACAAAGCTGCACATCTGAATGAGCCCTCTCTCAGAGCCTCCCTAGTTCCCTATAGTTCTATGCCCCCCTCAAAGCCATTCTTTACTTCATCCCACTGACATTCCCCCCTCAGACTGAGCAAAGCGATGCAGCAGCAGTTTTTCCTCACTGACCCATATGCAGCACCCCTGCTCCTCTTAGCTACACCATTGACACAGGGAAGTTTTTTCTTTACAGTGACACCATGGACAGGAACATTTTTTTCTTCACTACTGTAAGCACTGATTTTAAACTCTTCCGTTTTCTGCAGGGCACCACTGTGCTGTTATTAGCCCCATCCCCTTCACTTGGGGGGGGGGGTGAGTGGAACAGTTTGCTGCAGCTGTAGGCCTGATACTGGGGTCTCCTTCTATAATCTGTTTAAGATGTTATGTGTGTCTTTGCCCCATTGTGTGCCACCTTGGTGTGAATTTACTTTGTTAATTGAGTCACCTATTGTTTCTTTCTGTCTGCTCATCTCTTGGAGATGTGATTAACATTGTGTCCACTTTACCTTCTTATCGAACCATTGTGGAATGTTATGTGTTTATGCTTATGATAATGTGTAATGCACTTTGTGTATCCTGGATTTTGGGCTTGTTGCCGGTCTGGACACCTAGGCTTGTTTAATTGACTAGTAGTTAATTGGTTCATGCTAATTAGATCACTATCAGCTATTAGTTTCTAGATATGGATTAGCATACTGTTTATTTTGCCTTTTCCTTAGATGTGCTAATTGTCTAGGATAAGGTGATCAAGCTATTACTTATGTGCTATATATTCTGTGTGCATTTTCAAAAGAGTTCCACATCCAGTTTGCACCTAAGCTAGTGTCGTCTAGAAGCTCTCTATAATTTTCAAGTTTACCAAAACTGATGAACCACTAAACACCAATAAAGCCATGCTATTTATTTATAAATGTCCCCTAAGTTGGTTCTAATTTCCTGGACAAGACATTGTTATGACAGTATGGGAGGATGGTATGTATGGTAATTTTTGGAAGGTCACTCCACCCAAAACCTTTATTAAAAGATGGAGGACCATTATACTACCTTATGCCATGTACACATGATCGGTTCATCCGATGAAAACGGACCGATGGATTTTTTCATCAGATATCCGATGAAGCTGACTTTCATCAGTCTTGCCTACACACCATCAGTTAAAAAATCCATTCGTGTCAGAACGCGTTGATGTAAAACACTACGACGTGCTGAGAAAAATTAAGTTCAATGCTTCCGAGCATGCGTCGACTAGATTCTGAGCATGCATGGATGCATGGATTTTTAACCGATGAACTTGCCCACAGACGATCGTTTTTTTTCTATCGTTTTTTAACTATCAGATAATTTTAAAACAGGTACTAAGTTTTTTCACCGATGGGAAAAAAAACGATGGGGCCCACACACGATCGGTTCGTCCGATGAAAACAGTCCATCGGACCGTTTTCATCAGACGAACCGGTCGTGTGTACGCAGCATTACTGTTCATCATATGGTGTAATGAGATGCCTGGAAGTGAAATCCCAGATCTTCACATTTACTCCCACCATTACAAGGGGGGTTGACTCTTCTGAATGATTGATTTAGTTCATTGGGTGGTGCATGCAACAGGAGAAGTGGGAACACCTCATTGTGGGCAGGAACAGAGCAAGAAACAATTGTAAGGTTATTAAACTATGGAAGACATAAAAGGCCAGTGGGAGGCTAAGCTCAACAGACTTCACTTATAACTAAAATATCACTTTTATGTAGACCTACCCTTTAACTTTACAGGGGCTGAGTCCTGCTGTTTGTGCCAATGGATAAAGCAGCGGACTCTGGGGCATGCCTGAACGAGTACCCCCATAGAATGTGGCTTTCTATGGGGGCACTTGAGAAGAGGAGGAGCCAGGAGTGCCCCAGGGGGACCCCAGAAGAGGAGGCTCTGGCTGCTCTGTGCAAAACTCTTGCACAGAGGAGGTAAGCATAACATGTTTGTTATTGAAAAAAAAAAACCTTTACAATCGCTTTAACAAAATGGAGGAACTAATACTGCTGCTAAATGAGGAGGATGTAGACTTTACAATGTTGATCACTGTATAATCAGGGATAGGCATGGACCAAGGCTGTGGCGGACATTTTCCAAGTACAGATCTTCAAGGACACCAAGGTACATTTCAAATTAAAACCATCAAAAGACACTGTCTACTCTCTGGCCTAGCTCTACAAGTCCAAGTATGTTTAAATTAACATTTCTATAAAGACTGTTTGTGGTATACGATTATAAAATGTTTAAAATGTTTTTAAAATTCTTACATTTATTCTTCTACATATGAAGATGATCCTTGCAAAGTTTTTGGTAGATTTTTTTTCAAAATAATGTTTACAGTTTTTTTTTTGCCCAGAGTACCTATATTTTATGTATACTGTGCATGTATACAGTATATATATATATATATATATATATATATATATATATAATGGAAAGTACATTAAAAATGAATTATTTAAGCATGTGAAATTTTTGTGACTCAAGTGTGCTTTGCAATTCCAGAGCTGGCACACTTCATGCTTAAATTTGATCGCCTTGGGGAAGAACGGTTTCTTTATAAACTTTAGTGAATTCTCTAGTGTCTGAAACTCTGAATTTAATTAAACACCAAACATTGTTTCATGCATTCAGCTCTATGAATCAGGTTTTACTATTTTACTATTTTACAGGTACATAGTACATAGTCCCAGCCATGATGAAGCAGCACCTTCTTTCCTTGCTTCCTCTTCCTCGGCTCTGTTCTCCTTTTTCTCCCAGGGTGGGGCAGCCACTAGTGTGCTCTCACACTAGAGCAGTGCGCTGGCAGGAGGCAAAAAAAAAGTCCTGCAAGCTGCATCTTTGAAGCGCTGTAGGAGCAGTGTATAAACCGCTCCTAAAGCACCCCTCATTGCAGTGGCGCTTTGAGGGTGCTTTTAACCTTTTTTCGGCCGCTAGCGGGGGTTAAAAGCGCCCCGCTAGTGGCCGAAAAGACGCAACTGAAAATAGCGGCGCTTTACCGCGGCGCCTGGCAGCCCCAGTGTGAAAGTGTCCTTACGGCCTGCTGTTCCTTGCAGTTATATTTCCTGGACATAGGCGTGTGCAGGGTGTGCCGGGTGTGCCTTATCACGATGTGCTGTGCAGATTTCCCCTGCTGCTTGTCTGCAAAGAAAGGAACTGGGGAATCTTTGTCCTCAGTCCCTTTCTCTTTCTCAAGTGAAGCACCAGGGGTCCGTTTACCCCTGATATTTCACCAAACCCCTCCAATGAGGCGCCTAAAAAATTGTAAAAAAAAAAAATAATGATAATAAATTATTGTAAAAAAGTTATAATAAAAAAATAAAATAAAAATAAACTACTGACACCGTCCAATGCTCTACTGACACCAATCTCTGGCCTACTGACACAGTCCATTACTCTACTGCCCTATGTATGTATTTGATGTGTGTGTGTATATATATATATATATATATATATATATATATATATATATATATATATATATATATATATACACACACACTCACTCACACAAACATATGTGTTTTAGCTTTGAGGTGCACACCCTAATGCAATAGGCTGCACACACTTATGTTCCTGGAGCTCTACTTTAAGATTTTCTTGCATCATAGAAATGGCTAACTGATCTCAGTCTCAGTTCAAATTTTTTAAATATTCATCTATTACTGTTGTTGTAATACAGTACATATATAGCTAAGAGTTCTATTCTTCTGTGCACAATTTAAATCATAAAGACACATTTGGCTCATACTGCTACATGTGAAAGCTTCGTCCCTTTCAATCATTGTGATTTATTAGAAACAGAATGACATTCTCGGCTTGAGGCCCTTTAAAAAATAGGCTCATACAAAAATAATAATTCATTGACAAACTTGGCAACAACTGAGACTAGCCAGATTTGATGGATAACTTAAATACTGTATAACATACTGTATTTTAAGGCATGGCTAAAACACATTGCAAGGTATATGCAAGTGCTTAACCTTTTTGTTATCTCCATCAGTGCTTAAAAAAAACAAAAAACTTTTTTTTCTTATAATTGAAGCTGATGAAGTAGAGAGGCTGATATGAATACTTTAACTGGTGGTGACAAAAAGGAACACCGAATTTAAAAATATTTTCAAAAAGATGGTATTGGGATCAATCCAGAAATGAATAAAAGCTAGAATAGTGTTTAGTGCATTTTGCAATAATAAATAGAATCATGATGTAAATAAATAAATCGTTTTTTTTTTTTATCAATAAGACTTAAAAAACAATGGAATTTAATAGGGTATTGAGAGATTATCTTGATTGCGGGTAACTGTCACAGATGTGATGTAACCACTATTACTTACAAAACAGTTCAGTGACCCCATAGACATTCTCCCATATGGTGATAGTGAACTTTAGCTCATCTGCATGGTGATTGTGTTAGCATACATTCCTTGGAGTCTTTTAGATGCTCATTAGAAATCAGTATTCCAACTGAAACAAATGATGCAACTGTAATTATTAGTAAGGTGTATAATACCTGTACTCTGTTGCAGAATTACCTCAGACAGAATTTTTTCTCAGACACAATACAAAAATGTTCAACACAATTTACTCCAATATTAACATTGTCTTATTTGCCTCCATCTTTGTTTTCACTGATATGACAGTTTTACTTAATTCATTTGTCCCAGCCATAGCATAAGAATTTTAAAGTGTCACAATAATTACTTGAATTTCTGAGAAAAAGCAAAAAAATTGTTGTACGGCTTTCATGAATTGGGCACTTGACTTTTGAATACAGTGGAACCTCGGTTTAAGAGTAACTTGGTTTGAGAGCGTTTTGATTTGCGAGCAACTTTTTTTATTTTATTCTGACTCGGTTTGCGAGTGTTGACTTGCAAGACGAGCTGTCAGGGACCTACTGGTATGGGAAGAAGGCTCTTGCGTGTGCACATGCGCACACACCCTGCTGTGCAGAATAAGCAACAGCATCCATCCGTGCCTGTGCACTGGCGCGCGCCTGGTGAGCGCATGCAGGTTAGCGCTACTTGCAGTCATTATGCCTTTAAAAAGCCAGCAACTGCAATGATGCATTGCTGTTTGATCTGCAGCTCTGTACCAGTAATCTGCATACCTGTTTATCCGTTGTATCGACCCGGCTCTGCTTGACCATCCGATATCTCCAATCCTGACCTTGGCTTGCTTTGACCCTGCTCAGTCTTCTATTTGTCTACCTGCTGCCAGACCTGCCTGTACCCCTGACCACGCTTAGTCTCCTGTATCCAACTGTCTGATTACCTGCTCCGACCCGGCCTGTCTGACCCTGCTACTGTCTGCTGCTCTGTGTTACACCTAACCCAGCTTGTCTCACCCTGCTCCAGCTTCCTGCTGTTCCTGTACCTGCCAGCTCCTGGGTCGCTGACCTGCAACCATCTCTACTGCTGCCCACAGTTCCAGCCATCCCTGGAGGATCATCATCCTGCCACTGTGCCAGGCTACTACAACTACCCCAGGCACTCCTACCTCGCTGCGCTCTCGGGCTCACTGTCCCCACTCCAGTGACTCCTGAGCCAGGGCTGTAAGAGAGGTCTCCTCCTACAAGTCAGGCTCTACTACCAGGTATGCTCTATACTTAACACAAGCAGAATTCAAGCTAAATATGCCTGCAGTACCTTATTTGGTCTGAGGTATGGGGGCGCAGGAGCCGAGAAAAGCTGAACATTGTCCTGCAGTACCTCATTTGGCCTAAGGGGGGCGCAGGAAACGAGCCAAAGTGTCCTCAGTCCATTTCGTCAGTTTTCGTCACTCTCTGGCCGCATTCAGTATTGCATTCCATTGAAGTCAATGCAGGAACAAATTATTTTTGTTTCCATTGACTTCAATGGGAAAACTTACTTTGATATGCGAGTACTTTGGATTACGAGCATACTCCTGGAACGGATTATGCTTGTAATCCGAGGTTCAACTGTACAGCCATAATGCCGGTAAAATTCCCCAAATGCATTTATTAATTTTTATTTTTATGTATACATCTATCACAGGTAAAGCAAAATCAAAGTGTTTCTGAGAAAAGTTAAACTGTAAGGTACATTTTGTTGCCAGTACTGGCTAATCTGGGGTTTTGTCACATTCGATTTAAATCCCCTGGCACTATAGCCGTGTAGATACAGTAGTTTTAGAAAACACTCAACTGCTGTAGACTGCAGATTATTATTCGGTAACCGCACTGAATTTACTATCAAATTGGAACAATAATTTAGACATTATTAATGGTAATAATATTAAGGAAAACAAGAAACTGAATTAGTAAGAAAATAAAAAAAAATAGTAGGGAAAAATAATAAAATTGATTAGGGAATAAAACAAACAGGTTTTTATCCACCATGGAAATGAATATCTAGTTTACACTCTAGTAACTGATCCGGTCAAACAAACATGCAAGATCACATAGACCACTTATAGTAAAATGACATTAGGCACATCAGAATTAAGGGCAATAATGCGTTCATAGTGAAAGTGAATATTAACCCTATGTACCGCTTCAGAGATTGTAGGGGCAGGTCCGGTGCTACCACTAGGCAAACTAGGCAAACTAGGCAGCCGCCTAGGGTGCCCTGCTGCCTAGGGCGCCCGGCCACTGGTGTTCTACTCTCTTATCTCTGCAGCAAGCAACTAAGTCTCAGCATTAGCAGGCAGCTGCCACTCCGTTCTCACATAGTGTCAGAGGCGCAGTGGAGGACTGTGTCCCGACAACTGAATGAATGGAAGCAAGAAAACATTCATGGATAGAAACTGGTAGGCTGCATTGATGGGCACTGGTAAGGCTGCATTTGATGGGTGCTGTTGAGGCTGCTTTGATGGGTGCTGGTGAGGCTTCTTTGATGGGTGCTGCTGAGGTGGCATTTAATGGGTGCTTCATTAAAAAGGTGGAGTTTACATGAACAGGGAAAAGGGGGTAGATTCAGGGGTGGAGCCAAGGGGGGGGCAGAAAAATTTGGTTTTGCTTAGGGTGTCATAAAATTCTTGCACCAGCCCTGTGTTTCCACTTTTTGGTGATTACCAATCAAGCAGCTATGAGAATATGTGTCAGGGCACTAACCTTTTACGGTCGCATTCCCCAGTTGGCTCTGGGTGGAATTGAACCTGGGACCTGTCCATTGCAAGTCCAGCTCTTTGCCTCTGAGCCACTGCTCAAGTGTTACTTTGCTTGCTGTCCGTTGGAGCCTGGTGCTGAACCTATGTTACTTTGGACCAATCAGTGGCCTGAGCGGCCTATTTAAGCCAGCCCCTTCCTCCTTGCTAATTGCTGGTTCGTTGTCAGCTTTACCTGAAGTACCTTTGAAGATTACCTGTATTCTGACCTGTTTTGACCCGGATTTGGACTTGACTACTCTTTGCCTTCTCCTACGCTTTGACCTCCTGGCTTGTTTACTGGACCCGCTTCCGTCTCCATTCCTTTGATCCCTGGCTTCCCGTTTTGGACTCTCTACCTTCTGGAACCCCTGACCATTTGGCTTGTTTCCTGGACTTCCTGCTTGACCTGATCAGGCTCTCAAACCCGTGGACTCTGACTTCCAGCTAATCATCTTCCGCTGCCGGCAGCCGGTGCCTCTTTGTGCCCCTCCTCGCTGTCTCCATCTCCAGAGGGTGAGGTGCACAGAGTCGCAAAGGTAGCCACCCTCGGCATCTCGGTCTCGGTGAGTACTTACCTTAACGGTCCTGACAATATGTGCCACAATGGTCCCGTATTGGCAAGGATATCTGTTTAAAGATAAATGTACCTGTATTAATGTCAACTGCGGGGTAGGGTTCGTCAAACTACCAGTTATGTTAGAGATTAATGTAAAAACTGCATTCCAGAAACTACGTACACATTTGCAATCCCAGAGCATATAACAAGAGCCTGCCAATGGAACTGCAGTGTCACCAGCATAGTGGGGTGTGGTCTGGGTATATCTTGGACAATCTGTAAGGTGTGAAGTAGCCTATGTGTAATATTTTAAGGGCATTATCCCAATGATCTGTACAGTGAGACACCTTAACCAGTTCCCGACCCCCGCATGTACATATACGTCCACAATATGGCACGTACAGGCACATGGGCGTACACGTACGTCCTCGCCTATTAGCGGGGCGGGGGTCCGATCGGGACCCCCCCCCGCTACATGCGGAGGTCGGGTCCGCTCGGGGAGCGATCCGGGACCACGGCGCGGCTATTTGTTTATAGCCGCTCCGTCGCGATCGCTCCCCGGAGCTGAAGAACGGGGAGAGCGTGTGTAAACACGGCTTCCCCGTCCTTCACTATGGCGGCGCATCGATCGCGTCATTCCCTTTATAGGGAAGACACGATCGATGACGTCATTCCTACAGCCACACCCCCAAACAGTTGTAAACACATACTAGGTGCACCCTAACTCCTACAGCGCCACCTGTGGTTAACTCCAAAACTGCAACTGTCATTTTCACAATAAAGAATGCAATTTAAATGCATTTTTTGCTGTGAAAATGACAATGGTCCCAAAAATGTGTCAAAATTGTCCGAAGTGTCCGCCATAATGTCGCAGTCACGAAAAAAATTGCTGATCGCCGCCATTAGTAGTAAAAAAAAAAAAAATAATAAAAATGCAATAAAACTATCCCCTATTTTGTAAACACTATAAATTTTGCGCAAACCAATCGATAAACGCTTATTGCGATTTTTTTTTACTAAAAATAGGTAGAAGAATACGTATCGGCCTAAACTGAGAAAAAAAATGTTTTTATATATGTTTTTGGGGGATATTTATTACAGCAAAAAGTAAAAAATATTGCTTTTTTTTTCAAAATTGTCGCTCTATTTTTGTTTATAGCGCAAAAACTAAAAACCGCAGATGTGATCAAATACCACCAAAAGAAAGCTCTATTTGTGGGGAAAAAAGGACGCCAATTTTGTTTGGGAGCCACGTCGCACGACCGCGCAATTGTCTGTTAAAGCGACGCAGTCCCGAACTGTAAAAACACCTTGGGTCTTTAGGCTGCATATTGGTCCGGGGCTTAAGTGGTTAAAGTTATTTTAAAGAGTGGCATGCTTAAAGTTTTACTAGATCCCAATACCCTGCATTTACTATGTTTGGCCTCCCACAGTACACAGAACATGGAAATGCAATTATTTTAGTAAATATAAACTGATAAATACCTTTACTCATCAACAGTCTGAGCACTCTTGTGACCTCTATCAGTGTCTGGTTAAAGCTTGTAGGAAGAATTTTCATTCTCCCCTGATTGGTGAATGAATGTGACTATGAGGCTTCAGGACCTCTGACCCTCTGTCTGGACAGTGGTGATAGGCCCTGCGCTGATCACATGCACTCCCCCAAGAGAAAAAATACTCTAAATCAATAAACACCAAACTGAGCATGTGCAGCTTTCTCCCAATGCTCTGTTCTATCAGCATATAGATTGGGGACAGTGGAAGAAGGGAGGTTAAGAGAAGACAGGATCAATCATCCTTTTTACACAATGTGGGGGATAAACCCCTTAGGTTCCACAGTGAGTATAACAAGCTTTACTGCACACACAAACTGATTTTACTGTTGTGGGTTTAGTAACCATAGGTGTGCGCACAGGGTGTGCCAGGTGTGCCTGGGCACACCCTAATGACCCTGCGCTTGGCAGATTCCCCCTGCTACTTGGCTGCAGATAAAGGTACTTGGGAATATCTGTCCTCAGTCCCTTTCACTGTCTCAAAAGCGAGACATCAGGGGTCTGTTTAGACCCCTGATATTTCACCTAGGCCCCCATGGGGCTCCAAAAAAATAAATTTTTAAACATTTAAATAATATTGTAAAAAAAACTGAATATATTGTAAAAAAACGAATAAAATTGTAAAAAAGTAATAATAAAAAAATATAAAAAATTAACTGACACCTTTTGACATTGTCCACTTCTCTACCGACACTGACCATTGCCCTATTCCTTGGGGGTGCACACCCTAATGCAATAAGCTGCGCACACCTACGTTAGTAACACTTTGAGTAGCAGGTCCTGCCAACACATTTTTGAATAGATTTTCTAAAGGCAAATAAGCTGTTCATTTTGCAAAGGATTTTTTTCTTAGCTGTATCATTGTGATAGAGCTCTGCTGACTTCCATCATCCAATCATGTGCGGGCTAAAAAACTTTTTTTTTTTTACTTTCCCTGCAAATGATTGGGTATTACTTTCAAAGTGTATTTGCGCCATGTTTTACAAACTAGAGAAGGGAACAGTCTTTAGTAAATCAACTCCTCAGGTTTCTTCTTTGCATTGTGTTGGCCCCAAAAACCAGAATACACAGGTATCCATAATTGTGACTTCAGTTGCAAAGCACCTCCTCCAGCCACGGCATAGGACACACAAAGGCTAAAAATTTAGGGAACACCACTTTGCAGCCAAGGTTTCTGTGATTTTGGTTTGGGGCTCCAAAGGCACCCTGGAAGGAAACTGTAGACACAGACAGGTACTTCCAGTTTTCTGCTTTTATGGTGGTATTTAAATACAGACACAAATTTAAATTTGCTGTATAAATGATCAAACTGCTGTTTCTATGTTACTATTAGGTGCTTGAAAAAAAAAGATTATGTTATTTGATTAAATATTCACATAATGTTGGGTATAATAGAAAATATATGGCAAGATTTATGGAAAAATGTAGGTGTTGTAGTTAGCAGTTCAAAATGAATGAAACAATTCTTACAATGTTACAATGGACATGGTCTGTGTGTTTTTTTTAAGATGTAAAAAGCACAAATGATAGAAAAGGGCTATAACCAGTCAAATGTCACCTTTCTTCAGTTTGTGTCCAAATTAATAAAATT
This sequence comes from Rana temporaria, assembly GCF_905171775.1. NCBI lineage: Eukaryota > Metazoa > Chordata > Amphibia > Anura > Ranidae > Rana > Rana temporaria. The sequence continues at coordinate 69,924,138 of NC_053491.1, read as the reverse complement.
AGAATAATTAAACAAGTTTCAGAAACCATGAATCAGACTGAGACAGAAGAACAGTTAACCACCATGGTGGTATTATTAATTCCGATTTTAGGTGCTGAAAGCGGTACCATTATTTTGCATGGAAAATTGGTGTTTTATATTGTAGGCCTGTACACACGATCATTTTTCGGGTTGTAAAAAACGACGTTTTCAGGCTCTAGAAAAAACAATGTTTTTTTCAACTTGATCATTAAAACGTACGACGGCACTATAAAGGGGAAGTTCCATTCAGATGACGCCTCCCTTTGGGCTGCTTTAGCTGATTTTGTGTTAGTAAAAAACGATTTGCGCATTTCTGTCTGTTACAGCGTGATGAATGTGCTTACTCAATTACGAACGGTAGTTTTACCAGAACGAGCGTTCCCGTCTCATAACTTGCTTCTGAGCATGCGCGGATTTTTCACGTCGTTAAAGCCCACACACGACTATTTTTTACAACCTGAAAAACGACAACGTCGTGAAAAAATTTTGCGTTTTTCAGAACCCAAAAAATGCTCTGAAGCCCACACACAATCGTTTTTAGTGACATTAAAAAAAAAACGTAATTTTTTACAACCCGAAAAATGATCGTGTGTACGCGGCATTAGAAATAACTCACTTAAATCTGTCCAAACAAGAGTCTAGTAGACATCCCGGGTATAATACAATTTTAAACACAAAATCATAAATTATAATACAATAAATAAATATAAATAATTATAACAAATAATAATAATAAAAATTATTACTTTTAATTTTTTGATGACAAATTTCCCCACAAATCACTATCGCTCAATTGTGCAAGTGATTCTAATTTATTATCGCTGTTTTCTAGCTGCTCTAAAACCACTTTTGACATAAAGGGAAACTTTTTGGTTGCTATGGACAATCTCCAGTTTCCAGGCAGAAAGAACAGTTTTTATTTTATAAAAGTGCATGTAGGACACTGGGCAAACTGTGCACAAAAGGCTTGCCAAAACCGGGACACACACTGACTTTCCCTGTCAGAGACAATGACCTTGGGTAGACCATGTAAGCGAACGATCTCCCGAGCAAAAATGTAAGCTAATTCCTTAGATGTAGGTAACTTCTTAAGTGGAATACAGTGAGACATTTTCGAGAACTGGTCTACCACCATAAGGATATCTGGGTTGCCATGGGAGTTGGGTAACTCCACAATAAATTCCATAGACAGGTGGGTCCAGGGCCTCTCTCCATTGGGTATGGGTTGTAGGAGGCCCATTGGAAGGTGTTGTGGAGTCTTACTCTGAGCACAGACGGAACAGGCAGCTACGAAGGCGTTTACATCAACACATAGGCTAGGCCACCAGAATTGTTGGGAAATGTCCCAAAAGAGTTGATTCTTCCCAGGGTGGCCTGCAGCCTTTGGGAGAATTGTAAGTCTGGAGCATGGCAGTACGGAGACTCTCGGGAACAAAGCAACAGTCACAAGGTTTCTCAGGGGGGGGGCATCGACCTGAGCAGCAAGAATTTTGTCTCCCAAAGGAGAAGTGAGACTGGTGCGAACCGTAGTCAGAATACGATCAGGAGGAATCACCGGAACCGTAATGTCTCCCGCTTGGAAGTGGAGGAAAATTGTCGTGACAAGGCGTCAGCCCTTACATTCTTAGTACCGGGTAAGAATGAGACAATGTAATTAAAACTCGACAAGAAGAGAGCCCATCGTGCCCTTCTGGGAGAGAGGCGCTTAGCCTCAGACAAGAATGTGAGATTTTCATGGTCAGTAAGAATGAGAACCGGCCCAGTGGTACCTTCGAGGAGATGTCTCCATTCCTTCAGGGCTAAAATGATCGCCAACAGCTCTCTGTCACCAATCTCGTAATTGCACTCCGCAGATGACAATTTCTTGGAAAAGTAGCCACACGGATGCATAGCGCTGTAATAGCTAGGACATTGAGACAGAAGGGCGCCAGCTCCAGTCTCAGAAGCATCAACTTCAAGGATAAAAGGCAATGTAGGATCAGGATGAGCCAACACAGGAGCAGAAATAAAGGCAGCCTTAAGACTCTCAAAAGCCTTAATGGACTCTGGAGACCAACTCTGTGGGTTACCATCCTTTCTGGTCATATCAGTCAGGGGCTTGACCAGAGACGAGAAATTATGAATAAACTTACGATAATAGTTGGAAAAGCCAAGAAATCGCTGCAGAGGACGTAAACCCACGGGTCAAGGCCACTGTAGGACAGCAGAACTTTTCTCTGTGTCCATCGAAAAACCAGCTGTGGAAATTACATAACCCAGGAATTTGACCTGTTCCCGATTGAATTCACACTTCTCCAGCTTACAATAGAGATTGTTCTCTCTTAGTTTCTGAAAAACTCAACAGACATCTGTGTGGTGGCTCTCCAGGGACTTGGAAAAAATGGAGGATATCATATCATAGACCACCACACATAACTGCAACAAATCTCGGAGGACAGTTAATAAACTCCTGAAAAACTGCTGGAGCATTACAGAGGCCAAAAGGCATTACGAGATATTCATAATGACCTGTTCTGGTATTAGAGACAGTTTTCCACTCGTCAACCTCCTTAATCCTCACAAGATTGTGTGCCGTTAAATCACACTTGTTTAATAATAAAAATAAAAAGGTAAACAGAGTAAGCATAGTCAAAACATAGCCAGAGTTCAGTAACCGGATCGGGTAGTCGGCCAAGCCAATGCCCGAGAGCCAGCGATAAAGGTAGACATACAGCAAGCAGGATCTGTAGCCAGAGGGAATGTAGGTCAAGCAGGTCTTCAACAGGAACGCAGGAGAAAGTCTCTTGTGATGTTAACACAGGCAAAGGCAGAGAGCAAATGAACTGGAAGGCTATAAGTAGATCATCAACAGGTGGATCACTTTGGACAGATGGGAGCTGGCAATTAGCTGACAGCTGAGCTGCCAGCACAGAGAAGTAAGGGTTGAGCGCAGCCCTGACAACAACTCACTGTCAGCAGCACGTTTTACAATTACTAACTGTGCACTTAGACAAGGGCACAAAACTGAGTGGTTTCAATCAAAACTCTTGGGTTGCCTCTAAATAAGCATCTCTACTTATGTCTGTAGAGAGGGAGGTGAAGAAATGGAGCTCTGACCTCAATTTATCTCAAAACGTTTATAAAATGTACTTTATTTTTCCCTTTAAAATAGATTAGCAGAAACTGTCTGAGACTACCAGATACAGGAAAAGTTTTCCAGTTTAATGGGTAACATGCTCAGGATTAGAGGTGAGATTACATCACATCTGATAATCTGTTTACAAAATTTTGCTCATCAACCCTGCAATATTTTGGGATACAATCAATCAATTTACTAGGAAAATACCTATTTTTTATGGATTGCCCTGCACTAGGACTGGACACAAAGAAAAAAAATACACACAGCTATTCAGGAAGGAAAAAGCCAATAAAAAGAACCTTTTAATTCCTTTAAATTTAATCTAAGCTGCAATGTGCACATTTGGTGATAAATCTTTTGGCAATGATTATTTTTCACAGATTAAATCATTTTTTCTTTTCACATGTATCTGACATCTCCACCACTGCTGTGATTTATTACATTTGTAAGGGGTTAAAGGAACCAGATGCAGGTCACTGATCTAATACCATGTTTCTTCTCTTTGCCATGACTTTAAAGACATAGAGCCAGCTTACAATTCTAGTGCTATATCAGCCATAACCTCATCTATAACCTTCTAGGACCAATCATTAGAGAGAATTTAGAGTGCTCGCTTGGAGCTTTCTTTCTTAAAAATGTACTGGAATATATATCTATCTATATATATATACATAGATTGATAATATCTACAGTATCTATATTTTGAACAGTAAAAAACACAATCAAAAGAGACAATGCAATACTCATAAAAACTCAGCTTACGTTTAGTAATATAAAATCACTGATGCTAAAAGACTCACTTGAGAACAATGAATAAATGAAACACTGTAATAACTTTTTTTCCCCAAGTTATGGGAAAACCATGAGTTAAAAAAAATATTTAGTTGGAACATTTTTGAGGAGAAGGTACAAAACTACTTGAATGTCTTGCTAGTTAACTTTAATGGAATGGACTGGGAACTAGTAAATTGGACTTTGAAGGCACACGGTAATATAGTAAGAAAACTAAATAAATGTATTATAGGAATGTCATAAAAGCAGTTACAAACATAAAATCAAAAGAAATCAGGTCGATAACTGGTCCACATAGGCTATTACAATGATAATACAATTCTACCATAAAAAGCTTAGATACAAAGCATGATTATAAAGTTGACTTAGGTATTGTATAACCAAGTAGTAATCCAGAGGAGTAGGAGGACTTGCTCTACATGTTGCGCGCTATGAAAAGCGCTTCCTCAGGAGCACAGACATTTCAATAAAAGGTTGACCGCGTTGGGGGTAGACAACAGTCTGTCTTTTTTGGCCTAACATTGGCTGTAGTTCACCAAGGTGCTAATCAAGCCAGGGGGATAATATCATTGGAGCAAAAAAGTTGCGTTTAATGGTAGGGCAATCAGTTGCTGGTAAGCAAAAGAAGAAGACTCATGTTCCAGGGGTGTGCACGGATGGTCAGGCTGTAAGCTAGGTAAAATAGGCCACATACCAGTGAACAGGGGGATAAGCCTGACTCACCAGTTGCTAGCTTGTAAGTCTCCAATCCAATTAAATGGAGATAGTATGCAAGCAGTAGCAAACAAAGGATCCTTGAAACCCAGAGCCTTTTTGCGCATCCGTGTAAATTTCCCTTGGTTAATGGAGGACGCCTATAACTTTAATGTCAACAATCAACTTGTCATCTGCTTGGTAGATGTGCTTTTCAACCTGTCTCAATTAACAATTTAGCTTTGGAACAAAGAAACGCAATTATGTTTATTTTTTTTTTTTTGCACTATAAACAAAAATAGAGTGACATTTTTGAAAAAAAATCAATCTTTTTTACTTTTTGCTATAATAAATATCCCCAAAAAAGATATAAAAAAACGTTTTTTTTTCTCCTCAGTTTAGGCCGATACGTATTCTTCTACCTAGTTTTGGTAAAAAAAATCGCAATAAGCATTTAACGATTGGTTTGCACAAAATTTATAGCGTTTACAAAATAGGGGATAGTTTTATGGCATTTTTATTAAATGCCATAAAAGTAATATTAAATATTAAATGCCATAAAAGTTTTATGGCATTTTTATTAAATGCCAAAAAAAATAATTTTTTTTTGTGACTGCGACATTATGGCGGACACATCGGACAATTTTGACACATTTTTGGGACCATTGTCATTTTCACAGCAAAAAGTGCTATAAAAATGCATTGATTACCTAAATTGCAGTTTAGGAGTTAACCACTAGGGGGCGCTGTAGGGGTTATGTGTGACCTCATATATGTTTCTAACTGTAGGGGGCGGGCTGGACTTGTGACATCAATGATCGTCTTTCACTATATCATGGAACAGACGATCAGTGACACTGCCACTGTGAAGAACGGGGAAGGTGTGTTTACACACACCTTTCCCCGTTCTTCTGCTCCTGTGACTGATTACAGGACACTGGCGGCAATCGGGTCGGCGGGTACCGCGGCCGCTGAGCTTTGGACCGGGTCGCGGTCACAGCTGGGCACTTAAAGGGGACATACCTGTAAGTGCCTGTGCCCAGCCGTGCAATTCTGCCGACGTATATGTGCAGGAGGCGGACCTTAAGCGGTTAAAGTAGTACTAAAGGCTATACGTTTTTTATCCTAATATATTCACAACATTAAAATAAAATATGGCTTATGTTATGTCCCCTTTCCTCATCCACATACACTTGGTGTCCATCTTACCACCGACTGGTCTTATATAGCGCAGCGCAATACAGCATAGCTCCCTAAACTTCCTTGTTGCAGAGGGAAAGCAATTGACTTCAGCAGCTGTCTGTCAGGAGCTGGGAGCAGGGAGCTGAGTTGTGGCTTACCTGGAAGCTGTGTGTGTTTTTTGGATGCACGTATGGGCATCTCCTTTTCAGCTGACCTGGCAAAGGAGATATCAACAAATAGGATCGGGGTGTAGCGCTTTGGAGATCGGTGAGGCGTACAAAAATAATCTTGTTTCAGAAATGTGATAAAAAAGGGGTTTAGGCAACTGTAGATTAACCACTTCAGCCCCAGATAGATTTACCCCCTTCCTGAACAAGTCACTGTTTGCGATTCGGCACTGTGCCGCTTTAAATGACAATTGCGCAATTGTGCAACGCTGTACCCAAACAAAATGTATGTCCTTTTTTTCCTACAAATAGAGATTTGTTTGTGGTATTTGATCACCTCTGCGGTTTTTACTTTTTGCGCTATAAACAAAAAAGATTTTCTAAACAATACTTTTTGCTATAAAAAAATATCCCAAAATGAAAAAATAAAGATAAAATTTCTTCATCAGTTTAGGCCGATCTATATTCTTCTACATATTTTTGTTAAAAAAACAAACATATATAGCCAGATTCAGAGAGACTTATGACGGCATATCAGTAGATACACCGTCGGAAGTCCGAATGCGCGACGTCGTATCTTTGCGCGCATTCTTAAACTGAGATACGCCTCACTGTTGCCAAGATACGACCAACGTAAGTCTCCTACGCCGTCGTATCTTGGCTGCATATTTACGCTGGCCGCTAGGGGCGTGTACGTGGATTTACGCGTCGAATATGTAAATGAGCAAGATACGCTGATTCACGAACGTACGTACGCCCGTCGCAGTAATCTACGCCGTTTACGTAAGGCGTTTTTCCGGCGTAAAGATAAACCACCAAAAAGATGGCGCAGCCCATGCAAGGTATGGACGATGGAACAGCCGTCGTATTTTACGTCGTTTGCGTAAGCGTACGTGAATGGGGCTGGGCGTAGGTTACGTTCACATCAAAAGCATTGGGTATTTGCGACGTGATTCTGAGCATGCGCGCGCATGCGCCGTACCAACGGCCCTCATTTACATGGGGTCACGGCTAATTTAAATGTAGCCCGCCCACTACATGCCTACTTTGAATTAGGCTGGGTTACGCCGGCCCATTTGCGATACGCCGACGTAATTTACGGAGCAAGTGCTTTGTGAATACTGGCCTTGCCTCACTATGTTACGTCGGCGTAGTGCAAATAGGATGCGCTACGCCGGCCAAAAGATACGCGGCTCTACGTGAATCTGGCTAATAGCGTCTACAAAATAGGGGATAGATTTATGGCATTTTTATTATTATAATTTTTTTTTACTAGTAATGGCAGTTATCTGCGATTTTTTTTCACGACTGCAACATTGCAGCGGACAGATCGGACACTTTTGACACATTTTTGGTACCATTGTCATTTACACAGCTATCGGTGCTATAAAAATGCGCTGATTACTGTGTAAATGTCACTGGCAGGAAAGGGGTTAACACTAAAGGGAAATCAAGGGGTTAAATGTGTTCCCTCAGTGTGTGTTCTAACTGTAGGGGGTGGGACTGGCTTGGGGAGGAGACCAATCGGTGTTCCTGTATACTAGGAACACACAATCTGTCTCCTCACCCCTGGCAGAACGGGGATTTGTATTTACACACAAATCCCCATTCTCTCTCTGTCAGGAGCAATTGCGGGTTCCCAGCGGCCATCGCAGCTGCTGGGCATGGGCATCGGCTCCTTATGGACGTGGCGGGTGCGCACTCCCCCTATTCTCCTTAATGCACTCGCCGTACATCTACTGCGATTCACACAGGAGTACTATTCTGCCGCCGTCAATCGACAGCAAGCAATTGGCAAGTGGTTAAAATAGAACGGATTTGATGTGCTTTGAGTTTCACTATATAAAGATAAGAACATCTTTACTAACCAAGGGCCATATTCTTTTTTTTTTTTATCAATTCTTTATTTTTCATTTTTCCTTATTTCACAATTCCACAAAAACAGGGACATTACCATGCCATATTAGAGAATAAAAGTCAATAATCAAGCAACTATACATTGTCCTTGTTCCTGACCTATCTCTGACCCTGCTTACCGTTAAATAGTTAGACTACTATATAGCTCCCGCGTTAATTTACCGCTTTTCTGAGTTCCTATTCCCCCAAAACATTTGTCATGTCCTCTCCCTATTTGAGGTAGTGAAAATCCCCATCACCCCCCTCCCACCCCAAAATCAGGGCCCCTGTCCAAGACCTTCCTGAGCCCAAAAAAGAAGAAAAAAAACAAAAAAAAAACAAAAAAAAACAAAACAAAAAACAAAACAATCATTCCTCCAAAATTATTCTTCCTCCTCCACCCCTCCCCTCCCCCAATCCTCCCCCCTCCCACCTACTCCCTTCGTTCCCTATAACTATCATATGGGGCCCATACCTCCCTGAACCTCTCCTCCTGTTCCCTCAGAGCCATCGTGAGACTCTCCATACATTGGATTTCCCTAATTTTTTCATGCCATTGTGGTCTACTTGGTGAGCACGTATTCTTCCATAAAGCTGGAATACATGCTCTGGCTGCTATTAACAGATGTCTTACCAAGGATTTTTTGTAGTTTACTACTGATATCGGAATATCTAACAGCAGATAGGCCGCTGGATTTTCTCCAAGAGACATTTCAGTTATCCCTTCTATTTCGTCTGAAACCATCTTCCAAAAATCTTTCACTCCTTCACAATTCCAAAAAATATGTAGCAGAGTTCCCTCTTCTTTTAGGCATCGCCAACACATATTTGACGTTTGTGGAAAAATTTGATTTAAAACTTCTGGAGTCCTGTACCACCTGCTCAGAATCTTATATCCTCCTTCCTGGTACTTAGATGCTAGGGAGGCTTTATGATTAAATTCAAAAAAAAATTTCCTCTGAGTCTCAGTGAAAGTTACCCCTAAGTCTCTCTCCCAGGTTTGTATAAAACCTATTTCTTGTGGAGCTTTCAGTTCGTTGATCAGGGAATAGAACAGTGATAATGAATGTCTAACCGCTTCTCCCTTTAGACACAATTTTTCGAATTCCGATAGTCTTACCCTCACCGTAGTCTGACTCTGTATTGATCGCAGAAAGCCCCTTAACTGTCTTCTCCTATATGGCTCCAAGTCCTCTGCTAACTCGCTTTCTATTTCCTCCCATGTCATTACCCGGTTTTCCTTCTGGAAGTGAATCAATCTAATTTTGCCATGTCTTTTTAAGTTCCCAAACCCTGGGTCGTTCAGACCTGGCATAAATGCCGGGTTTCCCAGGACTGGTGTCATCGGATTTGCTTCTATTTCATCATTTGATTTTCTAAATACTTTTTTCACCACCCTGATTGTCGTCCCTATCGTTGGATGCTTTTTAACTGCTTGTGGTAAAATGGTTCTAGAAAGCCAAATTAGTCCTTCCAATGGTAATTCTATCATTGCCTGTTCTAAAAGGATCCATGGTTTAACTTTCGGGGTGACGCACCAATCCAACACTCTTGACAGATGCACAGCCTCGTAGTATGTGAGTGGGTCTGGAAAACCTATGCCTCCTTTTTCCTTTGGTAAAGTTAAAATGTCTCTCCTAACTCTGGCTGGTTTCCCTGCCCAAATGAATCCCGCAAACTTCGCTCTGATCTCTTTCAAAAATCCCTGAGGTATGCTAATAGGGAGTGTCTGTAATAGATATAATAACCTCGGCATTGCATTCATCTTTACGATATTGACCCTACCGAACCAAGTAAATACCTCTTTATCCCATTTTTGTAGGTCACGTTTTATTTGTCTTACCAGCGGTGCTAAATTTAGTTCTAAAATTCTATTTAATTTCTTCGGGATTTTGGTCCCCAGATATCCAATATGTGAATTTGTCCATTTGAATGGGAAAAAAGAGGCCAATTGTCGTTGTTGTGCCATGTTCATCTCTACCCCCATTGCCTCCGATTTGTCATAGTTTACTTTAAAATTTGAGAGCTCGCCATATCTAGCAATCTCGGCCAGCAATGGAGGGAGAGATAAAGTAGGTTCCGTAAGAGAAAACAACAAATCATCGGCAAAAGCCGCCAGTTTGTAAACTCCTCCCTTTACACAAATACCTCTGATATCGGTGTTCTGCCTTATTGTCCTTAAAAAGGGTTCAAGTGTCAAAATAAAAATAATTGGTGACAGAGGGCAGCCTTGTCGCGTCCCATTCCGTATCTCAAAAGGTTCCGACATAATCTCGTTTATTTTTATTCTAGCTTTCGGCTGCGAATATAGACTCATGACCCATCTTTGCATCCCCTCCCCTAAACCAATATATTTTATGATTGTTTTTAAAAACTTCCAGTCCACCCTATCGAATGCTTTTTCAGCGTCAGTTGATACGAGAACTAGAGCTTTCCTAGATACCTGGGAGAGATGGATCGTATTAATCACCCGCTGCGTATTCTCCCTGCCTTCCCTTCCTGGGGTAAATCCCACCTGATCTTGGTGTATCAGGTCAGGGATATATGGTAATATTCTATTTGCTAGGATTTTTGTAAAATGATACGCCTACGTAACTTGTTTAAGAATATGGCCCCCCCCCCCCCAAGGGCCATATTCTTAAACAAGTTACGTAGGCGTATCAGCAGATACGCCTACGTAAGTCCGTTTCCTATGTTTAAGTGTATTCTCAAACTGAGATACACTTAAACATGCCTAAGATACGACGGCTTGCGCCGTTGTATCTTAGGCTGCAATATCTACGCTGACCGATAGGTGACGGTCAGCGTAGAATATGCAAATGACTAGTCACGCCGATTCTCTAACGTACGCTTGCCCGCCGTAGTGTTTTAACGTCGTTTCCGTAAGCGATACGCGGCGTAAAGATAAAGATGCCCCCTAGGTGGCCTACTCAATGTTAAGTATGGCCGTCGATCCCGCGTCGAAATTTCAAAATTTAACGTCGTTTGCGTAAGTCATCCGTGAATGGCGCTGGACGCCATTTACGTTACAGTCAAAACAAATGACGTCCGTGAGACGTCATTTAGCGCAATGCACGTCGGGTAATTTACCCGACGGAGCATGCGCATTACGATCGGCGCGGGAGCGCGCCTAATTTATATGATCCACGCCCCTGCCAGGATCATTTGAATTAGGATGGCTTGTGCGGGTGGACTTTACGCGACGCCGCCGCAAGTTTACAGGTAAGTGGTTTATGAATCAGGCACTTGCCACTTAAACTTGCGGCGGAGTAGCGTAAAGTACATACGTTCCGCCGCCTTAGATGTATAAGAATATGGCCCTAAATGTTTAACTACTCAGGTTATGTAAGTTCCTAACCATAGGACAAATATAGTAATGTATGCATTGAGAGTAGGTTACCAAGAGGCAACCCTCTCCTTAAATGTACAGCAACACATCAGATGTGTGCAACATTACTCAATGGTAGCTAAAAACTCCCAGTGTGTTTCTGCACCAGTTAAGCAAGTTAGATAAATTTAAACCTAAAGGGGAACGTTGCTCAGAGACTTAGTTGGCTGAGGCAAAGCACAGATGTGTCTTAATGAGGAGCAGGTAGATACTGGCCCTCCAATCTGTATGTAACCACCATCATCCAACCAGGACAGCTCAGCCTACATACATCTGCCATCATCCATTCTTCCAAAACACCCATCCAATGATAGACTGCTAACCCTAATACAATGAGGAGCAAATGGTATTATTTTTAGAATGCTCATGATTTCTTCAGTATTTAAAGTGGAGGTTCACCCTAAAAACAAGTATTTGCCATTAAATCCAGCATACTGCCGACATGTACAGTGTACTGTTTTTTTTTTTTTTTTCGCTTTACATACCATAGTATATGTATTTCTTCCCCCGGCTTCCGGGTAGTGAATCCAGCGGGACTGGGCGTCCCTAATCGAGACTAAGTGATTGACTGATGACAAAAGCTTTTTGCGCCGGGGGGAAAGCGACAATTTTGAGAGCGACAATTTTGAAAAAAATTCAATATTTTTTACTTTTTGCTATAATAAATATCCCCCAAAAATATATAAAAACATTTTTTTTACTCAGTTTAGGCCGATACGTATTCTTCTACCTATTTTTGGTAACCGTTGGTTTGCGCAAAATTTATAGCATTTACAAAATAGGGGATAGTTTTATTGCATTTTTATTAATTATTATTTGTTTACTACTAATGGCGGCGATCAGCAATTTTTTTCGTGACTGCGACATTATGGCGGACACTTCGGACAATTTTGACACATTTTTGGGACCATTGTCATTTTCACAGCAAAAAATGCATTTAAAATGCATTGTTTATTGTGAAAATGACAGTTGCAGTTTGGGAGTTAACCACAAGGGGGTGCTGATGTGGTTGTGTGTTTACAACTGTAGGGGTGTGTGGCTGTAGGTGTGACATCATCAATTGTGTCCCCCTATAAAAGGGATGACACGATTGATGCAGCCGCCACAGTGAAGAACGGGGAAGCCGTGTTTACACATGGCTCTCCCCGTTCTTCAGCTCCAGGGACCGATCACAGGTCCCGGAGCTTCAGACCGGGTCACGGGAGCGACTGGGTACTAGTACAGGACATACCTGTACGTACATGTGCCCAGCCGTGCCATTCTGCCGACGTATAAGTGCAGGAGGCGGTCCTTAAGTGGTTAAACAATCTTAGGTTAGAAACAGATTGGTTTCTGTGCAGAAGTGAGCCTTAACCACTTCCCGCCCGGTCAATGGACAATTGACATCTGGGAAGTGGTTGTGAAATCCTGACTGGACGTCTATTGCCGTTGGGGAGCGCAGCGCGGCGATTGGTGATGCGGGGTGTCAGTCTCATACCCTGCATCTCTGATCCGGTAAAGAGCCTCTGGCGGAGGCTCTTTACCACATGATCAGCCGTGTCCAATCACGGCTGATCACCATGTAAACAGGAAGAGCCGTTGGTGCCCATCAGTGCCGCCTATCAGTGCCCATCAGTGACACCTTATCGGTGCCCATCAGTGCCACCTCATCGGTGCCCATCAGTGCCACCATATCAGTGCCCATAATTGAAGAAGAAAACTTAGTTATTTACAAAAAAAATAACAGTTGTTGAGCAAAAAATAAAAATCGCAGAGGTGATCAAATACCACCAAAAGAAAGCTCTATTTGTGGGAACAAAATTAAAAAAAATTCATTTGGTTGCAGTGTAGCATGACCGCGCAATTGTCATTCAAATTGCGACAGTGCTGAAAACTGAAAATTGGCTTGGGCAGGAAGGTGCGTAAGTGCCTGGTATGGAAGTGGTTAAAGCTCGTACACACAATCAGATTTCCAAAGTGGATTTTTGGCCGTGAACTTGTTCTGCATACAGACGGCAGAACTTTTTCAGCCAGCATTTGCAAAACTATGTGGTTTTTCTGCTCTTTAGCGCCACCCTTTGGGCAACGTCTGCTAACATTGTCTAATGGTTAGCATTGGTTCAGAGCACGCGTGTTTGTACTTTGGATTTTAGTCTAACGAACTTGTATACACGCGATCGGATAATCCGACGGAACACATTTGTTGTCGGACAATTTGAGAGGATGGCTATCCAACATTTGTTGTCTGACAACAATTGCCTGATGGAGCATGCAGACGGTCAGATTATCCAACACAATTGTTGGCGGAATATCTGATCATGTGTATGAGGCTTTATTTTGCACTGTCCAGCTTTAGTAAATAAACCTCACTGTGTTGCACATTCCATTTCACTAAATACACTGCACCTTGGGCCCTCAAAACACTCAATCTACTGCAATATACACCACAAATATACTTAGTGCACTGGACCTCAAGTTGCATCTTTGTGTACTGCACTAGAGGTGCCATATTTGTAACTTAATGCTACCACTGTCAGGCTGTAAGCAAATATGAGCCTTCTTGGGCTTCTCACTGACAGTAAATTCCCTCCACATCTACCTTCACTTACCTGCATTGCCTTACAGATGGACTATGGCCCGGATTCACAAAGACTTACGCCAACATATCTACAGATACGCCGCGTAAGTGCACTGATGCGCCGTCGTATCTATGCGCCTGATGCTTGAAATAAGATATGCCTGAATTTTGGCTCCATCCGACCGACGTAAGTTTCCTACGCCGTCGTATCTTGGGCGCATATGTACGCTGGCCGCAAGGGGCGCTTCCATTGATTTACGTGTCGAATATGCAAATGACCGAGATACGCCGATCACGAACGTACTTACGCCCGTCGCATGAGTATACGCTGTTTACGTAAGGCGTACGTCCCGCGTAAAGATAAAACACCTCTAGGGAGGCGCAACCCATGCAAAGGTATGGACGACGGAACAGCCGTCGCATTTTACGTTGTTTACGTAAGTCGTACGTGAATGGGGCTGGACGTAGGTTACGTTCACATCGTAGGCAGTGAGCCGTCGTATCTTAGGGCGTAAATTCGACGTGATTCTGAGCATGCGCGCGCATGCGCCGTTCGTTCGGCCCTTCATTTACTTGGGGTCACGCTTCATTTTAATAGATCATGCCCACTACCTCCCTACTTTGAATTAGGCGGGCTTACGCCGGCCAATTTACGTTACGCTGGCGCAACGTAGGGGGCTTGTGCTTTGGGAATACTGTTCTTGCCTCTCAAAGTTACGTCGGCGTAGCGCATATGAGATGCGCTACGCCAGCACAAAGATGCGCCGCTCTACGTGAATCTGGCCCTATGTGTCAAGTCATTGCACCCTCTACCCACTGCCATTCTGCATACTTACAGACTCCAAAAACAAAATTGATATTTCTTCTCAATTACACTAAAGCCAACTAGGCTGGGTTTAACTTGAGCCCCATCATAGAATAGGGGACAATTTCTCAAAATGTGCCTGTATTCGATCAACCAGTAAATATACTCTGACTTATGCTATTAAATTAACATTTGAGGTGTATGAATATATATTTTGGTTAAACTCATTTTAGTCCAAGAAAAAAGAATGGCATAAATAAGCTTACAAAAACACAGCCACCTCTATTGGAACAATATAATGAATAGTGACACTATTTGTAGTTGTCATTATGTGCTAGTAACAGTCTGAAAATAAAGCATTAGTTGAGCCTTTGTCTGAATGGCCTCAACTTTTACTTACAAGGAAGAATTTAGAGAGGAACTTTGCTTCTGCAGCAATGAGATTCACAAAATCCCAAATCAAATTATTCTAGCATCAGACACGGTGCTATAAAACTGCTCTAACAACATTTTTACAAGCTAATTAGGGGGATAATAATTTAGAGATAAAAGTCACTGGTACACTACATAGCATTTTCTATTTTGGTCGCATTAATGTACATAAGAAAATTCCACGAGCTACCCACTCTCTCATGTAGCAGCCATGCTTGGTAAGCTACAGGATGCTGAAAATAGTTAACACTAATTAGGATTCTTAGAAGTTATTACTTTTTCAGCAACACCACTCCTCTGGGTATACAATCTCATTGCAGCAGAATATTATTCCAATATATGCAAGTAAAAAAGGCTAATAACTTGACCCAGCATGGTAAATCACCCCTTTATGGTAAATCACATAATACTATACACTATAATACTATGTGTTTTATTTTTAAAACATATTCATATATGTGATATACTCTAATATGTGACAGCTAATACAACCTAAGATGCAACAACTCTGTTTTTTTTTTTAACAGCTTATACTAAGAATGAATAGGGCGGGGGGGGGGGGGGGGCAATAGAAGGCTCCTGCAGACTGTCAGTGTCTGCCCATACCTTGTACAATCAGGCAGTTACTGAATGACCGGAAGCATCAAGAGGGTTCATCAGTGCCCTCGTAGTTCATTAAGAACTACAAGCTGTCAACTGTAATGACTGATGGTAGTTTTAGTTCTCCCATTCTTAGAACTCTGTGAATGATTGACGTAACTGAGAGGGGAATCACACATTGTCGCATTTTTTATTAATTGTGACAGTGAGTGTGGGGAGAACTGTAACACTGTAACAACGGGGACTGAGGGGGGGTCAGGGGTGTGAGAAGTTGTGGGGGCTGCGCAGTTAGTAGCAATTTACAGATTACACCCTAAATATGGGTGATGTAACATGATGTACTAAAGGTTTACTTATCCTTTAATGTGAATACCGTATTTTCCGGCGTATAAGATGACTTTTTAACCCCTGAAATTCTTCTTAAAAGTCAAGGGTCATCTTATACGCTGGTAACCTAACATTCAGACCGCGGCAGTCCATTTTTCAAAAGCCGCGCCTCCTTCTTCTGCTGTTCCATGATAGGCAGAACACTCAGCTTCCCAGGAGACACTGTGTTCAGTGTTCCGCCTATCACGGAGGCCCTCTCGTCCTCGGACCAGCCAGATGCAGCGATCCACCCTCCTCTCCTCACCGACGACTTATGCCGCGTACACACCATCACTTTATGTGATGAAAAAAAATGACTTTTTTAAAAACGTCACTTTAATTGACTGTGTGTGGGGGAAAACGTCGTTTTATGTCTTGTAAAAAACTGCCAAAAAAAATTGAAGCATGCTTCAATTTTATGTGTCGTTTTTCAAAAGTGCACTTTTTACTTCACAGAAATTGACCGTGTGTAGCAAAAAACGTCGTTTTCTAAGACGTTTTTTCATCCACGCATGCCCAGAAGCTACTTATGAAGCAAGCTTCAATGGTAAAACGTGGTGGAACGTAACCTCACTTTGCAAGATCATTGTGAGAAAACGATGGTGTGTAGGCAACTTCGTCTTTGAAAATTGAAGTTTCAAAAACGTCATTTTTTACTTCACAGAAAGTGTCGTTTTTTTTCATCACATAAAGTGATGGTGTGTACGCGGCATTAGTTGTGAGGAGAGGAGAGTCGATCACCTAGCAACCGGCTCCTTGTTTACATCACATCACGGCTGTGATTGGACATGGACGTCATGTGATCAGGAGGGCCAATCACAGAGCCCTCCTGCCGATCTATAATGCGCCGTGTCCGGGTAACACAAGTGCATCGGGATTGCGCCACTGTGCGGGAGAGACATTCCTGAATGTCCACTCAGAATGAGAGAGCACCCGGCTGTATATGTGCAGTGGCCGGGTGGGAAGCAGTTAAAGTTAGTTTCCACAGCACCAATATAAGAAGAAGCAGACTAATGCCCTGTACACACGATCGGTTCGTCTGATGAAAACGGTCTGATGGACCGTTTTCATCGGACGAACCGATCGTGTGTGGGCCCCATCGTTTTTTCGGTGAAAAAAAATAGAACCTGTTTTAAAATTTTCTGATGGTTAAAAAAACGATAGAAAAAAACGATCGTCTGTGGGGAAATTCATCGGTCAAAAATCCACACATGCTCAGAATCAAGTCGACGCATGCTCGGAAGCATTGAACTTAATTTTTCTCTGCATGTCGTTGTGTTTTATGTCACAGCGTTGGACACGATCAGATTTTTAACTGATGGTGTGTAGGCAAGACTGATGAAAGTCAGCTTCATCGGATATCTGATGAAAAAATCCATCGGTCCGTTTTCATCGGATGAACCGATCATGTGTACGTGGCATTAGCGGCGGACCATATGCTAGACAATTCAGTAGCATAAAATGAGCGATTAAGGTCTAGTTCCTATTGGAGATATATGAAGGGGGACCAGTGTTATTACTAGCTAAAATGTGCTTATAGAAAGGAAACAAGTCCTCTAGCATGAGGGTCAGAAATACATATGTGTTCAAAACACAACATCTGGGATAGTTGGGAGTTGGAATTGAGATAAGGTTGGAAAATAAATTTGATTTGCAAATATCGAAAGTCCAAATTTATCGCACAAAGTAGGAAAAGAATGTATGGAGGAGGCAGACACCAAATTATTTAAATGGAATAAATTAGCTAAAATGATTATTACTACTGAAAAAATAATATAGTAATGTACCGTCGTCCTATTGATTAAAATTGGTAATTTGGAGTAAAGATACAATATACACAAACTTTGTTCTCTGAAAGAAAGAACTGCAAGAACAGACGTGTATCTATCCTTGTAGGGGGATCAGATATTCGTCCCCAGTTCAGCCTCTACAGTACATGTCTCACGGTGGGACCGCTTCTTCAGGAGTATATTTCAGAGTTTATGTGTGAATATCTCTACAAAGAACAAACGTATATATAGGTACACTTCAACAGAGTAAAGTCAAAATATATACATACAGTAATAGTCGCAAAAGTTTTTAACAGAACATGGAATCACACTCCATCTGCCATGGGGATGAACCACTTCAAAAATCAAGCAACCCAAATCCATAATATCTGTCATAAAAATGTAACCCTATGCATGTGTCCCAAAAATACAGGAAGGATGTATGGGGCTTACCAATGCAGGACTGACACAAACCAAAAGGACATCTCAGGCCCCGAAGGGCAATTTCCTGGGCAAGTGTGGGAGCCAGGTCACAGAACAAGAGATAAAAGAAACTGCCAAGAGTAAAAAGAAAATGCAGCATAAGCCACACCTAAGACAAAGGGGTAGATCCACATACAATTACATCGGCGCAGCGTATGTGAGATACGCTACGCCACTGTAACTTACATTAGGCCGATTCAAATCCCCAAAGAATTCGCGCCATAAGTTACAGCGGCGTAGTGTATCTCAAGCGGCGTAACAGCGCGGAATTCAAATCGGCGATTAGGGGGCTGGTTTCATTTAAAAGAAGCGCGTCCCCGCGCCGAATGAACTGCGCATGCGTCGTTACAAAATTTTCCGCCATGCATTGCGCTAAATGACGTCGCTAGGACGTAATTTTTTTAACTTAGACGTGAGTTACGTCCATCCTGATTCACGGACGACTTACGCAAAAAAAAAAAAGAAGAAAAAAAAATTCAAATTAAAAGCGGGAACGACGGCCATACTTAACATGGAAAGTCTACCTATACGCCGCAAAACACTAGCTTTAACTATACGCCGGAAAAAGCCGACTACAGACGATGTAAGAAAATGCGACGGCCACGCATACGTTCGTGGATCGACGGAAATAGCTAATTTGCATACCCAACGCTGAAAACGACGAGAACTCCACCCAGCGGACGCCGAAGTATTGCATCTATGATCCGAAGGCGTACGAAGCCGTACGCCTGTCGGATCGAACCCAGATCCCGTCGTATCTTGGTTTGAGGATTCAAACTAAAGATACGACGCGGGAAATTTGAAAGTACGCCGGCGTATCAGTAGATACGCCGGCGTACTCTCTCTGTGGATCTGCCCCAATATATATAAAATGTACATCGAAAAGCCCAGGCCCAGATGTCTTTACCTCCATCTATTACATTATTACATCTATTACATCTATTAAAATATAATTTTGTGTGTCCAGGAGATTTTTAGATATTTAACTCCGATACAATATGGTTGAACTCTTAAAAAAAAATTAAATACGTCTAAATACAGCTAAACCCAGGAGAAGGAACAGATAAATGCAGGAAAAGTTATCAGGGAAGCATGCATGTGCAACGCATTTCCTGATTGCAAAGGTGTGTTCAGGAAATACGTAATGTTCACATACACAGGCACACTCCAATGTACAGAAGCATCAGCATTTACAAGAGTACAGCATCATACAGTCATTCACTTTTACGGCCAGCTGTATGCCCCACTTTCAGGACCTTAGGAGTGAGAAAGCACTGGGAATTTTTTGCTAGACGTATTTTATACCTGTTTGAGTGAGGCCTAAAAGTTGTTTATACTTTCTAAATAACTTTTCCTGCATTTAGAAAAGCTAAATGCAGAAGTGCAAGTGGGAATGTAGCCTTAGCTGTTAGAAACTGTCTGAAACATGACTCTAGAGCAGTGGTCTCAAAGTACCGGCCCGTGGGCCATTTGCGGCCCGCGGACCAGTTATAAATGGCCCTCAGGCAGGGTGGAAGTGAGGGGAGCAAAAAAAAAAAAAAAATTTTTTTTTTTTTTTTTTTTTAGCTGGTGCCATCTGGTGGTGAGCCGTTGGTATTACAAGTTATTACCACCAGATGTGAGCTGGCGCCATCTGGTGGTGGCCGTTGGTATTACAAGTTAAGCATTACAAGTTAAACAGCAATTCTAATGTCATTTTACACTATTTTCACTGCCATCTTCTTCCCTCTAATTAGAACCCCCAAACATTATATATATTTTTTATCCTAACACCCTAGAGAATAAAATAGCGATCATTGCAATACTTTCTGTTACGCCGTATTTGCGCAGCGGTCTTACAAGCGCACTTTTTTGGGAAAAAATTACACTTTTTTTAATTAAAAAATAAGACCACAGTAAAGTTATCCCCATTTTTTTTAATATTATGAAAGATAATGTTAAGCCGAGTAAATTCATACCCAACATGTCACGCTTCAAAATTGTGTCCGCTTGTGGAATGCCGACAAACTTTTTTACCCTTTAAAATCTTCATAGGCGACGTTTAAAAAAATCTACATGTTGCATGTTTTAAGTTACAGAGGAGCTAGAATTATTGCTCTCACTCTACCAATCGCGGCGATACCTCACATGTGTGGTTTGAACACCGTTTACATATGCGGGCGCTGCTCGCGTATGTGTTCGCTTCTGCGCGCAAGCTCGTCGGGACGGGGTGCGTTTTCTGGCTCCTAACTTTTTTAGCTGGCTCCTAGATTCCAAGCAAATTTGTCAAACCCTGACTTACACCAGTGCTGGTGGTAATAATGCGCTCGCTGACACCAGTGCTGGGGGTTAATAATGTGTTCGCTGACACCAGTACTGTTGTTTTTGAAGTTTGAAAGTTTGCATGCGGCCCCCCATGGGATATGAAAACTTGTCTTGTGGCCCTCAGGTAATTTGAGTTTGAGACCCCTGCTCTAGAGTCTTTAATGGGGTCTTTTAGAATAAATAAGCAGCTAGAGAAATCAAAGATTGTGTGTTTTAAAGCGTGTTTACTGTTAGTAATATGTAAATATGTGATTTAATATCCTTAGTCTGGGCACTTTGAAGTGGTGCTAAACACTAAACATTTTTTTACCGTATTGCATTCCCTGCAGTAGTATTGCCTGGCATCTGGCACCTGGCAT
This sequence comes from Rana temporaria, assembly GCF_905171775.1. Classification (NCBI taxonomy): domain Eukaryota; kingdom Metazoa; phylum Chordata; class Amphibia; order Anura; family Ranidae; genus Rana; species Rana temporaria. Next base: position 69,903,206 of record NC_053491.1, on the reverse strand, counting down.
CATTAATCAGTGGGAAAGAAACATTGGTGTCATTGGGGGGTGGGGGTAGAAACATTGGGTCAGCGGAGAATAAAAAAGAATCATGGATGTTCAGTGAAAACTTAACCACTTAACACCCGGACCAAAATGCAGGTAAAAGACTAGGCCCCTTTTTGCGATTCAGCACTGCGTCACTTTAACTGACAATTGCGCGGTCGTGCGACGTGGCTCCCAAACAAAATTGGCGTCCTTTTTTTCCCACAAATAGAGCTTTCTTTTGGTGGTATTTGATCACCTTTGCGGTTTTTATTTTTTGCGCTATAAACAATTTTTTTTCCCTCAGTTTAGGCCGATACATATTCTTCTACCTATTTTTGGTAAAAAAAATACGCAATAAGCGTTTATCGATTGGTTTGCGCAAAATTGATAGCGTTTACAAAATAGGGGATGGTTTTATTGCATTTTTATTTTTATTTTATTTTTTACTACTAATGGCGGCGATCAGCGATTTTTTTTTGTGACTGCGACATTATGGCGGACACTTTGGACAATTTTGACACATTTTTGGGACCATTGTCATTTTCACAGCAAAAAATGCATTGAAAATGCATTGTTTATTGTGAAAATGACAGTTGCAGTTTGGGAGTTAACCACAAGGGGGCGCTGAAAGGGTTATGTGTTCCCTGAAGTGTGTTTACAACTGTAGGGGGGGTGTGGCTGTGGGTCTGACGTCATTGATTGCGCGTCCCTATATTAGGGAACACACAATCGATGACAGCGCCACAGTGAGGAACGGGGAAGCCGTGTTTACACGCGGCTCTCCCCGTTCTTCAGCTCCGGGGACCGATCGTGGGACTGTAGCGGCGATCCGGTCCGCGAGTCCTGTGGCCGAGGTCACGGAGCTTCGCCCGCGACCCACCGCTGTGCTTTATACAATCACGTACAGGTATATCGTCGTTAGGCGGTCCTTAAGTGGTTAAAGTGGTTGTTAAAGGAGTTCCACCCACAATTTCACTTTTTAAATATAAATACCCCTGTAATACACAAGCTTAATGTATTCTAGTAAAGTTAGTCTGTAAACTAAGGTCCGTTTTGTTAGGTTGTTACAGCATTTAGATAGTTTATAATCTAGAAATAGACCGTGGCCATCTTAAGCGTGGGCATCATGAAGCCAGACTGTATGACTTCCTGGATTTCAGCTTTGCATATCTCGCACATGCTCAGTGCACAAGCAATGTAATAGGTTTCAGTCAGGTTTGCAAGGACTACTGGGAAACATGATGCCTATCCCAGAAACCCTTGCAAATAGCCTAGGCAAATAAGGAGGAGGAAGTAATGAAGGACTACAAAATAAAGTTATTTACAAGCAACAAATTAAATAAAAATTGTCCATTCTGAACACTATGAGATTAGAGCATGCAGCACAGACAAACATAAAAAAATGGGTGGAACTCCACTTTAAAGGATTAATGGTGTTTTCATGCTGTATATTTCTCCTTGTTTTTCATGTAACTGCCTGTGATTTTTTAGTCATAATATCTTGTTTGTTCAGACATACTTAGATATGCCTGAATGCAGAAATAGTTTCTCGAGAACATTCTGATTTGTGTTATTTGTCAAAAAGGTATCATGAGACTGAGTCATATCGAAAATAACCTGAAATCAATCCCCCTATTGCTTAGACCACAGATATCAAACACAAGGCCGCGGGCCGAATCCTGCCCTCCAGGCCATTTCATGTGGCCCTCGCACCTCTCCTGCAGCTGCAAGAGAGCTCCAGCCCTCCTCTAGTCCTCCTCCAGACCCCTACTTTCTGCTTTCAAGCAATGCACCCAGCTTCTTCCCAGCAGCAGCATAAGGAAAGGGGGTGCATTGTGATGTAAGGGAGAGTGGGGGACTCAACTTCCGATGGTGGGGGGGAGGCTCTTGACATCTAATGTAAAGGGGAGGGGGCGCTGGACATCTAATCTTACAGATACAACCGGCCCTTTTGAAGGCAATCATAATGCCGATGCGGCTCGCGATGAAATTGAGTTTGACACCCCTGACAAACTCTGGAAATCCCCTTCTTGCCCAGGCCAATTTTCAGCTTTCATCACATTTTGAAAGACAATTGCGTGATCATGCATCACAGTACACACATGATTTTTTTTCACACTAAAAAAGCTTTCTTTTGGTGGTATTTAATCACCACTGAGTTTTTTTTTTGATAAATAAACTTTTAAAACATTTTAGTGTGTTAAATTTCTTTGCAAACAGGTCATTTTTCTCCTTCACTAATGTGCACTGATGAGGCTACAGTGATTGGCACTGATGAGGCAGCAATGATGGCATTGATGGGTCACTGATAGGCTGCACTGATGGGCACTGATGAGCAGACACTGATGAGGCTGCAGGAAAGAAGAAAATTGCGCTAATCAAATACAAATTAAGTGAATAAGTGGGAAGGCTGCAATAGCGTGAACTAACACAAAACAATAGAAAAAAGAAAGAAAAAATTGCGCCAACCAGTAATATAATAGTATAAACAGTGAAGTCCTTTGTGTTTTCTACAAGTGAAACATAGAAAAAATGTGCACCATATGAGTGCATAAAACATGGAAAAAAAAATTTAAAAATCAAAAAAATTCCAGTATCAAAGTCCATAGACGATAAATCCAACCCGGACAGCACCCAGTGTGAAGATGATTGACAGTTGTGACCCGCCACCATATGGACTGAGGCTTACCAATAGGTAATTTAATAACAGCGTTATTCAAATTACTGCAGGATACTTCCAGAGTGCGGGATAACAGCCAGGAATACACCAGGTCACGGCCCCTTTAAAAGATCCACGACGGGATGCAGCAGGATACACTAACGGTATTCGTCCTCATAGCATGTCACAGCCCAGTCAGTGTAAACATAAAAGGAAGGAGACCGCACATAGGGTAGTATGCACTAACAGGTTTTAATTAAAAAGGTTAAAACTACTTACAGGCGAAGGTAAATAGGAAGCAAGTAAACATTTGCCGGCCGGCATCTAACAGGAGCCCTTCCTGTACGCGGTGACGTCACTGCACTCCGTCCCAGACGCGTTTCGTCACAATATGACGTTCTCAATGGGAATGGGCTCTGCAGTGAACCACCGCTTAATATATCCAGGCCTCGCTTTGACTGCCAGGAACCGGAAATAACCAAATCGCCATTTTGAAAATGGGAAAACTGGATATTTAGTGTGTGCGGGACCTTAAGTGCCCTTAACTAAATTAAAAACTAAAATAAAAAAAAATATATATATATAAGGCTAAAGACAGGGAGCTATCTCTTTAATAAAAGAGAGACAGTATTAAAGATATAAAGAATTTGTGTTTTGTGCATATAAGTGAATTTATGCAAAACGTGCATGGATTAAAGGTCCATCCTGAATAAATGCAGTCGGTCCCTCTCGTGGCCAGAGCTGGAACTGCCGACCTATAGATAATTTTACCTGAGTGAGCAATACCTCACACATATATAAATCAGGATGCTACAAACCAAATGATAAATATTAAGAAAAATTATACATAAATAGGAAACCCATTAGGGATTAAAATTAAGTATAAATTAATATGATCATATAAATAAATTAATATTCATATAAAATAATATATAGTCAAAAATTGGAACATGATTAAACCAACCCCCATCTCCAAATTGACATACTATTAATAGTGTAAATTTAAATAGTGAACCCATTATTAATATATTTAAAAAACAATGAACAAAAGGGTGGAAATAGAAAAATGGTCCCATCCTGGTGAAGTCAAAATGAGGCTAAAAAGTTTACAAATAATTATAATATATAAAACCACTATACAAAATCGCTTTAAACAGCATTATAGACACAAAACTACCATGATGACGTCAAGCATTATTTATAAACGCATTTATATCCGTGTCTATATTTAGGCCATGAGGCGTATAGCACTTGAGCCGGTGTATCCAAGCCATTTCCAGCTTGGAAATTTCTCTAACTAAAGCACTCCCCCTCCAATTAGGTTTAAATTTATCAATACCTAAAAATAGTGTATTTGATGGGTCTTTGTTATCTTTGAGGAGATAGTGCTTTGACACCGAATGCTTCTCGAAACCATTGAGGATGTTGGTAATGTGTTCGTTTAACCGAACACGCAAAGGTCGCTTGGTACGGCCCACGTATTGTAGGCCGCATGGACACTGTATCAAATACACGACTCCTGTGGTTTCGCAGGTAATAAAGGGCTTTATTGGGTGCTCCTTCCTTGTGGTGGTTGATTCAAACCTAATCGTACGTCTACTCCTACATGAATTCAGGGAACAGACTCTACACCTTCTACATTGATAAAAACCCGTTAATTGATTAAAAAATGTATTTGAGCCATTCTGAGGGGGATTTAAAATATTTGGTGCAATCTGATTGCGTAAGGATGGTGCACCTCTAAAAACAACCCTTGGTTTCTCGGGCAAAAGCCCCTTAAGAATGGGGTCATTCCTTGCCAAATGCCAATGTTTATTCAAAAGTTGTTTGATACTCCCGTGCTGAATAGAATAATCAGTGATAAAGGGAGCACAGCCCTGAAATTGGTCGCATGCAACTTGGGGTCGCTTCACCAAAAGATCCTCTCTAGGGATACGGCTAACGGTCTCTAAAGTCTCATTTAGGGACTCTAGGTTGTAACCCTTCTCTAAAAAACGACTGGTCAGTACCTTGGCCTGCTCAGAAAACTCAAGAGGATCAGAACAGTTCCTACGGAGCCTAAGATACTGGCTCTTTGGAACCGATCTGAGCCACTGACTATGATGGCAACTGTTTAAAGGAATAAAGGAGTTGCGATCCGTCGCTTTAAAGAATGTTGAAGTGCCAAAACTCATTGTTCTTAATACTAACTTTGAGATCCAAATAATGGACCTCAAATTGGCTAGCTTCGAATTTTAATTGGATCCCCCTCTGATTAAGATTCAGATCTGGCGTCCGTGGTATATCCAGTTTTCCCATTTTCAAAATGGCGATTTGGTTATTTCCGGTTCCTGGCAGTCAAAGCGAGGCCTGGATATATTAAGCGGTGGTTCACTGCAGAGCCCATTCCCATTGAGAACGTCATATTGTGACGAAGCGCGTCTGGGACGGAGTGCAGTGACGTCACCGCGTACAGGAAGGGCTCCTGTTAGATGCCGGCCGGCAAATGTTTACTTGCTTCCTATTTACCTTCGCCTGTAAGTAGTTTTAACCTTTTTAATTAAAACCTGTTAGTGCATACTACCCTATGTGCGGTCTCCTTCCTTTTATGTTTACACTGACTGGGCTGTGACATGCTATGAGGACGAATACCGTTAGTGTATCCTGCTGCATCCCGTCGTGGATCTTTTAAAGGGGCCGTGACCTGGTGTATTCCTGGCTGTTATCCCGCACTCTGGAAGTATCCTGCAGTAATTTGAATAACGCTGTTATTAAATTACCTATTGGTAAGCCTCAGTCCATATGGTGGCGGGTCACAACTGTCAATCATCTTCACACTGGGTGCTGTCCGGGTTGGATTTATCGTCTATGGACTTTGATACTGGAATTTTTTTGATTTTTAAAAAAAATTTTCCATGTTTTATGCACTCATATGGTGCACATTTTTTCTATGTTTCACTTGTAGAAAACACAAAGGACTTCACTGTTTATACTATTATATTACTGGTTGGCGCAATTTTTTCTTTCTTTTTTCTATTGTTTTGTGTTAGTTCACGCTATTGCAGCCTTCCCACTTATTCACTTAATTTGTATTTGATTAGCGCAATTTTCTTCTTTCCTGATTCTTCATTTATTATTATTGCTGCTTATCATATTCTGCAATATGGATATTTTCGATTTCCGGGCCAAGAATATGGTCAAATTGGATGGTGTTTTTGAGGTATATAAAGAGGATGAGGGTGACCTTGGAGGTATTTTTACGAGATTGAAAAACCTCTTGATATCTGAAAATCACACCAAATGGGATATTGCCTATTTAGAGACCTATATTAAACTACAGATGGTCCCACGTAGCCTCCGATGGGATGTAGCACCCCAAAAGGGTGATATAGACCTAGAGGAGTGGTACAAATATTTTAATCAAGCTGGGGTATCATTCCTCAAATTTTTGGTCTCTAAAAAGACTAGCAAATTATTAAAATTAGATGAGGAGGTTAAGGGTATCAAAGAGAAACTTGGTCCCCTTGCCACCAATGATGAGTACAAAGAAAAATCCCTTGCTCTTCTTAAAGTCCTTGAGAAAGAGGATAAAGAACAGAGGGTTAAAAAAAAGAAAAAATATAATAGGGACCTTGGGGACTATCAAAGTGAGATAGTTTTTAATTGGCAGAAAAAACTCTTGGAGGAGGCGGCTAGATCCAATTCCAATGAGATGGACACCTCGGCCCCACAGGGTGTTGGGGGTACTGTGGGTTTTTCACAAATTTCCCACAATGCTCAGAAGAAAATTCTTAACAACACCAGAGGAAGGGGTGGTTCCCTATACCAATCCCCTAGAAGGGCCCCAAATGTCCCAAGAGGTAGCAATGTTCAACAGCATCAAAGCCGCCCTATGATGCCTTCTGGCCCACCCCATAATCAGGGACTGGGTCCGGTCTATCAGGGTCCCCAGTTTAGACCAAGAGGGCATAACTCCCGTGGTAGAGGGTGGAGTCATAATCCTCCAAGAGGTAGAGGGTCTTATGCTGGCCATACAGACAATTGGAGATCAAACCAAACGGCTGATTGGGGCCCACACTCCCCGTCTACTTACCAATCATTTGGTGCATCAGGATGGGATTATAATGTCCCAATCCAAAATTCCTTTTTTCCACTTAGGGATGGAGAGGGTCCTGACGAGTATTGGGGTTACGACCCCAATCCTCTCCCGACGCAACATCCTAATACCAATTATTACAACAGTTCAGCCAACCCCCCGATACCTCGACCTTCTAGCGATCAAGGAAGTTGGGGTTTTCACAAACCCCAACAAGGCAAAAAAAGACAGGGAGAAAGAGGAGAGGAACCAGAGGGGGGAGGCGAACTAGAGCCGCCAAAGCGGTCAAAAATTTAAAGAAAGGGCAGGGCATTTTTAATTTAAGTTCTAAGGTCTTGAGCGAATCAGAACAGCTCATTCTGGATCAAGGGCTTAAATTTGCACCTCCAAAGGGTCTGGACAAATTCCATACGTATATGGATATTCACAAATTTGTTCGGAAATTAAGCATTAAGAGGTATATGGCTACTAATACCTTCTCTAGTCCAGTTGTGTCTAACATCTATACCCATTCAGGTCTGTCCAATGCATCCCTATTCAACCCTCCAGGGAATTTGGCACCCTCTCTTAAAGTCTTTCGTGACGTTTTATTGAGAGACTTAGATCTGATGGAAATTAAAAAAGCACGCCTGAGTAAATCAATGCAGGAGGGCTTAGATCTACTCTGTCATGATAAAGAATTGGTAGTTAGACCTGCGGATAAGGGTGGGGGGATTGTAGTTTTGGACAGATCTGATTACTTGAGGGAGATGAACAATATTTTGGGTGATTCCAATACTTACTCAATAATACAGTCTGATCCTAAAAATAAATATAAAAAGGAATTGGAAGCTATAGTGGCCAAAGGGTTCTATGAGGGGATCCTATCTCCTAAAGAGAGGTTATATATGGTCCCATTGGCACCACGGACGCCAACAATTTATTACCTGCCCAAGCTTCATAAGGATCCTGTCTGCCCCCCCGGGGTGTCCCATTGTCAGTGGCATCGACTCTGTGACGTCCCGGGTAGGCAGATATGTGGACTTCTTTCTACAGCCACTAGTCAAGAGGATACCATCATATGTAAAAGACTCTAGGCACATTATTAATCTTCTGGCTGGTCTTACTCCTAGAAATGGTATGTGGTTAGTCACGATTGATGTGACATCTCTGTACAGCATCATTCCCCATTCCTTGGGTTTTGATGCTGTCTGTTTTTACCTAATACGTGACTCTGGCCTCCCTGATAAACAGGTAGAGTTTATCATGTCACTCTTAAGGTTCGCCACCTCCTCGAACTATTTCTGGTTCGAGGGGAAGTTCTATAAACAAGAAACAGGCGTGGCCATGGGGGCTAAATATGCCCCCAGCTTGGCCAATCTGTTTATGGCCAAGTGGGAGGAGGATGTCATCTATAGTACTAATATACCAGAGCTCATGTTATGGGCAAGGTATATCGATGACATCCTCCTCCTATGGGATGGTACCCTTGACAGGCTGGAAAGATTCATGTCAGATCTGAATCTTAATCAGAGGGGGATCCAATTAAAATTCGAAGCTAGCCAATTTGAGGTCCATTATTTGGATCTCAAAGTTAGTATTAAGAACAATGAGTTTGGCACTTCAACATTCTTTAAAGCGACGGATCGCAACTCCTTTATTCCTTTAAACAGTTGCCATCATAGTCAGTGGCTCAGATCGGTTCCAAAGAGCCAGTATCTTAGGCTCCGTAGGAACTGTTCTGATCCTCTTGAGTTTTCTGAGCAGGCCAAGGTACTGACCAGTCGTTTTTTAGAGAAGGGTTACAACCTAGAGTCCCTAAATGAGACTTTAGAGACCGTTAGCCGTATCCCTAGAGAGGATCTTTTGGTGAAGCGACCCCAAGTTGCATGCGACCAATTTCAGGGCTGTGCTCCCTTTATCACTGATTATTCTATTCAGCACGGGAGTATCAAACAACTTTTGAATAAACATTGGCATTTGGCAAGGAATGACCCCATTCTTAAGGGGCTTTTGCCCGAGAAACCAAGGGTTGTTTTTAGAGGTGCACCATCCTTACGCAATCAGATTGCACCAAATATTTTAAATCCCCCTCAGAATGGCTCAAATACATTTTTTAATCAATTAACGGGTTTTTATCAATGTAGAAGGTGTAGAGTCTGTTCCCTGAATTCATGTAGGAGTAGACGTACGATTAGGTTTGAATCAACCACCACAAGGAAGGAGCACCCAATAAAGCCCTTTATTACCTGCGAAACCACAGGAGTCGTGTATTTGATACAGTGTCCATGCGGCCTACAATACGTGGGCCGTACCAAGCGACCTTTGCGTGTTCGGTTAAACGAACACATTACCAACATCCTCAATGGTTTCGAGAAGCATTCGGTGTCAAAGCACTATCTCCTCAAACATAACAAAGACCCATCAAATACACTATTTTTAGGTATTGATAAATTTAAACCTAATTGGAGGGGGAGTGCTTTAGTTAGAGAAATTTCCAAGCTGGAAATGGCTTGGATACACCGGCTCAAGTGCTATACGCCTCATGGCCTAAATATAGACACGGATATAAATGCGTTTATAAATAATGCTTGACGTCATCATGGTAGTTTTGTGTCTATAATGCTGTTTAAAGCGATTTTGTATAGTGGTTTTATATATTATAATTATTTGTAAACTTTTTAGCCTCATTTTGACTTCACCAGGATGGGACCATTTTTCTATTTTCACCCTTTTGTTCATTGTTTTTTAAATATATTAATAATGGGTTCACTATTTAAATTTACACTATTAATAGTATGTCAATTTGGAGATGGGGGTTGGTTTAATCATGTTCCAATTTTTGACTATATATTATTTTATATGAATATTAATTTATTTATATGATCATATTAATTTATACTTAATTTTAATCCCTAATGGGTTTCCTATTTATGTATAATTTTTCTTAATATTTATCATTTGGTTTGTAGCATCCTGATTTATATATGTGTGAGGTATTGCTCACTCAGGTAAAATTATCTATAGGTCGGCAGTTCCAGCTCTGGCCACGAGAGGGACCGACTGCATTTATTCAGGATGGACCTTTAATCCATGCACGTTTTGCATTAAATTCACTTATATGCACAAAACACAAATTCTTTATATCTTTAATACTGTCTCTCTTTTATTAAAGAGATAGCTCCCTGTCTTTAGCCTTATATATATATATATATATATTTTTTTATTTTAGTTTTTAATTTAGTTAAGGGCACTTAAGGTCCCGCACACACTAAATATCCAGTTTTCCCATTTTCAAAATGGCGATTTGGTTATTTCCGGTTCCTGGCAGTCAAAGCGAGGCCTGGATATATTAAGCGGTGGTTCACTGCAGAGCCCATTCCCATTGAGAACGTCATATTGTGACGAAACGCGTCTGGGACGGAGTGCAGTGACGTCACCGCGTACAGGAAGGGCTCCTGTTAGATGCCGGCCGGCAAATGTTTACTTGCTTCCTATTTACCTTCGCCTGTAAGTAGTTTTAACCTTTTTAATTAAAACCTGTTAGTGCATACTACCCTATGTGCGGTCTCCTTCCTTTTATGTTTACACTGACTGGGCTGTGACATGCTATGAGGACGAATACCGTTAGTGTATCCTGCTGCATCCCGTCGTGGATCTTTTAAAGGGGCCGTGACCTGGTGTATTCCTGGCTGTTATCCCGCACTCTGGAAGTATCCTGCAGTAATTTGAATAACGCTGTTATTAAATTACCTATTGGTAAGCCTCAGTCCATATGGTGGCGGGTCACAACTGTCAATCATCTTCACACTGGGTGCTGTCCGGGTTGGATTTATCATCTATGGACTTTGATACTGGAATTTTTTTGATTTTTAAAAAAAAAATTCCATGTTTTATGCACTCATATGGTGCACATTTTTTCTATGTTTCACTTGTAGAAAACACAAAGGACTTCACTGTTTATACTATTATATTACTGGTTGGCGCAATTTTTTCTTTCTTTTTTCTACTGATGAGGCTGCACTGAGAGACAACACTGATAGGCACTGATGGATAGTACTGATGGGCACTGATAGGTGGCACTGATGAGGAGGCACTGGTGGGCACTGATTGGCAGCAAGAATGAAGGACTCACTGCTCCAGGTGGAAAAATTAGTGCCTGATAGGAATGTCCCCAACCAAGTTCTAGCCCCGGCCGCCTCCATGGGAAAGTAGATAAAGAAAGAAATGGCTGCACATCGATTGAAATCCCAAATTTTGTTTATTAATTACCAAGATGACATCAAAGGACACCAACACACAAGTCTTGTAGACGCGTTTCACACAATACAGTTGTGCGTAATCATTAATTTGGCAGCACTGGTGGGCACTGTTGGGGACTGCACTGATAATCAGGACACTGATAATCAGTGACCTGATTATCAGTGTACATGCCCCTTTTACAGAAGCCAGTCATCGGCTTTCCTCTCCCTTCCTCATGCTGTCAGAGTGAGGAAAGGAGTGCCGATAACCAGCTTCTCTTTACATCGTGATTAACAGTGTCCATGCACCGCAGCAGGCATGCGACGGGCGCCATCAGGAAACACTCTCATATGATGGCGTCCCAGAGCTGGCCGGCCACGCTGTAACAGTCATTAGGCTATATCGCGGTCAACAAGTAGTTAAAAAAGAAAAGTGTAGTTTTTAGAATCACTTTCAGTGGCCATAGCAGTATGTTATTACCAAAACATAAAAATAACAGAGTAGAAATTAAATGCAATATCAATTGAATCCAAGGAACCTTATATGGAATTTAGGGCCAGATTCACAAAAGGGATACGCCGTCGTATCCCTGTTTCTATCTATGCGACTGATTCATAGAATCAGTTACGCATAGATATCCCTAAGATCCGACAGGTGTAATAGTTTTACACTGTCGGATCTTAGGATGCAGTACCGCGGCCACCGCTGGGGGGAGTTTGCGTCGTAAACCAGCGTCGGGTATGCAAATTAGCAGTTACGGCCATCCACGAAACTTTTTCCCGTCGTTACGTCGCCGCAAGTGTTAGTTTGCCGTCGCAAAGATAGGGCACCTTTTACAAAGTGGAAAATTACTCCACCATGTAAAAGTATACCCGTCTTTCCCGCTTCGCTTTTGAATTTTTTTAAAAAAAATTCTTTTTCCCGGCGCAAGTCTTTTTTTCACGTCGCGATTCACAAAACGTCGGTAGGTCGTAATTTCGCGCAAAGCACGTCGGGAAATTTGCATCGGGAGCATGCGCAGTACGTCCGGCGTGGGAGCGCGCCTAATTTAAATGGTACCCGCCCCATTTGAATTGGCCCGCCTTGCGCCGGACGGATTTACGATACACCGCCGCAAATTTCCAGGTAAGTGCTTTGTGGATCGGGCACTTAGACAGAAAATTTGCGGCAGTGTAACGTAAATTGGTTACGTTACGCTGCGCCCGGGCTACGTGAATCTGGCCCAGACTGTCTAGATAAAGCTGTAAGATAGGTCTCCATATGCACCAAACTGACTCATAGATGATTGCACAGTTAAGAGCAGATGCAGTCATAAATATACAACCAGGTTACTGGCACTCACCCATACATATGTTTCAGTGCCTAAAACGGGTCACTACCCAGTTAACATTTTGACCAAAATAACTGCTTCGGAGATCTTTTGCAACCCCAAAGCTTCTATGACAATGACAAGGGCCAGACCATACGGCCTCAAAATCATTCATTCTATCCACTGACTGAGCACAGCTTTATTTGACTTGCTATTTATTTGACTAGCTACAGCTTTTAATGCACACTGTGAAAAATGTACATTGAATTAGACTAAGCTATTTCAGTACAGGAGAGAAGCCTGTACAGCTTTGCAAGGTAAGGCTAGTTTTTACATTTAAACAGTACTTTAAAACATGAATTTTAGGGGTGTGGATGCATATGATGCTCCTAAATCTGACACCCATGTACATAAACACTTATGCCGCATACACACGACCGTTATTCATGTCATGGAAAAAGACAACGTTTTTCTCGATGTGATTCCTCTCAAGCCTGCCTTGCATACACACGATCGTGATATAAAATGCTCGAGCAAAGTGCGGTGACGTACAACACGTACGACAGCACTTCAAAGGGGAAGTTACATTCGAATGGCGCCACCTTTTGGGCTGATTATGCAAATTTTCCTTCTCATAACTTGCTTCTGAGCATGCGGGTTTTTTTCACCGTCGTTAAAACCTACACACAGCCATTTTTCACGATAAGAAAAACGACGTTGTGTAAAAGGACGAGAAAAAATAGAGCAGGTACTACATTTTTAATGGCCATTTTTCTCGTCGCAAAAAATGCTCTGGAGCCTACACACGACCGTTTTTCACGGTCAATAATACTTGTGTCCTATTCCTCCTTTTCTACTGTTGCAGATAGAACTGTGAACTAAGTTGTAATCCAAAGCATTGATGTTCAAAATCCTTTGCTGAAGTAACAGATTTGGTAATTGATGGGAATAATGGCATTTATCTGAGTGTGAGATTCACTTATAAGTTAGACAAGACAAAGAAATTGGAATTATTTAAAACAAGCTCATTAGAACTCAGTTTTGAACAACATGTACAGTATAAGATAGCGCTTTAATAAAAATGAAATTGAATAAGAGGTCAGCTAGAGATACCGTTCATACATGAATATTAAAACCAGTAAATGCATGCCATGAAAATAAACACTCAAATAATGAATGTGTGTCATCAAATATTCATTTTAATTGAAAAAGATTAATCAATGTTATTAAATGAATATGTATAGAAAAAAAAAAACAACAACAACAATACTACAGCATTTAAAGGCACCATGCAAATTAAATCAAAAAATGTTCAGCAACAATTGTGTTCTGTACACCCTAAACCCATAAAAAAAAAACCATCCAAAAACCCACATTTGTTTAACCAAAACAATAAATACAATAGGATTTTTTTAATATATATATATATTAAAGGTCCCCAATAAACCATAGTTGAAAAAATCTGCAAAGAGGTGGCACAGATGCTAGCAAGTAAGCACACTTTCTTCTGGTTCTAAAAAAAAGAACACTTAAGCCCTGTGCACACGATCGGTTTGTCTGATGAAAACAGACTGATTGTTTTCCATCGGTGAAAAAAAATAGAACATGTTTTAAAATTTTCCTATGGATAAAAAACGATTGTCTGTGTGGAAGTCCATCAGTCAAAAATCCACGCATGCTCAGAATCAAGTCAACGCATGCTCGGAAGCATTGAACTTCATTTTTCTCAGAACGTTGCAGTGTTTTATGTCACTGCATTGGACACGGTCGGATTTTTGACCGATGGTGTGTAGGCAAGACTGATGAAAAAATCCATCGGATTAGATTCCATCAGATATCCGATCGTGGGTACAGGGCTTCAGGTCTATGGAACTGTGAACACAGGGGGCAGTGTAAAGTACAGTAAAGTACTTTTTTAACAAAGCATCTCCCCCTATACATATTTATCAGCTTTATTTTACCCAGCTTCAACACACATGCTGACAATATGGCTGCCAGGAAATTCTACAACAATTATACTGTTAGATTGTCATGTGTTTGATGAACTTAGTGTTGTGTGCTTAACAATATACAGTATACTACTGGTCATTTATTGTAGTCTTTAGTTATCCTTAAGGTAATACTGTAATTTCTGTGTTTACAATATATTACTTACAGGAGGTGACTTAAGCCTCGTACACACAATCCAATTTTTGGCCAACTGAGCATCAGACTTTTGTCAAAATGGTGTGTGCCTGGATTTTGTCTTGCATACTAACGGCACACAATTGTCGGCCAACAAACATGAACGTAGTGACGTACTAGACGTACTAGGAGACTACAAAGGGGAAGTTCATTTCTCAAGCGCCACCCTTTGGGCTCCTTCTGCTAATTTTGTGTTAGTAGAAGTTTGGTGAGTGTTGATTCGCGCTTTTCAGTTCATGCTTTTCAGTTCATGCTTTTCAGTTTGTTTTTTCGTCAACCAGCCATGTTGCGTAATTGGATCAGAGAACGTGCTATTATTGTGTTTAGAGTTATTACTTTGACCCAAGTCCAGTCTAGGAGGAGGAGGAGGAGTTCTTAGGCCAAAAATTGGTTGCTTAATCACGACCAATTATGTCATATTCCATTGCTGTGGGAGTTCGAGAAGAATAATCCAGATGATTTTCGGAATTATCTCCAAATGACAGACCCCTGCTTTCACCAACTCTTGGCATTGGTGACCCCCTATAGTGAAAAGCAGAACACATGCATGAGGCTTGCTATCACTCCAGAGCAAAGGCTCATAGCCACCTTGTGGAACTCGGCGATGGTAAGAAGCCTCCAGGTCTCAAGTTTACCACTGGGACCTCCCCCCAGGTTCTGGGCTCATTATTCCAGAGACCTGCTTAGTCATTATTCAAGTACTGCAGAAGGACTATATTAAGGTAAGTGTTTACCTTTAAGATCACATTCTATTAATTAATGTTTGCTAATGTATTGTATTAATTTGTTGATTACATAATTATCAATATTGTAATATGCTGGGAATGTCCTCTTTGTCCTAATGCATGATGTAAGCTTTTCCTACTCCTTTTTTATATTCAATTACAGGCTCTCTCATGCCAGAAGGGTGGTTGAAAACACCTTTGACATCCTATCAAGTTGTTTCAGGCTGTTTTTGACTCCAATCAACCTGGCACTCTACAAGATCAACCATGTGGTCCTGTGCTGTTGTATTTTACATATTTTATAAGGAGGAATGCTACCAGCTACCTTGCCTCACTGCTAAGTAATGTGGACCCTGCAGTGGCAGGCCCAGCTGAAGAGGCTGCAGCTTGACCGTCTGTGGGCATGCTGATGCCTATTGAAAATGCCCATGCTGGATTGCCCTCACAAATATCCAGAGATTTACGGCAGAAATACCTTGATTATGTTGTGGGTAGAGGGGCAGTGGCTTGGCAACAAATTGTAGCTGATTATGCCTAATATAATTTCGAGATCATAGACTCATATTTCATTTGATCTACTGTTGTCTGTGTTTGTTATCTGTCTAATATGTGACAATGGGCTTTATTTGTTCTTAATGTTTTTGTTCTTAATGGATCTAATGAATGAAGTTCAAAAACATTACGCCTTTTGAACTCCTTTAATTTTTAGCAGGCCCAGAGCACATTGTCACTGTAACTATAACAACTTAACTAATACACTGGTATTAAGCATTGAAATAATAAGCCACACATTGTTTATTAAAAAACATTTTACTCAAAGCACGTGTGTGTTTTAAAATAAACCAACATCTTGGTGTATAACCTGTATGTTTGCCATTTTTTTTCCTTTTTTTTGTGACTAAACAGGCTTGTTAGAAAACATAAGATACACATCCCCAACTCAGGAACTTACAAAGTTCGAGTTTGGTAAAGTAAAGGTCAAATGAGACATTAGTATCCCAAGACTGTGTGGATGTTTCCTTTCTCAGATGGGATGATCTCACCCCTCTAAAAGCCCAAATTTTAAGCCACGTACACGTGGAGGCATAGCTAATAAATGTCCCTTATGATCCCTTGCCGAAAATGTGTGTAGTTCCAAACATGTTAGTTTCTAAATCTGCAAAACACACAGGCCCAGATTCACAAAGCACTTACTCCGGCGTATAACAAGTTACGCCAACGTAAGTGCAAATGTGCGCCGTCGTATCTGTGTGCAAGACCCACAAACAGAGATGTGCCAAAAACCAGGCTACACCCCGCCGACGTATCTTGCTTACGCCGGGGTAGAGTGGGCGCACATTTAGGCTGGGAGCATGGTGCCGCTCCCATTGATTAGCCATTCAAACATGCAAATGAGGGAAATACGGCGATTCACGAACCTGCGTGCGCCCGACGCAGGCTACGAGAGGTGTGAGTAAGTTGTACGTCCGGCGTAAAGTTATGCCCCATAAAGGAAGTGAAACCCAGCAGCAGACATGCAAAGGTCTGCACCAGGGTACACAAGCCAGCGTATTTTACGTTGGACGTGTGTCTGGCTGGGTGTAGGTTACGTTCATGGCGTACGCAGTGATCCGGTGTATCTTAGGCAGTTGTTCCGACGTGGTTGTGAGAATGCGCAGGGGGATGCATCCACGTCGCGGCGCATGCGCAGTTCGTTAAACGTACTTGTGTGGCACTCGGCCCATCATTTGCATGAGGTCATGCCTCATTTGCATGGCTCACGCCCACTTCCACCTACGCTGGCCTGCGCCTTTTAAACCTACGCCACGCTGGTGCAACGTTGGGAGCACTGGCTTCCTGAATTCCATGCTTGCCTCTCTGCGCTGCGTCGGCGTGGCGTACAGCGTTAGCGTTATGGTGACGTAATGTGCGCCCAACTCTCTGTGAATCTGGGCCACAGTGTGTCAACCTGTGCTATCTCCGATCACAGGGTATCAATGGACATGTTTCGGGGTGAAACCTCTTCCTCTGAGGTTCTTTAGTTACGAGGAAGGGTTTGCACCCCCAAAACGCGTCCATTAATACCCAGTGATGGTAGTTAGCACATGTTGACACACTGTGGGCTAGATTCAGATAGCCCTGCGTAATGTTGTGCGGGCGTAACGTATCTCTGAAACGTTACGTCGCCGTAAATTAGGGCGCAAGTTCCGTATTCAGAAAGAACTTGCGCCCTAAGTTACGGCAGCGTAACGTATGTGCTCCGGCGTAAGCCCGCCTAATTCAAATTTGGATGATGTGGGCGTGTTTTACTTAAATTTAGTGTGACCCCACGTATTTGACGTTTTTTACGAACAGCGCATGCGCCGTTCGTGAAAGGATCCCAGTGCGCATGCTCGAAATTCCGCCGCAAATCGTCAATGCTTTAGACGTGAACGTAACTTACGTACAGCCCTATTCGCAAACGACGTAAAAATTTCAAAATTTGACGCGGGAACGACGTCCATACTTAACATTGCGTACGCCTCATATAGCAGGGGTAACTTTACGCCGGAAAAAGCCTAACGTAAACGATGTAAACAAATGCGCCGGGCGTATGTACGTTTGTGAATCGGCGTATCTGCCTAATTAGCATATTCCTCGCGTAAATCGACGGAAGCGCCACCTAGCGGCCAACGTAAAATTGCAACTAAGATACGACGGCGTAAGAGACTTACGCCGGTCGGATCTTAGTCAAATCTATGCGTAACTGATTCTAAGAATCAGGCGCATAGATACGACACCGCAACTCAGAGATACGAGGGCGTATCTGGAGATACACCGTCATATCTCGTACCTGAATCTAGCTCAGTGTGTATTGTGGCTTTTTGAAAACTAGATGCATGGAAATACACACATTTTAGGCATGGGATCCTGAGGGAAATAAGAATGTTAAGGCACAATTTGGGGGCACCTTCAAATTTTGGGTTTTATATTCTTAAAAACACAGAAAAATTACAATTCACATTAGTTAGGACAGTGTTTCCCAACTCTCCTCCTCAAGATGCAAACCCAGGTCATGTTTTCTATACTTATAGAATTTGGCACAGGGGATGTTGTCATGTTCACTGTTAGTAATTGGCACAGCCATTTTTAGACTGAGGGAAATACAGAAACATGACCTGGTGGTGCACCTAGAAGAGTGGAGTGGAGAAACACTGAGTTCTGTACCTAAACTTTTTACATTTCAAAGTCCGAAAAACATGGTAAATATTAAAAGGGCAAACAGGAGCCAACAAGTGGAGCAAAAAATTTCAGAACAGGCAAGAGGAAATTAAAATTTGACAAGCATGTCCACAAAATCTCTGATTCTTTGCTGTAAAACAGTGGCAGCCTCCTTGGTTTGCTCAAGATCCTTCAAACAATGCAACATTCTGTCAATTCTGTGAACATTCGCGCATCATGGAAGATCATGACCTAGTAAGAAGAGTAAAAAGTATTAAGAGAACCATGGTCAAGTGGCTGCGACCCTACATAGTGAGTTATGGTCAAGTTACTAGTCAAATTCTGGAAATACTTACCTACTCAGTCTATTGTTGCTTGCAACTTGCTTGCCCTTCAGACACCTACACTACTAGGGATGTACACACTTGCAACTATTCTTTAATCTTGGCCCTGATGCCTGGGTCTCCAAAACTCGGGTACCTAGCAACACTGCCAGCTTCTTCCACCTCTTCCTTCTCAATGCTAATGTTAATGCACTACCTACTTTGCTAATATGTGGAGTGAGTGTTTTGTTTGGACATCTAAACACTCGACATGTATACACATTTGAAACCAGAATCCAACAATACTTACCTGCACAAACAAAAGGCTCCCAAATACCTTCTTATTCGTCTGGGTCGCTTTGGACCTCAGTTTGAATTGCATCAGGGTATTTGACATCTGTGCTGGGTCCAGGAGTCAGAACCCATGCCTCCAAACCAACATCCTGGGTGAGCTCACTACACTCTCTTTCCTCTAAAAAGAAACAATACACCATTCATTAAGCCACCCCAAGTCCCATCTGTTTCTAGCATTCTTTTTGCTACATTAGTTGACCAATCTTGCACTTGGTCTGATATCAATGTTTTCTCCTGAATTGTTGACTCCACCATGCTGTACTCTGGTTGTTTTTCTGTGAAACATGCATAGAAAAAGGATGGTGATGTCATTTTACAGAGGGCAAACACTGGACAAGTGCCAACATTTTAAAAGTCCATCAGTTGCCCCCCCCCCCCCCATCCCTCTTGTCTCCTATGGGAAAGGGGATATATGATGATCATCCTAGCAGGTGTGACTCTGTGTGACTGTGATCCCCGGGGCCTCTCCTCTACCCATATCTACCCTGGCAAGGCTGCAATAATGAGCACTGATGAGGCAGGCAGCAACCAGAAAGTCTTCTTTACCCCTTAAGTTATGGCATTTTTATTATTATTATTGTTTTTACTAGTAATGGTGGCGATCTGCGATTTTAAGCGGTATTGTCGCAGACACATTTTTAGGACCATTGACATTTATACAGCAATCAGTGCTATAAAAATGCACTGATTACTGTGTAAATGACACTGGTAGGAAAGGGGTTAACACTAGGGGGTTACATGTGTGTTCCCTCAGTGTGTTCTAACTGTATGGGGATAGGACTGAGTAGGAGAGGAGACATTTTGCTGTTCCTACTTACTTACACACACAAATCCCCGTGCTGTTGCTCGTGCACTCGATCGCAACCACCGGCCACGCACATCAGGTCATCCTGTACCTGTACAGGGTTTTGCATAGCGGTGCCACTGTGCCACAGTGTATGTATGCAATCCAATTCCAGTGCGGGGAAAAAAAAGGTTCCTGCACATTTTTTGTACGAAGCCAATGCAAGTTCAGCCATACAACTGTATGGCTGAATTCGCATTGCACAAACATTGCATGTGATCGGCACAGCAAGTGTGAATGTGTGAATGCAGGCTAAGGATTTAAAGAATAATCACTGCAGTTTTATCTGTCTGGAGTGCAGCATCAAAGCAAACCTGAGTTTTGTCTGTGCAGAGAAAATCAATATGTTTGCTTTAGTTAACTCCTGCCTAGAAGCTCATGCTCACCTTCCCACCTTTCCCCCGCCTCTCTATTTACTTAAAAGGATCAAAAAAACTAAGAAACAAAATCTGCCCAGGTATGCCTATTGCTGCAATAATACACTAAATACAATAAAATGTAATGGTATGCCGATATCATGCTTATCGAGCTAATAGGACAGGCAAGTTGTATCTGTGCATTCTGAAAAAGATGATGATAAATTCATTTTCATGATATCTTATTTGAATGTTATGTTTATCATAGCAAGTTACAGAGAATATTTATGGAGTCTGTTAAAAAAAGAGTAGCTTTCTTTAGCATAATGTGCCAATTGAAAAATAAAAACTTGACACCATGGAAATTTATGTAAACAAACAATTTCTTTCTAAAAGGTTTGCTATACATTTTGGACAGTAAATACTCATTATAAATAGAGACACCAGCCGCCCCAAATGGGATGCAAAGCTAAAAGTACATGCATAAATATTGCACACATTGCATAATACAGATTTATGTTGACTGTGTTCTAAGTCTCATGAGACTAAAATAGCATCGCAAATGCTAATATTTCCCTTCTGGCCCAATAACAACTCTGGTAGATATTCTGTAAAGTAATTTTGGGGGGTAATTTACCAAAGGAGTAGAGAACAAAATGAAAATAAATTGACTTCGAATACCTAATCATGTGCAACACATATAAAAGCAAACTAAAAAAAAACATAGGATTTTGCCTAGTACATGATTGGATGATTGAAGTGAACACTATTTAAAGTGAACTTAATTGGACACCATTTTCTTCCTCCTTATATTTACTGTTTATTTTCTTCATGTGGCACTGTTCTCCAGCCCCAGCCTAGTGAAATACCCATTAAAAACAAACATTTCCCCCCCATTGGGATGCAAAGTGATATTATTTCTCGAAAAATTGCATGCAGTTGCATATTGCAGATTTATGTTGACGGTGCTATAAATTTGGTGAGATTAAGATAGTAAAGGCTAATATTTCCCATCTGGCCCAATAACGACATTGGTAGATGTTCCATAAATTCTGTATTTTTAAGTAAGTAATATTTGGGGGTAATTTAATAAAGTAGTAAAGAATAACATGAAGCTATTCTAAAAAAAGAAAAGGAACTAATAGGTAAAAGTGGGACTTTTTAGGTACATAAATAATAAAAGCTATTTTTAATTTTAAAATTCAAGAGTTTTATTCAGTACTATTATTTATAAAAATAAAAATAGTACTAATACACTATAATCGTATAGTGCCTAATATGAAAAGCATACATAGCAAACTATTGCCTTAACCGGTTAACGACCTGCTCCTGCACATATAAGTCGGCAGAATGGCACGGCTGGGCAGAGTAATGTATAATTACATCACTTTAAAAGTCCCGCCGTGCAGGCGCGTGCACGCCCCTGCCGCGAGCTCCATGACCGTGCCAGCGGCACCCACGGACTCGCTGTCTGCCAGTGTTCCGCAATCGGGTCACAGAGCTGCAGAATAGGGAGAGGCAAGTGTAAACAAGCATCTCCCCATTCTGCCTAGTGGCACTGTCACTGATCGTCTGCTCCCTCTCATCGGGAGCAGCGATCAGTGATGTGTCACAGTAAGCCACGCCCCCTAACAGTTAGAATCACTCCCTAGGACACACTTAACCCCTTCCTAGCCCCCTAGTGGTTAACCCTTTCACTGTCAGTCACATTTATACAGTAACCAGTGCATATTTATAGCACTGATCGCTGTATAAATGTGAATGGTCCCAAAATAGCACCAAAAGTGTCAGATGTGTCCGCCATAATGTCGCAGTCATGATAAAAATCGCAGATCGCCGCCATAACAAGTAGAAAAAATAATAATAAAAATGCCATAAAACTATCCCTTATTTTGTAGACGGTATACCTTTTGCGCAAACCAACCTCATCTCTTTTGATACCAAAGGAGACAGGAACAACAAGCGCCCAGAGGCGATTAAATTCGCATGTGCTGCGCTATATAAGTTTTTCATTCATTCATTCATTCATTCAACCATATATGCTTATTGCGATTTTTTTTACCAAAAATATGTAGAAGAATACGTATCGGCCTAAACTGAGGAACATTTTTATTTTTTTTATAGATTTTTTGGGGATATTTATTATAGAAAAAAGTAAAAAATATTGTAATTTTTTCAAAATTGTCGCTCTATTTTTGTTTATAGCACAAAAAATAAAAACCGCAGAGGTGATCAAATACCACCAAAAGAAATCTCTATTTGTGGGAAAAAAAGGACATCAATTTTGTTTGGGAGCCACATCGCACGACCACGTAATTGTCAGTTAAAGCGACGCAGTGCGAAATCGCAAAAAGTCCTCTGGTCTTTGGCCAGCCAAATGGTCCAGGGCTTAAGTGGTTAAAAATTCACCCATCTGTGGTGTATTTTTAAATTGAATACCTCTCTATGTATGTTGTTCATATAATGCACCATACATAGATGAAACCACACAATTTCGATATGTGTGATTGATGCTTTGAAGTTTATATATTGGTATTGTAAATAACTGTATATTATTTTTGTAGAATGGATGCCCCCTAAACATACCTCCCGAAGAAGTTGATTGTATGGTGATACAAATAGTGTCTTCAATGTTAAGAACTATAGGCAAATACTTTTCCATCATGCCATACCATCAAGGAGGCGTGTGATTGGCCCCAAATGTATTCTGCAGCAGGGCAACAATCCCAAACATACAGCCAATGTCTTTAAGAACTATCTTCATCATAAAAAAGAACAAGGAGTCCTGGAACTAATGGTTTGGCACCCCACAGAGCCCTGATCTCAACATCATTGAGACTGTCTGGGATAATACGAAGAGATAAAGGGATTTGAGGCAGCCTACACAAACAGAAGTTCTGTGGTCAGTTCTCCTTGGTGTTTGGAACAACCTACATGCCAAGTTTCTTCAAAAACTGAATGCAAGTGTACCTAGAAGAATCGATGCTGTTTTGAAGGCAAAGGGTGGTCACACTAAATATTTATTTGAACTGAATTTCTCTTCTGTTCATCTACTTTTCATTTTGTTAATTGATAAAAAATAAACTACCAACATTTCTATTTCTGAAAGCATTTTAAATTTAAGGCATTTTTTCAAACCTAAAGATTTTACACAGTTATTGAGGGCCAGATTCACATATAAATGCGGCGGCGTAACATATCGTCTATACGTTACACCCCTGCAAGTTTTCAGCTCAAGTGCCTGATTCTCCAAGCACTTGCGTGTAAACTTACGGCGGTGTAACGTAAAGGCGTCTGGCGCAAGCCTGCCTAATTCAAATGGGGCGTGTACCATTTAAATTAGGCACGCTCCCGCGCCGGACGTACTGCGCATGCTCTGTTTTGAAATTCCCGCCGTGCTTTGCGCGAAGTGACATCATTTTTTTGAACGCCGACGTGCATAACGTACTTTCGTAGTCCCGGACTTCTTACGCCAAAAAAAAAATGTGAAATTCGACGCGGGAACGACGGCCATACTTTAACATGGCTCGTCTAAAGTTAAGCCATGTAAAAGCATGCTTAACTTTGCGATGGGAAAAAATTACTAGCGACGACGTAACGAACGCGAAAACCGTCGTGGATCGCCGTAAATGCTCATTTGCATACCCGACGCAGGAAAACAACGCAAACTCCTCCCAGCGGCGGCCGAAGTATTGTAGGCTAAGATCCGAAGGTGTACGAAGCCGTAAGCCTGTCGGATCTTAGCCAAAAGCCGTCGTATCTTGTTTGTGAATCACAAATTAAGATACGACGCGGCAAATTTGAAAATACGCCGGAGTATCAGTAGATACTCCGGCGTATCTCGTCTGTGAATCTGGCCCTGTGTGTCTGTGTGTGTATATATATATACACTCAACAACCACTTTATTAGGTACACCTTGCTAGTACCGGGTTGGACCCCCTTTTGCTTCAGAACTGCCCTAAGATTCAACAAGGTGTTGGAAACATCCCTCAGAGATTTTAATCGATATTGACATGATAGCATCACACAGTTGCTGCAGATTTTTCGGCTGCACCATCCATGATGCAAATCTCCCGTTCCTCTACACCCCAAAGGTCCATCCCAATTGGATTGCGATCTGGGGACTGTGAAAGCCATTGGAGTTCAGTGACCTCATTGTCATGTTCAAGAAAAAAGTGGTGAGATGATTGGAGCTTTGTGACATGGTGCATTATGCTGCTGGAAGGAGCCATCAGAAGATGGATACACTGTAGTCATAATGGGATGGACAATTAGCAACAATACTCAGGTAGACTGAGGCATTTAAATTGTGCTCAATTGGTATTAAGGGGCCCAAAGTGCACCAACCATTCTTAGCTGACAGGTGTGGCACCCAGTGTGGTCTTCTGCTGCGGTAGCCCATCTACTTCAATATTCAATGTGTTTTGTGTTCAAAGATGGTATTCTGCATACCTTGGTTGTAACAAGTGTTTATTTGAGTTACTGTTGCCTTTCTATGATCTCGAACCAGTCTGCACATTTTCTTCTGACCTCTGACATTAACCACTTCAGCAATTGTAGAAAGAAATGTTTGGACAGCCGCACTCTGGAAAAACCTTCTTGGTTGCCTTTTATTGGTAAAAGTATTCAAACACCACACATCACAGCAAAGACAGGGGCTTACAGCTGACGTTTCGCCCTATCAATCAGTGCTTACTCATTGTTATTAAGAACTGGGCTATTAAGAACTGCTATTAAGAACTGGGAGCTGTGTGTTTACACACACAGCTCCCAGTTCTCGCACTGTAACGAGCGATCGCGGGTGCCCGGCGCTGATCGTGCCCACCGGGCACACGCGTCAGCGGCGAGCGGGGGTCTCGCGTGCCCCTATTGGCTGCTCGGCGAGATGACGTAGATATACGTGATCTCGCCTAGCAGAGCCGACCTGCCCCCGACCTGACGTTATTGGCTCATTAAGTGACAAGGCCAGGGTCACAATGGAAATCCCACACTCTTGACATTTAGATTTTTACATACAGAAAGCATCCGCAGTTTCCGGTTTTTACTTGTTCGTCTTTAGCCCCACCCCCAAACTTTTCAGCATCGCCTATCCACCCACATATTTACAATTTGGCACTTAACTCTCTTCCAAAACCATTTTCCTTTGCCCCGATTCCACATCATGGGATCCTCTGCAGTGCCTCTTAGAGTAATGGAGACCTATGACCCAGCACTGCAGTCTGGTCCTGGCACTGACCTGTTTCATTGCTGTTCCTTGTTGTGATGTCATCACCCCTCTGCGGGGTAAGTTTTCCCATCACCCAGACAGCAAAACTAGTATCTGTAGAAAAACAATCTCAAGCTCAGTCTAACTGGGGGTGTAAATATTTACTAAAGGAGTAATATGACATACTTTTTGTAGGGGGGGGGGGATATAAAATCTTGTTGGATAGGGCAGTGTGTTTAATAAATATTTTTGGTTCCGATTGACAATTTCTAAAAGTAATGCAAATATTTTTACATTCCAGTTCAACAAAAAGGACAGTCATTTAATCTAGTTATACACTTTTGGAGAGGCAACATGGTGCATTCAGCTTATCTGCATTGCATAGTACTCTCCAACTAACTTTGGTAGCTGGCTGATAAGTAGAGAGAGCATAGTGATGACTTCATCAATGAGGTGATGCTCCTTTATTGACCAATCAGCAGACAGGGAGTGGGTGGCGACCAGGCTGTGTTGCTTAAAGGAGAAGTACAGCCAAAGCTTGTTTGTCTGTACTTCTCCTGTGGATCACGGGAGTGCAGTTCGTTCTGCAATCCTGTGAACTGTTTTCAGCCGACAGTGGGCTGCCGTCACAGAGCGGATCCAGGCTGGGGAAAGATCGCAACCATATAGTCAGGATCCACCCAGAAGCCTGGATCAGCACCTGGCTCAGCCTTTCAAGTGAGTTGCTGAAAGCTTGATCCAACCACTCACACCCTTCCAAATCCCAGTGCTTTAGTGAGAGCGGAAGTACTGAGAACCAAGCGATCAGCAGTGTTTGATTGCTGGGTTCTCAGTCTTAAAGCCAGCGGGGGGCATGCTGCATCGGTCCAATGCTGCATCCAGCTAGCTAAGTATGATTAAAAAAATAAAAATGAATAACAAACAAGCTTCTTTTTTCTTGCATGTCAGTGATCTGGCTTTGATATCTGTTAGGGATGTCTAAATCACTATCCTGGCTGAACAGAATTGCGCACTCTGGGGCAGATTCACAGAGAATACGCTACACCGCCGTATCTTACCTGGCTCTAAGTAAAATCCAGGAAGATTTTGCGCTGTAAGTTACGGCGGCGTAGTGTATCTCTCGGCGCGTAATTCAAATCGGCGGGTAGGGGGGCGTGATTCATTTAAATGAAGCGCGTCCCCGCGCCGATTGAACTGCGCATGCTCCCTATCGAATTTTCCCGCCGTGCTTTGCGCGAAATGACGTCGCAACGACGTCATTTTTTGAACTTCAACGTGACTTATGTCCATCCCTATTCACGGACGACTTACGTAAAAAAAAAGAAATTCAAATTTCGACGCGGGAACGACGGCCATACTTTAACATGACAAGTCTATCTATACGCCGCAAAATAGCAGCTTTAACTATACGCGGAAAAAGCCGACTAGAGACGACGTAAGAGAATGCGACGACCGCGCGTACATTCGTGGATTGTCGGAAAAAGCTCATTTGCATACCCGACGCTGAAAATGACGCAAACTCCACCCAGCAGGCGCCAAAGTATTGCATCTAAGTTCCGAAGGCGTACAAAGCCGTACGCCTGTCGGATCTTACCCAAATGCCGTCGTATCTTGGTTTGAGGTTTCAAACTAAAGATACGACGCAGGAAATTTGAAATTACACCGGCGTATCAGTAGATACGCCGGCGTAATTGCTCTGTGAATCTGCCCCTCTGTGTCAGTTGGAATAACATTTTTCAACTGTGTATTTATTTGTTTGCCTAAAGTAAATATATTATTTTAGGTAAGTATATTTTAGAGGCAATGAAGAATAGCCAGCATTCTACAGTGTCCAATTACAAATAAAACATAGGTTTAAGTTTGAAAAGTATCTGAAAAATGGCTTTAATATTTATAGAATATTAATATTTTATTAGAAAGATTGTAAAAATGATATTCCTGTGCGATAGTAGGAACTGCTAGCTGTCCTGGGCATTACAGAAATGTCAGCTGGCCTGTTTCCAACAGATGTAGGCAAAATAGTATCAGTTAACAGAGGCTTCACTTTTCACAATGGTAAATCACTCAGCAGTACCTTTTCTGGCATATCCAACCTAATAATGTCTTGTCTTGTTATGCTCAAAACTTTCTTACCTCTCAGGCAGAATAAAATATTTTACAGACAATGGGAGAGATTTACTAAAAATGGAGTGTGCAAAATCTGATGTAGCTATGCATAGAAATCGGCTTCCAGGTTTGATCGTCAAAGCTTAATTGAACAAGCTGAAATTAGAAGCTGATTGGCTACCATACACAGCTGCACCAGATTATGAGTGCACCAGTTTTAGTAAATCTCCCACCTTGTGTTCTTAGAGAACAGCAGCACTTGCAACAAGTAAACTGTTAAAGAAAACTAATCAGTGGGGTTTCCGCAATCACTGAGCCTATTAGCCTAGGTGTACACTTATGTGGGTGCATAAATGTATGTAAATCGCATGGGTTTCCGCATCCGACGACACCCGCAGGCAAAATGTGAATTTTCAAGTGAAATTGCATGGTGTTTTGAAAAGGTGCAGGGACATTTTCCCTGTGTTTCCTGTGGGCACAACAGTCCATTCAGCATACAGGAAATTGTCACATACCTGGTAGAGATCAAGCTTAAGAGGGGGCTTCTCCCACAGCACAAGGGCCAATGTAGCAGGCAGCATCAGCTATTGGTTGCAGGAATCAAATGACCATGGATCACCAGATAGGACCCAAGGTGACACTTGATCAGCAGGCAGGAGCCAAGCAAGGATACAGGCCAAAAGGTAATTAACAGTAGGGCAGCAAGGTATATAAACATCAGGCAGAGGCAGAGTCAGGAGACAAGCTAGGGTCAGTTCACAGCCGAGCTGTGAGGTACAGGAATATAAGGCAGAAGCAGAGTCAGGGTACAAGCCAAGGTCACAACAGGCAGGCAGGAATCCAAAGGAGCCAAAAGCAAGCCGGGTCATACAGGGGAAGGCAAATATAAGCTGGTCAGGGCACAGGTAAAGCAGGAACTAGCTGAAGACCAATCAGCATTCTGTTCATTTCACAATCCAGATTAAATAGGCTGTTTGGCACCAATGCCAGTGTTTAGCGTGCATGTGTTTGTGCGCATGTGCCACTTAGCCCACATGCTATTACATTTGTGTGTGCATGCTAATACACATCTTGTATTGAGCCTTTGCTTGGAAATATGAGCATTCGCTCGCAAAAGTCTTCTTGTTTCGATACGTATGGGGCATTTCTCACAGAAACACTTATACAGTGGAACCTTGGTTTACAAGTAACATGGTTTACAAGTATTTTGAAAGACAAGCAACTTTTTTTTTTAAATCCTGACTCGGTTTGCAAGTGTTGCCTCGCAAAATTAACGGGATTTGAGCCTCTGCTGTGTGCAGTAATACATTTGGCCAGAGGTGTGGGGGCGCTGGTGACACTTGGAATGGTTCGGAGCCGTTCGGAAATACTCTGAAACACTTTGAAATACTCGGAAACACTCAGAAATACTCAGTTCCTGAGTGTTGAGTGTTTACAAGTTCAGCCGAGCTATCTCCGAGTATATCCTAGTCTCTTTGGTGACCCCCCCCCCCCCCCGGCCACAAGCATTCTCCTGGAACGGATTATGCTCGTAATTCAAAGTTCCACTGTATGTGGACCTAGCCATAGTATCTATGTCTTATTTGAGATGAACGCTGTTCTCTGCAGCTCATAGGGCATTGTACCAATGTATTACTATATTCTTTCAGGAAGGTGTTAGATACAGTAAATGTATACGGCATGAAAAACGAATGAAACATATTAGGGACTTATTAAAAAGCAAAGAAGAGGGCAATGGAATATGCTAGGGGCATAGTAAACAGCAATGCAAAGCTTTGCATACACCCATGGATCCTAAACGAATTAAGCTCTGTAATTTCAAAGCTATTGTTACACATTTTTAAGGACTTTTTAATGACTAGCATAGTGCCACTGTATTGGCCTCTGGAATTAAAAAGGGGTCAAAGTCTTTACCAAATAACTATAGACCTGTTAGTTCAACTTCTATAATTGGGAAGATATTGGAGAGTTTAATAAAACACCACATAGATGATTTTTTGCTACATTTTAAGCAAAAGTCAGCATGAATTCATGAAAGACAGAAGTTGTTAGACAAATCAGATTTCTTTTTATGGGGAGATAAAAAAAACCTTGCACAGAGGGGTGGCTGTTGGGAATTGGCTGAACACCCGCCGGTTCGGTTCGCACCAAATATGCGAACAGGCAAAACATTTGTGCGAACATGCGAACCCTATTACAGTCTATGGGACACGAACATGAAAAATCTAGTGCTCAATTCAAAGGCTTATATGCAAGTTATTGCCATTAAAAGTATATGGAGACCTGGGTACTGTCCCAGGAGACATGTATCAATGCAAAAAAAAAGTAAAAAAAAAAGCCATTTATTTTAGGAGCAGTAATTTTAATAATGCTTAAAGTGAAACAATAAAAATGAAATATTAATTTAAATATCGTGCCTGGGGGTCTCCTTAGTCTGCCTGTAAAGTGGTGCATCTGTCTGATGTGTTTTACTGTGCCACAGCAAAATTACATTTCTAAAGGAAAACATTTAATTTAAAATTGCTTGGGGCTGTAATGTATTGCCGGATCCTAGAAAATAAAGGAAAAAATCTGCATGGGTTCCCCCCCCAGTCCATACCAGGCCCTTCAGGTTTGGTATGGATATTAAGGGAAACTCCACGCCAAAATAAAAAAAAATGGCATGGGGTCCATCCATACAAGACCCTTATCCGAGCAAGCAGCCTAGCAGGCCAGGAAAGAGGGGGGTGAACCATACCAGGCCACATGCCCTCAACATGGGGAGGGTGCTTTGGGGTCCAAGAGTAAATGTAAGTAAGGGCTTACAGTGTTCTGGTTCCACCAAAACCTAAGGCTCAATTTTTCTGCACAGTATATAGGGAAGGTATATATACTGCTGTTCAGAGTATATAGTGCCTGGGGGTCCCCCATGTAATAAAGAAAATGGGGTGCGGGGTTCCCCTTAATATCCATACCAGACCCAAAGGGCCTGGTAATTGACTGGGGGGCATGCCATTTTTTTTATGATTTTCATCTATATTGCCAGGACCTGACAATACATTACAGCAGCGAGTAGTTTTAAATTCCATTTTTTCCTTTAGAAATGCCATTTTGCTGTGGTATTGTTCTAACCCCGGAAAAATTTGCTACTTTACAGGCATACTAAAGACACCCCCAGACACAATATTTAAAGGAATATTTCACTTTTATTGTTTCACTTTAAGTATTATTAAAATCATTGCTCCCGAAAAAAAAAATGCAGTTTTTAAAACACTTTTTATGGAAAAAACTTGCATATAAGCCTTTAATATGAGCACTTTTGATTTTTCATGTTCGTGTCCCATAGACTTTTTTGACTTTTCACATGTTCTGCTGCGAACCAAACCAGGGGGGGGGGGGGGGGTGAAATGTTTGGCTCATCCCTACCTAGAAGCTAGCAGCGTTTTCACAGAAAAAATGCCTGACACTTGTAAAAGTGTCTAAAACTTTTAGAAGCTTTTAGGAGCTTTTACAGCCATCAAGCACATGGGCGTTATTTATTTGTTTTAACAGAATAAATCATTTATTCCAGCCATTGAAATTAATTAATTCTTTAACACTAGTTTAGGCGCGTTTAGCATCTTCTAGAAGCGTCAAGTGTTTTTTTCTGCCCAAATTCTGCTGCTCCTAGATGTACTGGCAGTGTTTTTTTTTTTATGCCTCTAAAAGCCCCTGCCACTAAATGCTGCTAAAAGCCTAATGCCGCGTACACACATTCGGAATTTCCGATGGAAAAAGTCAGACAGACTTTTTCCATCGGATTTTCCGATCGTGTGTAGCCCCATCTGAGTTTTTTCATCAGAAATTCCAATGAATTCCATTAGAATTTAGATATAGAACATGTTCTATTTTTCTCCGAGGGAATTCCGTCGGAATTCCGATGTGATTTGGTCGGGCAAAAGCCTGATCGTGCGTACGCGGCATAAGTGTGCATGGACACATAGGCTAACATGGAGGGGCCATTACAGGCAGAAAAGAAAAACGCCACATGCCCCTAGGAGCAGCTGTAAAAATGCCCAGTGTGCATGGGGCCTTACTGCTGGTCCTGCCTTGTATGTGATGATGCCAAAGGGCCTGTAAAAGCTGGAGTGCCAAAGGAAATTGGCTTCGGGAGACCAGCTGCATGGAGAGGAGCATGCAGGAGTGAAGAAAATAAGCTAAGTATGACTGCTTTTAAATGGCACCCTAGATAAAATGAGCATTTAACCTTTGCAACCTTTGCAATTCAGTGGATACCTCACTGTAAAGGTAACTTTGTATATTGCTCAGAGCTAAGCTTTAAATCATCTCTCCTATCCATGGATGCTCTTCTCTGTGATTAGGTTTCTATGAATAATTTACTATACGATTACTATTCACATCACTTAACAATACTTCACATGTTAAATAAGGAGACCCTTTTGCATGATATACTAAAAGTAAAAAGGTTCTGTGGGTTGTCTCTATATTACAATGCTGAAAATACATTATTGAGAAAACAAAAGATTTTAAAAATTAAAGAGTACATAAAAAAATAAATCTAGGGCTATTGTTTAGTGCAGTATTATTAGTATCACAATTATTACAAAATACATTGCAGACAGACATCATTTGTAGCTCATAACAGTCACTCGGGTATCGTACCTTCTTAGGGTTGATTTTATGTTAAACTAATCTAAGCTAAAATCTAATGGGTAGCTAATTTAGCACTGGATTCCCTCTTCTACTTTTTGAAGGCAAGCAAATGTTTCCTTGCTCTGCATTCCATAGAATGCAAATGATTTCTTGCCCTCAGCTTGACTGTTTTGAATCTGACCCTTAAACAGATATAAATAAAAGCATTTTGCTAATGTCATATGCAAACACAATCAATACAAATTCTCACCTACTGAAAAATAAAGCAAAAATGTATTTTGATAGATAATGATCTTCTCCTGTGTGTCAAGAATAACCTGAACAAAGAATATGATACACTATGACACTATGTATGTATGTATATATATATATATATATATATATATATATATATATATATATATATATATATATATATATATATATATATATATATACACACATATATATATATATATTAAAGGAAAGCAAACAATTTTACAGTAAACATTATAGATATCAGGTCATAGCCACAATTATAGATGCTGAAAAAAACTTGTAAATAAATAGATCAGCTTGAGAAGAATTTGGAAAAATCAATGATCCTTCCTGTGTCTAAAAATGAAAACCACAAATGAATAATTCAAACATTAAATGTATTAAATAGCTGCATCATGTTATTTTCACAAAAATCTTGTTCTATCTAGTTATGAGACATATGGACTCTGCACAATAGAAGACGAACACAAAGACTTAGAATAATTTAAGCTTACAGTCCCAGGACCTTGGATAGTAGTGTATCTTATTAATAGTAGTGTATCACTTCAGTCAATGTACCGTATATGGCATCGTAAAGTAATATGATGTAAATGAGTGATCAATATCCAATGTATATGTATGAAAGAGCTACCAAGTATCAAATAACTACAGTTTGAGTCTTATGTTATTTCAGTCTTAAAGCGGAGGTTCACCCCTACAATATACTTTTCCCCCTTAGATTGATGCTCGTTTTGTCTAGGGGAATCGGCTAGTTGTTTTAAAATATGAGCAGTACTTACGGTTTACGAGATGCATCCTCTCCGTCGCTTCCGTGTATGGGCTGCAGGACTGGGCGTTCCTATTTTGATTGACAGTCTTCCGAG
The DNA here is from genome assembly GCF_905171775.1 of Rana temporaria. Taxonomy (NCBI): domain Eukaryota; kingdom Metazoa; phylum Chordata; class Amphibia; order Anura; family Ranidae; genus Rana; species Rana temporaria. The sequence continues at coordinate 69,869,892 of NC_053491.1, read as the reverse complement.
ATGCTTCCGACGGTCGCATCCATCGCGTCACGATTTTCCGAAAGAAGCCGAACGTCGGTGCGCAGGCGCAGTATAGAGCCGCACCGACGTTCGGCTTCTTTCAGCTACTAGTGATGCGATGGATGCGACCGTCGGAAGCCTCTCGGAAGACTGTCAATCAAGAAGGAACGCCCGCTCCCGAAGACCCATACCCGGAAGCGACGGAGAAGATGCATCTCGAAAACGGGTAAGTACGGCTCATATTTTAAAACAAATAGCCGATTCCCCTAGACAAAACGAGCAGGAATCTAAGGGGAAAAGGTCAAAAAAGAAATAAATGGGTGAACTCCCGCTTTAAAGTGGTTCTAAAGCTTTTATTTTCTTTAATTAAAATAACAAACATATCTATTCTTACCTGCTCTGTGAAATGCTTTTACACAGAGCAGCCCTGATTCTCTTCTTCTGGACTCCCCCGCCGGTGCTCCAGGCCCCTCCTCTTCCTTGGGTGCCCCCACAGAAAGTCGCTTTCCATGGGGGCACCCATGCTTGCTTGCTGCATATAGAGTGCCAAGTTCAGCCTTCTTCCACAACTGCTCATCTCCACATCTTCCATCCACATCTCATTTTCACCCCTCTTCAGTTCTGACCTCTACATGCAACCTCCCCTCCTTCTTAAAAGCTCCACCATCCTCCACATGTCTTATTTTTGTTGCTGTATTAAACTGAAGCACCCAGTCAGATCTGGTACCTCTCTGCACACTGTAGGTGGCACCTCCTCTCTTGCTTGCAGATCATCTAATGGGGGTGTTAGCATCCACAATGAACCCCAGGCACTTCCTTGATCCCATCCTGCACTCTGCAGATCTGTTGGAGACAAGCTATCTCTGGTAAACACAGAAGCCAGACTTCTGTGTTTAAAAGTGATAGTGGTGAGCAGGGAGCAGAGGGCCTGGGCCAAAAGTAGTGGAACTGCGTTCCACAAAGTTCCAGCTGAAGAAAAACCCTGACAAAGACTGTCCACAAGCATGGAAATAGTGCTGGGATTTATTACTGGAAAGCTTAGTGTTCTTTACTGAAACTTGAGTCTTGTTAAGGTACAGGCATTAATTGTTTATGTGTTAAATCTACCACACATATCTTCTGTAGAAGATATACAGTCTCATGCATAGATGTGTCATGTGTGGCAAGTCCACATTTTGCACATAAGACATAACCAAACATTTTTCACAACTGTCATTCCATCTTCTCCACCAACCTTTGCTTATTGGCATATTCGTTTTCAAAAAGTATTAGAATTGATTTTTATCTAACAATGTACCAGCAGCACTGTATGTTTGCTTGTCCTGTCTTCTCTAGCCTAGATTTGTCTTTCTTTTTTACATGTATTTCTTTCTTTCTTGCAGTATGCTTGACAAAGGCCAAGAACCTATTTACTGAAGTATGAAGCAAAGTGAAATTCAGTGAAATTAAGTAACCTGTGTTCACTTCAAACATCCAGTCATGTGCAGAGTAATAAAAAAAAATGAGAGAGAGATTTTCTGCACTTGAGTGGAGATATTGAAACAAACAAAAGTTAATTTTTACTTCACTGACCTGCAGTTAATTTCACACTTTAGTAAGTTAGGCTGGAAGACTCAGACACGTCCTATTAACATTTACTTCTCCCTCAGCCACCTCCATTTGATCTTATCTATGGGTAGATTGCCTACACATGATCCCATTTTCGCCGTTTTAGCTACAGTCTAAAAGGCACTGTTTTTCACTTTTATCTCAACCCAGATTTACCTGATGTAACTTTTGGTTTATAATTCATTTTAGCTCTGTTAAGGGAACGGAATAAATTTCCTGCACAAAGGCCCGGATTCACAGACAGTGGCGCACATTTATGCCGCCGTAGCGTATCTCCTATACGCTACGCCGATGCAGCGCAGAGAGGCAAGCATGGAATTCACAAAGCACTTCCTCCCAAAACTGCGCTGGGTTTCCTAGGCGTAAGCCGGCGTAGGTGGAAGTGGGCGTGAGCCATGCAAATGAGGCGTGACCCCATGCAAATGTTGGGCCGAGCACCAGACAGATACGTATAACAAACTGCGCATGCTTCCTCCCGGGGACGTATCTCAGTGCGCATGCTCACAATCACGTCGGAAAAACTGCCTAAGATACGCCGGATCACTGCCTACGGCATGAACGTAACCTACGCCTAGTCATATTCACGTCCAACGTAAACTACGTAAAATACGCAGGCTTGTGTTCCCTGGTGCAGCCCTTTGCATGGATGCTGCTGAGTTACACCTCCTTTATGGGGCTTAACTTTATGCCGTACGTACAATTTACGCGCACCAGTCGTAGCCTGCGTCGGGCGCAAGTACGATCGTGAATCGGCGTATCTCCCTCATTTGCATATTTGAATAGAAAATCAATGGGAGCGCCACATGCGTCCAGCTTAAATATGCGCCCACTCTACGCCGGCGTAGGCAAGTTACGTTAGTGGAATGAAGCCTGTTTTTAGGCGTATCTTAGTTTTGTGGGCATGGCACACAGATTTGACGGCGCACATTTGCACTTACGCGGCGTATCTCGAGATACGTCGGCGCAAGTGCTTTTTGAATCCAGGCCTAAGACTATAAGTTCGATTCGCCGTTTACCGCATGCGATAAGGGTATCATTTTACTCATTTGCATAAATTATCACATGCGTTAAGTTAAGTATGATTCACAAAAAAAACTATTTTGTGGTACACAACGGAAAAAAAAACTGTTGGTAAATATTGCAAAACATTGTGCGGTAATCTGTTATGTCCAATTCACTAACTAAACTAAAAAAAGGTGCAATATTTAACACTACCCTTTTTGTGGTGGTAACCAGTGTGGTACCAGAAAGAGGGGCCTATTCAAACACTCAGAAAGGGGCATTCCACCCACCTAGAGCCTAATTCCACCCACAGAATACCCACAGAAAGGGGTGCAATTCTGCCCTCAGAGAGGGGTCTAATTCCACCCACAGAAAGTTGACACTTTTCCACAAGCAGTGAACACACAGAAACGTGGCATTATACGTCACAAGTAATTATTTTTTTAATAAATCAAAAAGTCATGAGGTGCAATGAAATTTCACATCAAGAACTTTAATAACCAGACCAATTTTCAGCTTTCGGTGCTCTCACATTTTGAAAGTCATGCAACACTGTACCCATATGAAATTTTCATCCTTTTTTTCATACAAATAGAGCTTTCTTTTGGTGGTATTTGATCACCTCTGGGTTTTTTTTTTGTGCTATAAATGAAAAAATACCGCAATTTTTGTAAAAAAATGAAATTTTCTTTGTTTCTGTTATAAAATTTAACAAATTAGTAATTTTCCTTCATAAATTTTGGCCAAAATTTATACTGCTACATATCTTTGGTAAAAATAAGTACAGATTGGTGTATATTATTTGTCTTTGTGAAAGTTATAGAGTCCACAAGCTATGGTGCCAATATCTGAAAATTGATCACACCTGAAGTACTGACGGCCTATCTCATTTCTTGAGACCCTAACATGCCAGAAAAGTATAAATACCCCCCAAATGACCCCTTTTTGGAAAGAAGACATTCCAATGTATTTAGAAAGAGGCATTGTGAGTTTTTTGAAGTTGTAATTTTTTCCCACAATTCTTTGCAAAAATCAAGATTTTTTTTCCTCTCACAAAATTGTCAAATTAGCAGGTTATTTCTCACACACAGCATATGCATACCACAAATCACACCCCAAAACACATTCTTCTATTACTCCTGAGTATGGCGATACCACATGTGTGATACTTTTACACAGCGTGGCCACATACAGAGTCCCAACAAGCAGGGAGTACATTCAGGCGTTCTGGAGCACCCAGCCCAATTCTGACATTTCTCTCCTACATGTAAAAATCTTTGTATATTTGCTAGAAAATTACATAGAATCCCAAAACATTATATATGTTTTTTTAGCAGACACCCTAGAGAATACAATGGCGGTCGTTGCAACTTTTTATCTTGCACGGTATTTGTGCAATTTTGTGCTTTAAAAAAAAAAAACAGTAAAGTTAGCCCAATGTTCTTGCATAATGTGAAAGATAAAGTTACGCTGAGTAAATAAATAACCAACATGTCATCCTTCAAAATTGCACACGCTCATGGAATGGCGCAAAACTTCGCTACTTAAAAATCCCCATAGGCGACGCTTTAATTTTTTTTACTGGTTACATGTTTTTAGTTCCAGAGGAGGTCTAGGGCCAAAATTATTGCTCTCGCTCTAATGTTCGCAGCGACACCTCACATATGTGGTTTGAACACCGTTTTCATAAATGGGGGCGGAACTTACGTATGTGTTCGCTTCTGTATGCGAGCTACCGGGGACAGGTGCGCTTTACAGTGAGATATGGGGTCACTAAGATCCCACATCTCACCTCTAGGCTGGGAAGACTGCAGAGTATGGCTGGGTATCACCGAGTATGGCGGGGTTTCGCAGGGTATGGCTGGGTATCACCGAGTATGGCAGGGAATGGCAGAGTATGGCAGGGTATCACAGAGTATGGCTGGGTATCACTGAGTATGGCAGAGTATGGTGGGGTATCACCGAGTATGGCGGGGTATGGCAGAGTATGGCGGAGTATGGCAGGGAATGACAGAGTATGGCGGGGTATGGTGGGGTATGGCAGAGTATGGCGGAGTATTGTAGGGATGACAGAGTATTGCAGGGATGGCAGAGTATTGCAGAGTATTGCAGGGATGGCAGAGTATTGCAGGGACGGCAGAGTTTTCCAGAGTATTACAGGGAATGCAGAGTATTGCAGAGTATTGCAGGTAAGGCAGAGTATTGCAGAGTATTGCAGGGATGGCAGAGCATGGATGGATGGATCTGTGACAGCAGTTATCACAGATCCAGCCCACAGCACTGCTGCCACCCGCTCTCCCCCCTCTCCTACTGTACCAATTGGTACAGAGAGGGGAGAGAGGAACCGGCGTCATCACATGATGCCGGTTTGTTTACAAGTGATCGCTTCGTCGTTGGACGGAGCGATCACGTGGTAAGCGGTCGCTATCAGCAGCAATTTACTGTGATCCAAGATGCAGCGGGTCTTCTGGACCCGGCGGTCATGGACACTCCCCAGGGGGCACCCGGAATCGCGATTCTGGGAGGACGACCTCCCAGAGTTAAGGAACCACCCTGCCGCCGTTATTTTTCGGAGTATGTCAACCATGACAATTACTCCAGCTAGAAGTGATGCCTTGAAGTGGCCACTGTAATATTTTTATATATAGTCAGCGGATCGCACCATCTTCTGAAGAGGACACAGCAGCAGTAGATCGAACACTCATCAATTCCCGACTCGACTACGCAAACTCCCTCTACCTAGGACTACCCAAATACCAGATTTCTCATTTACAAGTCGTCCAGAACACAGCAAGACTGATAACAGGAAAAAAACATGGGAGTCAATCACCCCGGCCTTGAGAACTCTACATTGGCTATCCGTAAAGGAGCGGATTACATTCAAGACCCTCTGCCTCACCCACAAATGCACACAAAGAAACGCGCCTCAATATTTATGTGAGAAAATAAAACAGTACACCCCCAGTCGGGCCCTCTGATCAATGAATCAAAATCTCCTCTACATCCCCAAGTCCTGCTACAAATCTAAAGGAGAACGAAGAATTGCAGTCCAAGGACCACGGCTATGGAACACTCTACCAACAAACATCCGCATGAAAGAAAACCATCGCCCCTTCAGGAAAAAACGTAAGACTCACCTCTTCTGAAGGACCATGGACAAGTTGGACAAAAGCGCCTTGAGGCGATTCAGTTTGCATTTGTTAGCGCTATATAAATTACTCACTCACTTACTTATATATATATATATATATATATATATATATATATATATATATATATATATATAGATATATATATATAGATATAGATATAGATAGATAGAGTATTCAAAGCTCCAGTATTACCATATAGAGAGGGAGAGGAAATGGTACAGTATTTCAAATCATTTATTTAAAAAAAGAAGGTTGTATTGCACTTACATATGACCTTGTGTATGACATCTTGGAATTTCCCATATGTGTAATTTGACTCCCTGTAATATAGGGTCAATTAAGTCTGGTGAGTGCATAGTGTGTCTGCATGCTGGTGGAGAGGAACCTTTCCTATACTCATTGAGGATGTTATGCACGTGTGGGATCTATACATGGACTTCTCAATTTCTATGTATTTTGTATAATTTATTCACTATGGTGATATGTAATGTATGATATAAGAGCGTGGTTCTTTTTTTTTTCATGTATCCTGGCTGTGGCTTGGTCCCTCAAAACACAGGTCCTGTTTAGTTCTCCCCAGATGTGAGCACAGAGTGCTGCAGCAAGTCCTTGTGCTCTCACAAGTCCCATGACTTTTTTTTATTGTACATTGCTCTAAAGGGGATTACATGTCCCATTATTCTACAGAACCCCTGATTTGTCCACTGCTTCCTGGGGGGAGGGGGCTTCACACAGAGCCACATCTGCTCCTCTGACCTGTGAATCAATGCAGCTACCAGCGGGAGGGAGACACACACAGCCGCTACAAAATGCATAAGTGAATTGAGAAATTTCACTATACCTTTGTTTTCATTTTCTAATAATATGGATGCACTTTGCAGAAACAATTGCAGTTTTTACCACTTCCTGACACCAATACAACTTTATAAATGCAAATGTAAAATTCCCCTTGCTACAGCAGAGAACTAGTACACAGCTATGTGTGTTCCTTGTTATCAGACCAGCTGTCAATCAGAAATATTCATAGACTTGTTGTCAAGTTAACTGAAGCATACCAATGCTTTTTATGGCGTTTAAGCTTAAAAACTCTATAAGGGTAATCAACCAACTCAATACCTTTAGTGCAGTTCATTGTTAGTACTACTGCAAATAACTGCCATCTTTAATAGAATATTATAGAGGATAGAAGCAACAAATGTTTAAGCGGCTTAGCGAAAGACAATTATTATGAATATGTAGCTTACTGATTTTACCTTTACTAAACAGAGTCTAAATTTGGCTCAGAGCTGAATGTATTCCATCAATTAAATAGGGTGCACACCGTATAAAATGATTGGTCTGCCAAGTGTCTCTTGATAAGTTGCCGTTAGCTGTGTAAGGATGACAATAAATTGTCATTACTAAATGTAATGTATGTTTCTGTCACCTTCGTTCCTAGAAAAAAAACTGTTCCTGTTTAGAGGTGTGTATTAATATACAGTCTGTGATAATAGAATTAAGAAGTTTTTTAGAGCATGAAATTAATATTACCTGCATGGTACTTGACCTCAATTATTACCAGGAAAACACTGAAACCTATCCTGGCACTAAAGGGTTACAGCTGTAGGATTTGTCAACTGCCACTTCAAATACATAAAGAAGTTAAAGCAAAAGCATGTTATCATTATTAACTAAGACATTTTTGTTGTGCTGCTTGTTGAAAGCACGTCTTATATGAACTCAGTTACCAGGGAATCTCACTGGGGAGTCTTGCTCGAAAAATCCTTTGCTTTTTAATATCTTTTGCTATAATTGTACCCCTACCAGCATGTAAGGCCACGTACACACGGTTGATCCATCTGATGTGCGTACACACCATCAGTTAAAAAAACGATCGAGTCCAACGCGGTGACGTAAAACACAACGCCGTGCAGAGAAAAATGAAGTTCAATGCTTCCAAGCATGCGTCGACTTGATTCTGAGCATGCACGGGTTTTGAACCGATGCTTTTGTGTACTAACCATCGGTTTGGACCTATTGGTCAGCCGTCCATCGGTTCGATTTTAAAGAAAGTTCTCTCATTTTTGTCCGAAGGACAACAGACCGATGGGCCGTACACAAGGTCGGTTTGGACCGATGAAACTGAACTTCAGTCCGTTTTCATCGGTTTGGACCGGTCGTGTGTACGCCGCCTAAGAAGCCCTTTCTTACCAGGTTATAATCCTATTTTAAGAAGCATCTCTGTCCAACCTTCATGCCACAATGCGACCACCAGGGATTATTAATATGAGAGGTTGAATGTTATTAAACCCATATGAATAATAATGACAGATACACGTAAGTATTACTTTAGTCTCCAATCGAAGCATAAGGGTTTTCATGAGATGCATGTAGAAACAAACAGAACCTAATTTTAGAAACTGGGATTTTTTATTTATTTTTTACAATCATTTTTTATTGAGAAAGTATTTACAAGTATCACAAAATAGAGCAGAAAACAATCCTTGCCATGCTCAAATCAGTTGGCATTACACATACATAGGGAACAAAAGGGAGGGGAATTGGATGGGTGAGGGAGAAACACAATTGAGGCTTTGCAAATAAGATAGGACACAAGATCAAACATGAAAACCAAACGTGGGTGGTTGCATAGAGGATATCCTCAAGGCGTGGGTGGACGACAGGGCCCTATCCAGGATAGCGATACAGATCCTCCCAATGTGCACCCATTATCTGAAAATTATACAACAAAATCGCAAAACCTTCATGAAATATTCTTCAAGCAATTCAACTTTTCTTTTATGTTGTAGACTGCAATTATTCTCTCCATTATCTGAACACAATGCATTCTTTGCTGGGTAATGAGGCTCCCACTACCAATTGTTTGTGAACAGTAAGTAAAGTAAGGGGTAAATTGGAGGAGAGTGAAAAAAGATCATGAGTAAGAAAAGTAGAGAAGAAAAGGAGGTGAGTCCGTCTGGGAGTCTAGGCTAAACGTTTCCTGAATCAGCAGTTAATGTCTGGGACTTGCAAGTAGGCCAGCCAAGGAGACCATATTTTGTCGAAAAGAGGTTGTTTGTCTCACAAGACACTAACCATTGTTTTCATTTAGCATTATCCAAGTTAGTTTACGCTTCATTAGGGCTATGTCTATAACTGGGCTTTTCCAATCGGTTGCAATAGCAATTTTGGCTGCCAGGAACATGAAATATATTAATTTATGCCTTGGCACATTTTCGACTGGTTTATTCAGTAGGGCAGTACTCGCATCTTTAATAACATTAACCAACGTAACTGAAAAAAAGAGTGTACTCTCATCCAAAAATGGCGCACTTTAGGGTACACCATGTGTGTAAAGGTGTGCCTGTCTGGCACATACTTTGAAGCAGGAGGCTAACGAGCCCGTCAACATATTCGAGAGGCGTTCTGGCACTAGGTACCATCTAGCTTGCACTTTATAGGTAGCCTCAACCAAAGTCACATTTAAAACACCTTTGTGACTCTGTTTGCTCCGTTTGTACCAGTCCTCCACCTCAGTAGATATGTCCAGGTCCCTCTACCAGGCCAACTGATAACTCAACTTGGCCGTAGGATTGAAGAGTAATTTATATAGCATGGAGAGGCTGTAGGAGAGCTATATAGGGAGTTTAATGAAGCCACAAATTTAACCCCCACTTCTCCAGGACCCGGAAAAGGAAGGTCCAGGAGAGACAGTCAAGAGTGTTGCAAATGTCAATAGACAATAACTTTCCAGTCCTAGCCACCCCCCCCCCCCCCCATCACATGATGAATGAAAGATGGATAATAAATCTATTGCACTTTGAATATGGCCAGCAGCTTGTCTTTGTGGCAAATAGCCTACCAGATCTGAATGTATATATCCCGCCAGGAATGTTGATAATCTGTTTGCAAGAATGTTGGTGAACAGTTTCAAGTCGGTATTGATTAAAGAGATTAGGCGGTAGTTGGCCACTTCGATATGGTCTTTGTGAGGTTTGGGAATCAGGATTATAAAAGCTCTATTAGAGTCCACTTAAATTTGGCCCCTCCTTGTATTGCTCTAAAACATTGAGTCAGGGGGAGCTAAAATGGGTGAATTTATTTTAGAATAGAGTGTCGTGAACCTGTCAGGGCCCGGTGCTTTTCATATGGGAGCCTGTTTAATGGCTGTCAGCACTTTCTCAACCATAATATCTTTGTTCAAGAGATCCATATGTTCTGTCATTAAGTTTGGTATGGGGAGGTGTTCTGTAAAGTCATCAAAGCCAGATTGGTAGAACTATTGGAAGAAACTGGGATTTTTGAACATTACCCAATAATATGCAAAATATAACTGAAAAGAATATTTATTTATTTATAGTGTGCAAAAATAATTAAAATGTTACATGCACTGAATAAAATGCATGAAAACAGCACCGCCCTGCTGACTATAATTGTTCCATATATGAGTATTGACCCTTGTCACCACAGATATTTGGTAAATAAGGATCAACAATCACAGGGTGGGATCTTCCATGAGCCTTAAATCGCTACATGTTTTGTAAGAAGCCAGAGCATGGAGCCAAAAATGTAAGGACCAAAAGTCAGTAGATCCCAACATTTACCGCCGCCCCCCCCCCCCCCAAGAAAAGGGAGGTGTCAGTGGGGGGGACAAGGAACAGGTGAAAGCAGGAAGACTCTTATTGGATGTATCTAAAAGATAAATAGGAATATCAGCAATTGTAACTAAGTATGCTTGAGCATACAATTAATATTCAAAAGGATGGACATGATCCAAAAAGGGATAATCTACAGTACCTTCTCTCCAATATCCAAATAACAGCCCACACACCGAATATGTTTAACTCTAGCAACTCTAGCCAAGGTTAATTGCAATGTCAGCAAACTCCTCACGTGACTTCCATCCAAAGCTAATCCTCCAACATGTTTCATCCACAGTAGGGCCCAATCATAGTGGCTTCTGAAGGGTAAGGAGTTTATTTGCTCTCAGAGTGCTTAAAGTGGTTGTTAAGTAAATTTTCACAATTACTGCCAGCCCCTCTGCAATATCAAGATGTACTACACAGTGTGTGTTATTTTTTTTAATTTGGCAGCTAAATACTTTTTTTCATATCGCTGATGTGTGGTTACATGACTGCCCATCGCTCTTCTTCTCCATTCTAAGGACTACAGTGGGAGGGGCCAAGTTTCCCCTCTGATGTCAGCTAGGTGGTCAACATTGGAAATGTGAACAAAGGCATTTAGCTGCAGAGTTTAAAAAAAAAACACACACACTGTGCAGTACATCATGTTTTTGCCGAGGGGCAGGCAGGAATTGGAATCAAATTTTTTTCCAGACTAAATAGCGGCAGGAGGGAAGGGGGGCAGAAGAGACAGCTCACTACACAGACTCCCGAGCTGACAGGGAAAAAGGGAGGGGGAGAGAGGAGAGCAGTGGGATGATGGGGGCACATAAACTGACCACGATATCATGGATCAGCAGCCATGATTACTGTGGTCAGCACACTAAGGGGGACACAGGAACAGGCAGAATCAACCAGTTGTATTACAACATAGAAAGGGACAAATTACACCGCAGAAGGACTATGCAGTTTAATATGCTTTAAAGGAACAGGATCTCTTTTTATTATGTATTTATTTTTTAGGGTTACAACCACTTTAAGTAAACACAACAATACTCCATCCTAAGATTAAACCGTGTTTTTAGGATAGGCACCTTCCAAATACCTCCCTCCGCAAATGAAAAAAATCCCATAATCAATAATCAATATGTCCCATACCTCTGCTCTCTTTATATGCCATACTCAGACCACCTACACAAACATTGCCAAACCACACAGAACGAGTAGCATCACCCATCCTCACACTGCAATTGTATTAAATTTTTTTCCAGAAATACAGTATAATAAGGCTTCTTTGTTACAATCTGCACAGTCAAAAAAAAGGCAAGCAAAGAGTCAAATATTCAGTAATCCCAAGAGAAAGGGAGTAAGAAAAACAGTCACCCTAGGCAAAATTAGAGGTAATGAATCCATCAATGTGAATGGACCTGTTTAACTGTTCATATGTAGAAGTCATCTTAAAAATTGCCAGTCAAATTATGCGGACAACATGTAATTACAGAGTGATAGTGTATTGAACACAAGCCGGTGGTTCTGCTCTTGTAACATATTGAAAAAGTTATATTTAGACCATGTAAATTTAACAGAAGAAAAAAGGAGAAAAAGAAAGAATTAAAAGGAAATGAAAGAAAGAGTAGTTCGAGTACAGAAATACAGGTAAGTAGAAGACAGCAAGAGGACATGGGAAAAAGTGGATCAATGGCCACAAGGCATCTTAAATGGAGGCCTCAAAGCCGGTCTATGGATCCCGAACCTGTGCATAGATTGAGAGTGTATAAGGAGAGTTTACATGAGCTAATATCTCGAATTTGAGATGGTAAAGGTCAAGTGTGGATGCTACTTGTGCCTGTCACCAATAAGAGGCAATCAGAGATCTCACAGCTGTTAAAACGTGTAAGGTCAGACTCTTGGCATTCTTAGACATATTGGGTGGTGGGAGACCAAGCAAGAATATGTCCGAATCGAGCTTAACATACATTTATAAGAGAGTGTGTAAAAGGGCTGTTATTTCTGACCAAAATAGACAAATTCCTCAGCAGGTCAAATATATATGGAACAGCATCCCGGTATATTGTCTACATGTCCAGACCAGCAATAATCTGGATTGACAGAATGTATTCTGGGATTAAGAGAATGTAAAAGGGCAGAGGTAGGCTACCATTGATAGAGAATCTTGTATTGGTTCTCATTATGGGCTGGGCAGACAGAAGATTTATGTGCATTGTCCCAGAGTTTACCCTATTCCTCAGGTGTGTATTCTCTATTCAAAATCTGTTCCCCTTTTATCACATAAGTGTACCTTTTAAATGTGTCAGGGCTAGGAGTTGACTTTTCATCTTTTTTTTTTTTTTTTTGTCTCATGTTGATAGGGTTTTTCAGTCAGTACCATTACCATCTGTTCTTGGAACTGCCTTTTGTTTGTAGCATGCTACTAAATCGCTTGAAAAAAAAAGCGCAACCATAGTTTGCATCTAAACCACCTTAACATTATATCACTCATATTAACTGCACTCCCTCTCCCCAAAGATAAAACAAAACTGACAATTTTTATCGAATAAAACTGTCCTGCTGCTGGACACATTTACACTGCTGTATCCTCCACAGCAGTGGTTCTTAACCCTGTCCTGAAGTACCCCCAATAGGCCATGTTTGTAGGCTTTCCTTTATCTTGCGCAGGTGCTTTAAGCCCAGGTTCACACTGGGCTGCAGGAGTTAAGCCGTGCAAGTTCAGCTGAACTTGCAAGATTTCACTCCCGCTGGTCAGTCCCGATTGACACGTCAAATCGCACCAGTGTGAACCAGGGCTAAATCATAGTCAATGGATTGGTATTTTGGACAGCTATTTTATCTAAGAGAACTTAAGGACAGGGTTGAGAACCACTTCTCTACAGTATCTTAGCTCTTGTAGAAAAAAAAACCCAGTCTTTGCTATTTGTCTCTGATAAAAGTTGGGCCTAGCCTTGCTTAAAAATGTACTGCTGATAGTCAGTTTTCCACTACTGTGTTGCAACCTCTGTGACCAAGCCCCGGTGAGCGGGGCGAAACATGTCAGAGAGCATGGCTGGAGCGGCACTGGCTAAGGCTACACTCTTTCACATATTCATGCACTGGGTCGGTGAGTGGTGTTCCTTCCTTTCTCTGTTGATGCTTAAAAAGTACATATAATGCTGCTAATGTGATCACATTAGCAATGGGCAAACAGAGTTCATGGCTATAGTATCAATACAATTACGTATTAGGTATAATAAAAAAAGCTTAAAAAGTACATACAGTGGAACCTCGGATTACGAGCATAATCCATTCCGGGAGAATGCTCGTAATCCAAAGCACTTGCATTTCAAAGCGAGTTTCACCATAGAAGTCAATGGAAACAAAAATAATTTGTTTTGCATTGACTTCAATGGCATGCAATACCGCACGTGGCCAGAGGTTGGGGGCGCTGGAGAGCCTTGGAAACACCTGGAAAGGCCCAAGCACAGCTCGGCTGAACACTTAAAACCTCAGAAAAGGCTCAGTTTCGGAGCCTTTCCGAACGGCTCCGATTGTATCCGCTCAGCTCCGGTGTTCCACATCTCAGGCCAAACGCGGTGGCTTGAATCCTGATCGTTTTAGGAGACAACACCTTCAAACTGAGTGATAATTTTTTAAATACGGTATTGTATTGTGAAATGCTCATTAACCGCGTTACTTGTAATCCGAGGTTCCACTGTATAATGTTGCTAATGTGATCACATTAGCAATGGGCAAACAGAGTTCATGGCTATAGTATTAATACAATTATGTATTAGGTATAATACATTTTTTTATCTCTGGACAATCAGACTTGTCCAATCAGATTATGTAAGTTGTCTTTAGAAGGAACATGGCACCACAATACTGTAATATTTTGTAAATTACGGTAGCCATGTTTTTAATAGCAGATATCACAATGTGCCAACACATAGCTGTATTACATATTAAAACCTGCCTCCAACAATTACATGTTTGCACTGCATTTTGGGATGCAAGAAAGGAGGAAAAAAGAAGCAAGAAAATGCAAGAAAAAGGAAAGATTTCCAAAATGCTGATTCCCACCACAATGCTGCCATACATTGCTTATATCTAAAATGAATTAGGTTAAAATTCCTGATCACAGATCCACATTTCAAACATTAATATTTTCACAGTAACTATTGAACACATTTAAGCACTTACACATGATGCATGGAGTGCACATTGCTTTGTAATAGTTCTAATTTACTGTCGTAAGGGGACAGGTTCCCTTTAATCCAATTTTCCATCACTTGAATACACTTGAATATGCCTTTTATTTAACTCCACCCGTGCTATAGTTCTGAAACATCAATTTGCTCCTGGGGATTGGAAAGAGAAAATGAAAAGCACTTAGAGAAAAGACTCCTATGCAATTATCCGTCTGTCAATTAGAAAGTGACTTTTTTATAGTCAGTCTGTGTCTGCTAACATGACAATTTGTTGCTGGCAGAGAAATAGAACATACAGCGCACATAATCTCAGCTCAATACAGCACAAGCACTCCAATTACATGCTATATATTTTATTACATTATACAATGTGTTTTTGGTCATAACATTTAAGGGTTGTGAAAAGAAAAAGTCAAACCTTTACATTGCATGTATTTAAATTAAATTACAAATATTTTAGGGGTACAACTGCAAGTGCCATTAACAAAAAAAAAAAAAAACGCAATTCTGGTGTGCTTTTGAAAACAACCCACCTATATGAATTAATGTATGGTTTTGTGAAGGCAGTTGCTGAGACAAAAAAGGTTGCTGTTGTATACCTATCAAAAAATGTAAAGTACCACCTGAAAATGTAACAGCTTGAGTAATAGCTAAAATGCAGCATATGGTTACTATTAGACATACCCTTTATTTGAGAAAAACAGCATTAAAGTGTATTATATAAATGCCCACGTTATCCCATGTTGCACAAATGCCACTGACATTTGAATGCACTAACTAGCTGCAAATAACAAAGACAGAACAACAAGGAAAAATAAAAGAACAGTGCTCACATACACACCTATATCTATATACATATATTGTAAAGACACTGGGCCAGATTCACGTAGGTCGCCGCATCTTTTAGGCGGCGTAGTGTATCCTATTTACACTACACCGCCTTAAGTCAGAGAGGCAAGTGCTGTATTCTCAAAGCACTTGCCTCCTAAGTTACGGTGGCGTAGCGAAAATGGGGCCGCCGTAAGCGCGCGTAATTCAAATGAGGATGAGGGGGGCGTGTTTTATTTAAATGAATGGTGACTCGACGTGATTGACATTTTTTACGAACGGCGCATGCGCCGTCCGTGTACATATCCCAGTGTGCATTGCGGCAAAGTACGCCGCAAGGACGTATTGGTTTCGACGTGAACGTAAATTACGTCCAGCCCCATTCACGGACGACTTACGCCAACGACGTAAAATTTCAAAATGTAGACGCTGGAACGACGACCATACTTAACATCGGCTACGCCACCTAGGGGGCAGCTTTATCTTTACGCCGGCATACCTCTTACGGAAACGGCGTATCTTTACTGCGACGGGCAAGCGTACGTTCGTGAATCGGCGTATCTACTCATTTGCATATTCTACGCCGAACTCAATGGAAGCGCCACCTAGCGGCCAGCCGAAATATTGCACCCTATGGCCCCGTACACACGACCAGTTTCCTCGGCAGAATTCAGCTTCCGACCGAGTTTCTGGCTGAATTCTGCCGAGGAAACTGGTCGTGTGTACACTTTCAGCCGAGGAAGCCGACGAGGAGCTCGACGAGGAAATAGAGAACATGTTCTCTATTTCCTCGTTGTTCTATGGGAGCTCTCGTCCCGCCGAGCTCCTCGGCGGCTTCAGTGCTGAACTGGCCGAGGAACTCGATGTGTTTGGCACGTCGAGTTCCTCGGCCGTGTGTACGAGGCTTAAGATACGACGGCGCAGGCCGTCGTATCTTAGGTATGTTTAAGTGTATCTCAGTTTGAGCATACACTTAAACATACGACAGCTTAGATTCCGAGTTACGTCGGCGTATCTACTGATACGCCGGCGTAACTCTTTGTGAATCTGGCTCACTGTATATAGCTGACCTAGATACCCCATAAATCAGCTGAATACTGCAGATTCACCCTCAAAATTTCTTATGTTGCATAAATTGGTATCAACACGCTAATGCCCTGTACACACGATTGGTCCGATGGACCGTTTTCATCGGACGAACAGATTGTGTGTGGGCCCCATCGTTTTTTTTCCCATCGGTGAAAAAAAATAGAACCTGTTTTAAAATCTTTTAAAATCTTCTGATGGTTAAAAAACCGATAGAAAAAAAACGATCGCCTGTGGGGAAATCCATCGGTCAAAAATCCATGCATGCTCAGAATCAAGTCGACGCATGCTCGGAAGCATTGAACTTCATTTTTCTCTGCACGTCATTGTGTTTTACGTCACCGCGTTGGACAGAATCAGATTTTTAACTGATGGTGTGTAGGCAAGACTGATGAAAGTCAGCTTCATCGGATATCTGATGAAAAAATACATCGGTCCGTTTTCATCGGATGAACCGATCATGTGTACGTGGCATAAGACTCCACGCAAACTGGACATTAAAATAATGTTATAAAAATGCCAGTAGCTTTGCAGTGAGTCTTTCAATAGTTTTTAACATTGCAATAGCGTTTATTAGCTATTTTAAGCATTTTTCGCGCTAGCGTTTTTTAGCGTTTATATGTTTTTAATGGATCAAAATTTAAAAAAAATGCTGGTGTGAGCCACGTTTTTAGCATTTATCGACGTTTATAAGAGATTGGCATTTTTTGTGGTCAGAAAAACGACCCCTGAACGCAATTTTAGGGCGTTCAGAATACATAGCCCATAAACTTCACTGCTGATAAACGTCCAAATACATTCATGTGTGCGTGGACACATAGGATAACATAGAGGGGAGTTTATACCAATATAAAAGTCTACAAAAAGTGTAGCTGCTGACTTTTATTAATCGGACACTCAACCGTCCCAGGTTCCAGCGATGCAGGCGTACGAAGCCCCAATCGTCTCCCCCTCCTCTCTGTGGTGCCGGCATCGTGACTGTGGGCGCCCAGCCGTGGCTTCACAGCTGGGCACTCACTGTGCATGCGTGAGCCACGCTGCGCAATGTGATTGGCCAGGCAATCATCTGGAACATGTCCCAGATGATTGCCGAGGGAGGGGGGAGAGGTGAACTTCCTTCCGACACCTCGGTGCCCCAGGAGGAAGTGGGAGCTGGAACCCTCTGAAAAGAGGGTTTCCACTCCTTCCCCCAAAAAAGGACATGCCAAATGTGGCCTTCCCTTAAAGTGGAAGTTACATTTTTGGGTGGAACTCCGCTTTAAACATTTTGTGCATTTTTTTTAACAGCCCTTAAACTCCCCTCTATGTTATCCTGTGTCAATGCACATATGGAAGTTTTTAGCAGTTTATCAGCAAAGGAGTGTATGGGCTGTTTTCTGAAACACCCTAAAATTGTGTACAAAAGCAGTTCTTATGACCAAGAAAAAGGCTTATTGCTGAAAAATGCACATAAACGCTCATAAACACACAGAAATGCTAGGCACTGAATGCACTTTTGTACGAATTTTGGGGATTTTCACATTCGTTTTAACAAACGATAACGAATGTGCAGAATCAGAAATCCAAAAGATCCGACATAAAAAATGCTTTATTTTCATTTCGTTGTGACAACAGTTCGATACAGGCATACCCCACATTAAGTACACTCACTTTACATACACTCGTGAGTAAGGACATACCCGCGAGTGAATGTAAAGTGCCTTACAAGTACTGTACAGACATTTTGCAGCCGCGGTAGAAGGAGCTGAAGCTCAGAGAGCATAGCCCGCTCTGTTCCAGTGTGCCCCTGACACACCCACTACAGCCCCTTTTGTCAGGTTTTTATAGCTGTCTGATTCCCCATTAGGGAGATTCATACTCTCAAGTTGTCTTGTTTACTGTTGTCATCGAAAATTAAAGTAAAAGAAAATCTCAAATTTTGGGTTGAAACCAGAACAGGAATAGAGGTGAATACTTCCTATTTTGGCTAAGACAGAAAGTGAGGGGAAATCTCCCCAAAGGGACACAGATGGCCAAAAAAATCTGACAGGGGTTATTACTCTCCCTTACTCTATCCAAAATGAAAAACATTTTTTTTGCCTGTAGTTATACTTTAATTAAAATATAAGCACCCCTGGCTGGTAGAGAGAGCTAGGTGAGCTCTATAGAAGTCTGTGGGGCTAAACTGTACAGGTACAGCCAGGAGATATAGAGGACTTTTAGTGCTGGATGCAAATAATTCTAGGAGGTCATGGACGTCAGGTCTCAGTAAGTATGAATCTGTGGAGGAGGAGGGGGCAAAAAGGATAAATACACTTATCTTTTCAAGTAGATGTAAATTATAACGTTATGCCATTTAGATAGCAGCATTGCTGCATTGTAAACATTTACTGTGTCATCCTCTCAATAAAATTACATTTTCACTTTTTTATCCTTTATTAGATATCAGTGCTGCTGATCTCCTCCAGCCTCTTTCAGCCTGTTCCTGTGTACGTGTACTGGGAGCAGCATCAGTCCATCAACATTGCTTCATGTCAGTGTCCTGAAAATTACTGTTTTTTGTACCAATCAAGAACACACATGACAAAGTGCCGATTGAGGAGCACAAATAGGAGACAGTAGTTATCCTATAACAGGAAATGGCCGAACAAGGACCCTCATGGCAGGACTACTAGGTATGACAGAGAGCTACAACATTTTGCATAATGATCAGGGAAGGTTTGAAACCTGGACTGCCCTGGGAAGTTGGATCTTTGATCCTTTTCTTTGTGCTTTGATATTGACCCATCACAGTAATCAGCAACCTTAATAACCACCAGCAAGTCAAAGTGAGTGGCAGGGGTTGGCTGATGCTCCAATTTCCTAGCTAACCTTGACATTTGTGTAATACCCCCGTGTAGTGTAGTAAACTGGGGTGTTGTACCCCAGTATTTACAGCTCACTGAGGTATCTGAAAGAGACTGGAGTTATATGAAGGTACTTTAAGGTGCCAATTTATTAAGGCTAGATATCTTTTTTAAGTGGGTTGATTTATTCAAAAGTATAATTGTAGTTATAGAAGGGGTCTTGGTAGGCAAGCATAAAAAAGCGTGTTCTATATCTTAGGGGTTTCATTAAAATAATCTTTTGGGACTCCTGGAGTAAGCATAGTAGAGGATATACAGTATTTGTAAAGCACACACTACTGTGCTTTATAAACTTTCCAGTGTACAATATTTGTTTGTAAACAGCAGTACAGCCACTGTAAGGTCATATCACTTCTTTATAAAGGGGCCCCTATGCACTGAACAAGCCCAGTATGTGTAATGCTGAAACCAATCTATGCTCACCCTTTTCATGCCAGCCACCTTCTAACATTATGAATGCCCTTTTACCAGCCTTCACTGCGCATCAGTTGTAACATGTAAAGTCTTTTAACATGTTTGGGGCTCATATAACTGGAGCATACAAAATGAGAACCAAACTAGAGTTGGAAGGTATCCTGCACGCAGTGGGTACTAGGTATGTGACTTCATGTTTGTTTAATATATTTTTCCTTACTCCATATTGGATCAAATTTTGAAGATCATTTATAAATTGTACAGTGAGATTATTAGTCAAAATCTCATATGTATCCCTATCCCCCAGTAATCTACTAATTTAATGTTTGTATTGCTCCTTCTATCCCCCCACAATCCCCCCCCCCTATCTGCCGGACGGATCACAATGTCCTCTCTAGTCTCTCTGTTCATAAACTTTTGTAATAGGTAGGGTGTCCAGCTCTGCTATAACACATTTTTTTAACATGTCTATACACCTGTTATTGGTAATTGTAGGATTAATTGTAGGATTAATTGTAGGATTAATTGTAGGATTAAATACAGGCATGGTTGTTCTCTATAAGGATTCTAATATTAAAGGGCTCCCCTATTCCATTATGCTTCATTTGGTGGGTGGCCACGGTTATGTGGTTTTCCCCCTATCACCCCTATATTCATAGGTTCCTTGTGATTTTGGCACTGTGTATAAATGGAATGTTGGTGAGTTGGGAGTTCTAAATCCCACATTCCTATCCCCTGTTGCATTGGCTCCCCTCTCTGGTGTCTTGTGAGATGAATGTGCTGGCCCATTGCCAATATTAGCCTGCCATTTAAAAACCTGTTTTTCTGGTACTCACCCTGATCTCTTAAATATATTTATTTTTAATGTTTTTGTTTTCTTGGTCTTTCCGCTGCATACTTTTGTTTAGTTCTTCTGTTAATTTATTAAATTCAGATGCTTCTTTAAATGGCTACATTTTTGATTAATATTCCATAATCTGGGCTGCTATTGCTTATAATTCCCTCGGTTTACGTTTAATCAAAAATTTCATAACCTCCCTTTACCATTGAAGAAAATGTACCATTCCTCAATGTCTTCCTCTTCCATTAAAGTGGATGTAAACTCAAATTGTTTATTTATTTATTTTTGATGTCACAATGCAGAGTATTTCCTATCATCTGTGCCCAGTCTTGCCACACAGAGTTAATCCAGCTCTGAGCAATCCTCTTTTATTGTTTAGAGAAAAACCTAAGTCCGCTCCGCCCCCTTGCTGTGAGTGACAGGTTATTTACACTCATTCACTAGCTTGGAGACAGGCATTATTTTTCAATTCCCACCCCCATTCCTTTTCTGAAGTCATGTGGTTACTTTTCTGGATTTTGACTGAATGTTAGTGATCATAGCCAAAGTCAGTTAGTGACATCACGACTCCACCCACCGAGCTCCAGACAACAGATCCACCCACAGAATCTGCAGTTTTTCTGTTTTACTAACAGACAGAGGGGAGATATTTGACAGGTAAGGATATATGCAAGAGACATCTATATCCTTATAGATCAGCAGATATGGCAGTAGTTTAGAAAGGATGAGAGTGGGTTTACATCCACTTTAAGCCATCATATATGGGTAAATCCCACCTTAATTTTCTTGGAACCATATTGTCCTTGAAGTATTTGTCCATAGTGGAAATTTCCCACAATGTATTCATTTTCTTTTCCATAATGTGCCCTATTTTCCTAAAACGATGTGTTATATCATTATATTTAGTGACTTTTTCAGAAAAGAATATTCTCTAAATCAATTTCTCTATTCTCAAGGAAAGTAAATACCTCCATGGTTGCTACCAGCAAGTATATGTGATATATGTGAAATAATACAAAAGGGAAATCTTGTGAGCTACCCAACGTTCACCAAATGAAAAGTGTGCAAAATAGTATATATATATATATATAAATGAACTAGACCAGCTGCTAACACTGCTCATATACCCATATACATGTGCAAATATAGTGTTTTCTTACAAAGTGTTGCGCTGTGTCATAAACAAAACTGCATTTTAATAAACTCAATCATTAAAAAACATCAATACATAAAACATGCATACATCAAATTTCCTGCAAATGAAAGTGCAACAAAAGTCCAAATAAATGTGCAGACCAAATCTCCCTGACATGATTGATGAATATCTTGATCACATATATAGAAATATTAAACACGTCCAGCCACTGCCAGGTCACCTCACTCGTGCTCCCCCCCCTGATGAGTATAGGCTCCCCTCTAGGAGTGTGACTCCCCTAAGTTGGGTCAAAAATCACCTGTGAGCCACACCAGGACTCAATGTGAACAATCCAGATCAGCTGGCTCCTATGATCCTCCCACAGTCTCCTCCTCAATTTGTCAGCAACAAAGTATAAGCAGAGAAAAAGACTCCAATAGTTCTTGAATTGTTTAAAACTTGCAAAAAAATTATACAGGGTATGGGTGCTTCCAGCGCACCACATTATAGCAAACATAAAGGCTGTATGTGTGTCTCGCAAAGTTGGACATACAATATCTCCCAATCGGCTGCTAAAACCTCATTAGAGCCTGAGTGCCTTCACCATCCCCTACACGTGTCAATACAGGGTCACATGTCTTCCTCAAGGGGATCTCTATTGGACTGAATAGTTTGTATCTGTTTATACTGAACCAGCCTCCATTTACAGGGAGTGCAGAATTATTAGGCAAATGAGTATTTTGACCACATCATCCTCTTTATGCATGTTGTCTCACTCCAAGCTGTATAGGCTCGAAAGCCTACTACCAATTAAGCATATTAGGTGATGTGCATCTCTGTAATGAGAAGGGGTGTGGTCTAATGACATCAACACCCTATATCAGGTGTGCATAACTATTAGGCAACTTCCTTTCCTTTGGCAAAATGGGTCAAAAGAAGGACTTGACAGGCTCTGAAAAGTCAAAAATAGTGAGATATCTTGCAGAGGGATGCAGCACTCTTAAAATTGCAAAGCTTCTGAAGCGTGATCATCGAACAATCAAGCGTTTCATTCAAAATAGTCAACAGGGTCGCAAGAAGCGTGTGGAAAAACCAAGGCGCAAAATAACTGCCCATGAACTGAGAAAAGTCAAGCGTGTAGCTGCCAAGATGCTACTTGCCACCAGTTTGGCCATATTTCAGAGCTGCAACATCACTGGAGTGCCCAAAAGCACAAGGTGTGCAATACTCAGAGACATGGCCAAGGTAAGAAAGGCTGAAAGACGACCATCACGGAACAAGACACACAAGCTGAAACGTCAAGACTGGGCCAAGAAATATCTCAAGACTGATTTTTCTAAGGTTTTATGGACTGATGAAATGAGAGTGAGTTTTGATGGGCCAGATGGATGGGCCCGTGGCTGGATTGGTAAAGGGCAGAGAGCTCCAGTCCTACTCAGATGCCAGCAAGGTGGAGGTGGAGTACTGGTTTGGGCTGGTATCATCAAAGATGAGCTTGTGGGGCCTTTTCGGGTTGAGGATGGAGTTTAGCTCAACTCCCAGTCCTACTGCCAGTTTCTGGAAGACACCTTCTTCAAGCAGTGGTACAGGAAGAAGTCTGCATCCTTCAAGAAAAACATGATTTTCATGCAGGACAATGCTCCATCACACGCGTCCAAGTACTCCACAGCGTGGCTGGCAATAAAGGGTATAAAAGAAGAAAAACTAATGACATGGCCTCCTTGTTCACCTGATCTGAACCCCATTGAGAACCTGTGGTCCATCATCAAATGTGAGATTTACAAGGAGGGAAAACAGTACACCTCTCTGAACAGTGTCTGTGAGGCTGTGGTTGCTGCTGCACGCAATGTTGATGGTGAACAGATCAAAACACTGACAGAATCCATGGATGGCAGGCTTTTGAGTGTCCTTGCAAAGAAAGGTGGCTATATTGGTCACTGATTTGTTTTTGTTTTGTTTTTGAATGTCAGAAATGTATATTTGTGAATGTTGAGATGTTATATTGGTTTCACTGGTAAAAATAAATAATTGAAATGGGTATATATTTGTTTTTTGTTAAGTTGCCTAATAATTATGCACAGTAATAGTCACCTGCACACACAGATATCCCCCTAAAATAGCTAAAACGAAAAACAAACTAAAAACTACTTCCAAAAATTTTCAGCTTTGATATTAATGAGTTTTTTTGGGTTCATTGAGAACATGGTTGTTGTTCAATAATAAAATTAATCCTCAAAAATACAACTTGCCTAATAATTCTGAACTCCCTGTAGTTGTGGTTCAAACTGGCGCCATTTTCCTGTAGTCTAAATCCATGCATAACTAACATAAAAATCAGCACAACCGCGATCTTATTAACCTCCCTGGCAGTATGATTCTTTCAGATTTTAGGTGCTGAAAGCGGTACCATTATTTTGTAGGCCTGTAATTCCTAGGAATAACTCACTTAATTTTGTCCAAACAAGAGTCTAGTAGACATCCCGGGTATGATAAAGTTTGAAACACAAAATTATAAATTATAATATAATAAATAACTATAAATAATTATAACAAATAATAATATAATAATAATAAAAATTATTCAATAATGTAATAAAATCAAAAACACTGAAATTTGCTCAGTTTCAGAATTGACACTGTCATTAGATTTAGTGTTTGATGACGAATTTCCCCACAAATCGCTATCTCTCAATTATGCAAGTGATTCTAATTTATTATCACTGTTTTCTAGCTGGTCTAAAAGCACTTTTTACATAAAGGGACACTTTTTGTTTGCTATGAACAGTCTACAGTTTCCAGGCAGAAAGAACAGTTTTTATTATATAAAAATGCATGCAGGACACTGGACAGACCACTAGGGACATAGGGGGTGTGTATTTATTTTATACAGTACTGTAATGTTACAGATTACAGTATACTGTATGTGTACTGTGTTTTAACTTTTTTGAATTTGGCGTCGATCCCCGCCCCGGTGCGTCGTAACGTCACAGGGAACGGAGCTCGGCGGCACTCGGCACTGTGTGGATTGAGCGAGGACACAGCTCGATCACACAGCGGGGAGACATTTCAGGATCCAGGGACAAGGTAAGTAACTCCCTGCCCGGATACTGGGATGCAATCCCGAATCTGGCTCAGGGTTACCGATATTGGTGCTGAAATTCCACCCCGAGCCAGACTCGGGAATACCGCTAGATAGGTTAAATTACTTTCTTGGATTCCCTTATTATCAAATAGCCAATCTGGCTTGTATGCACTAAATAGAACAGTGATGGCAGTGGATGTGCAATACAAGAAATTAACATATATCAAGACCCTATACATTTATATTTAACAGAAAGGGGAGCTTGAGGTTGCTTTCCATAGTAACCAATGAGAATTATTGATTACTACTCCGCTTTTGTTCTCATCATCCTTTTTTTTCTGTTTTTAATAAGCTGGATAATGGTCAAGGTTATTTATTGTGGCTGTTCCTTGACTATGACCTGTGTTGAGGCATAACACTTTGCACTGGATGTAACAGTTCCTTATTTGATATATTCAATTTATAGCTAAAGTTCATCTTTACATACTGAAACGTATGGAGAGACTCTCAATGCTGATATTATGTAAAGGAATAATTTCTATTATAACATTAACTCATCCCTATGATATGCACTGCTTACTTGTAAAATGTACCTTGGCTGCCAGCGACAGCAGATATTTATCATTCAGCTCGTGGCTGGTTTGATAAATAACACTTGTAAAAATAAGACTGCATTGAAGACATATATAATTATACACTGAAATGCTCTTCACATTTTCAAATTGCAGTTGTTGTTTGTTTAACTATTTAGCCAATCAGAAGCTGGAGGTTAGGACATAAGAACAATATTAGCTCAGTACCTCATGTGTCCTTTAAACTGTAATGGTCCTCTGACTTCATCTATTATGTAAAGTCCCAAGATGAGTTATGTTTTTTTCTTCTACCCAGATGGCTCAAGAGCATCTGCTGCTGACTTATCATTTGTTACATCAAATATCGGAGAGCTGATGTATTTGTGTCTGCCATAAGACATTGTAGCTGTATTTTGTAATAATAAGGGCTTTCATGGCCAGATTGCAAAGGGCCTTTGAACTTAACATTTTGTATACCATGTTACACTATTGTCATTATATCCACTCAGACTTTTATTGTTATAGATTCAGACCATTACAGTTGCATTGTAATAATTACAATCTGGTTTCTTTACTAATTGTAACTAAGTGGATATGGTGAAGCTGAGTTTCCTTCTTTTAGCCAATGTGCAGAAATCTGACCTTCACATCATTGGGTATACACATGAAGATACGTTTAGTTAACCACTTCAATACAGGGCTTTTATACACCCTTCCTTCCCAGACCAATTTTTAGCTTTCAGCGCTCTCACACTTTGAATGACAATTACTCAGTCATGCTACACTGTACCCAAACCAATTTTTTTTCTCACAAACAGAGCTTTCATTTGGTGGCATTTCATCCCTGTTTTTTTATTTTTTGCAATATAAGCGAAAAAAGAGAGTATTTTTTGAAAAAAAAAACACCTTTTTTTAGTTTCTAGTGTAAAATCTTGCAAATAAGTAATTTTTCTTCATAAATTTGGACCAAAATGTATACTGCTACATATCTATAGTAAAGATAACCAAACAATTAGTATATTTTTTGGTCTCTGTGAAAGTTATAGAGTCTACAAGCTATGGTGCAAATCATTGAAAATGATCACATTTGATCACACCTGATGTACTAATTTCTTGAGACCCTAACAAGCCAGGAAAGTACAAATACCCCCCAAATTACCCCTTTTTGGAAAGCAGACATTCCAATGTATTTAGTAAGAGGCATGGTGAGTTTTTTGAAGTTGTAATTTTTTCCCACAATTCTTGGGAAATACATTTTTTTTATTTTTTGTTTTAATTTTTTTCACAAAATTGTCATACTAACAAGTCACTTCTCTTACACAGCACATGCATACTTGCAATGACACCCCAAATACATTCTGCTACTCCTCCTGAGTATAGTGATACCACATGTGTGAGACTTTTACACAACCTGACCACATATAGAGGT
Source organism: Rana temporaria (assembly GCF_905171775.1). Lineage (NCBI taxonomy): Eukaryota > Metazoa > Chordata > Amphibia > Anura > Ranidae > Rana > Rana temporaria. Next base: position 69,843,055 of record NC_053491.1, on the reverse strand, counting down.
CTAACATCCAAGTAGCATCGTCAGGCCTTCTACGAGCATAAATTGCACATCTCATTTCTCAAACAGGTACTGCTTTCTGGCAGGTACTCTGGTGGCAGGTGGTGAGGTGGCAGGTACTCTGGAGGCAGGTGGTGAGGTTGCAGGTACTCTGGTGGCAGGTGGTGAGGTGGCAGGTACTCTGGTGGCAGGTACTCTGGTGGCAGGTACTCTGGTGGCAGGTGGTGAGGTGGCGGGTACTCTGGTGGCAGGTACTCTGGTGGAGGGTACTCTGGTAATGGGTACTCTGGTGAGGTGGCGGGTACTCTGGTGAGGTGGCAGGTACTCTGGTGAGGTGGCAGGTTCTCTGGTGGTGGGTACTCTGGTGGCGGGTACTCTGGTGAGATGGCGGGTACTCTGGTGAGATGGCGGGTACTCTGGTGAGGTGGCAGGTACTCTGGTGGCGGGTACTCTGGTGGCGGGTACTCTGGTGGTGGGTACTCTGGTGGCGGGTACTCTGGTGAGATGACGGGTACTCTGGTGAGAAGGCGGGTACTCTGGTGAGGTGGCAGGTACTCAGGTGGCGGGTACTCTGGTGGCGTGTACTCTGGTGAGATGGCGGGTACTCTGGTGGTGGGTACTCTGGTGGCGGGTACTCTGGTGAGATGGCGGGTACTCTGGTGAGATAGCGGGTACTCTGGTGAGGTGGCAGGTACTCTGGTGGTGGGTACTCTGGTGGCAGGTACTCTGGCGGTGGGTACTCTGGTGGTGGGTACTCTGGTGGCGGGTACTCTGGTGAGGTGGTGGGTACTCTGGTGGCGGGTACTCTGGTGGCAGGTACTCTGGTGGCAGGTACTCTGGTGAGATGGCGGGTACTCTGGTGAGATGGCGATACTCTGGTGGCAGGTACTCTGGTGAGGTGTCAGGTACTATGGTGTCGGGTACTCTGGTAAGGTGGCGGGTACTCTGGTGGCGGGTACTCTGGTGGTGGATACTCTAGTGGCAGGTACTCTGGTGGCGGGTACTCTGGTCAGGTGGCGGGTACTCTGGTCGGGCAGCGGGTACTCTGTTCAGGCGACGGGTACTCTGGTGGCGGGTACTCTGGTGAGGCGGCGGGTACTCTTGTGCCGGGTACTCTGGTGGCAGGTACTCTTTATTTAGGGGGGGCAATGTGAGCACAGTAGTACATATGTAGTGTGTAACATATGTTTAACACACTGTTAGCTGATCTCCTCCTCATACTGGATCAGTGTGTGAAGAGGAGAACCCAGCAACAGTAAATTACACACAATGGTGTGTTTTTGTTTACATTTAATGACTGGCTGTGATTGGACACAGCCAGTCACATGGTAAAGAGCCAATTTCAATGGCTCTTTACCCTGATCGGGGCTGGGCTATAACCAAGGGAAAAGCCTCAGCCCCGATCACCGCGATGCGCGCCCCCGGGGGCGTGCGGACACCGTGCACGCTGTTGCGCACTCTGCATCATCAAATCCGGTAAGTAATACCGGAATATCCGCCACCCACCGCAACATTCAGCCCATCAGGGATCGTCTGTATCACGAGGGACACACCGGATCCCTGATCGCCGTGCTGCACGCCCCCGGGGGCGCGCACGGGCGCCATGCACGCCGCTCCTACAGCTCTGCATATGGGAGCCGGTTTTCCAAATTGAAAGCTCTGCCGCCCACCGCCGCCGCTCCACTGCCACTTCACTTCACTCCCGAGGGACAAAACAGATCCCCGATCGCTGCTCTGCGGGCCCCTGGGGGCCCGCAGTAGCGGCGGAAAGGCGAGGACGTCATATGACGTCCACCCAGGATGGGAGATCCCATCTGTGGACGTCCTTTGACTATGGCTGGGTAGTGAAGTGGTTAAAGGAGTTGTAAAGGAAAAAAAAAATTTGCCTAAAACTAATGTCTGCAAGGTAGACAGACAGAATAGTGTAATGATTCTGTTAAAAAACTAGTAAATATCTATTAAATTCCTTCATCTGGCGTTCTAGTTTCTGTTCTCTCATTCACTTCCTGGTTTGCGGCGCTTGTTCATGGAAGAACTACATTTCCCAGTATGCATTGCGGCACACCCAGTAATTCACACCTCCTTGAAGTCTCTAACACATAGAGAGCATCCTACCGCACAGATGTAGTTCCCAGGAGCGGGCGAGCACGTTACTGACCACTGCAGTAAAGTCTCCCTTCAAGTGAACAGAACAGAGAAAAAAATAGAGCAACTTCTGAGCAAAAATGAACAATGAGGAAGTGAAAAAAGGAATGTCTGCAGGTAAAGGATGCTTATTATGAAAAATTATTTTTTCCTTTACAACCCCTTTAAGTGTACAATCACTTTTCAAATTCATCATTCTGTACCCTTTAGCAATTGCTAATAACACTCTGAAATCCACAGAACAGTAGTGGTGCCTATTTCAATTAAACTTGACTTCAGTTTTTTTTTTTATTATATTATTAATACAACTATTTTGTCACTCTCTTAGCAATGATGAATTATAACCTTTAAATTATGTATATTTTAATAAACGGAGGTATGAGGTATGAAAGCATTTAAAAGAAAATGTCTCTCTGTTTTTCTTGGACAAACATGGACTATCCATAACTGGTCTTGCTTTGCTCGATAAAATGTTTGCTGTTTACATACCTGTGTATTATAGCCAAGAAGCCTCTCTGATTATTTTCCCCTAATGGTGATGTCCTGTTTTGGCAACCTAAAGCCTCATACACACTATCATGTTTCTGCAGGTTTTTGTCTTCAGATTTACCAAAACCATGTAGTGGAAGGGCCTGCCTGATTGCATATGAATTGAAACTCTTAAGGTTTGACCTCAAAAACCTGCAGGAAAACTGATAGTGTGTATGGGGCTTTACTCATAAAACTGGATGGCACTGAAATTCATTCTGAGTCACGCTTCTCCTGTCATTTGAACCAATCTCCCCCTAGTCTTGAGGAATTAATTTTGTGAAATAAGGGCTCCACTCCATGATGTTGGTCTGGGTCTCCCTTTAAGGCAGGGGTTCTCAACTCCTGTCCTCAGGACCCACTGACAGGCCAGGTTTGCAAGATTACTGAAATACATCACAGGTAATATAATTTGCTGCTCAGTGATTGCAGTATTCTAGTCTGAATCTCCCCCAAGGTATTACTTAAAATCTGGCCTGTTAGAGGGTCCTGAGGACAGGAGTTGAGAACCACTGCTTTAAGGCTTATACACATGGCCTTCTAATCAAATCAATTTCCCATATTAAAATTAATACTAGGAAGTGGGAGTCTGAATTTGTGGACTTGGTTCAAAGGCCAATATGTTACAAATCCTAACTTCACTACCCAGGCACCACATATTGGGTCCATGCACAGTATTTGCATAAAGATATGTCTCTGATGAGAGCTGAGCTGAGCGGGTTCTTTACTTACCAGAAATATTTTATGGACAAACTGGCCATCTACCAACTCAGAATTTAGCGATTCAGACTTTATTGGGCATATTTGTCTACCTCTGGGCATAGTTTACATGCTAATCCAGATATCCTCAAGGAATCCCATACCTTCTATCCTTGGGTATATACCTCCAGAGCTCACTACGATAGCCAGCCCTTTCTCACGTTTCTAGAGAAGATTTCCTTCCCTGAACTTGCTACTAAAGATTTGGAGATGTTTGATGCTCCTCTCACATTGGAAGAGCTTACGGAAGCAATGAATTCATTCAGCAAGAGAAAAAGATGGATGACCGCACACCATTATATAGGAGATCCAAAAGCTTTGTTTTATCAATCCACAATTAAAAATATCACAGCCCTACAAAAACAAGAGCATAGATTGATGTGTTTCACGCTGAATAGCACTTAGTTGTAATTATTGCGTTTTAGGGATTTTAGAGGGTTTACTGGTTATGAATATGTGTCATTCAGTGTAAATCACGTCAATGGTTGCTACTCTCTTCGTAGGGCTGTGATTTTTTAAATTGTGGATCGATACAATAAACCTTTTGGATATTCTATACAGCGGTGAGCTGTCATTAATTTTTTCTCTTGCAAGTCTTCAAAGTTGTAAATTGGACTGGCACTTCTAGTTCTAATAAAAGTATTGTAATATATGCCTCCCAATGCAACTCACTGCACTAAATGTTGCATTTGAAACTCCCCACATGCATAAACTGTATGTATATATATATATATATATATATATAGAGGAGACTTAACCACTTAACCCTAACACTTAATTTTTTTTTTCCTCAGTTTAGGCGATACGTATTCTTCTACATATTTTTCGTTAAAAAATCGCAATAAGCGTTTATTGATTGGTTTGCGCAAAAGTTATAGCGTTTACAAAATAGGGGGTATTTTTATGGCATTTTTATTAATATTTTGTTTTTACTAGTAATGGCGGCGATCAGCGATTTTTTTCGGTACTGCGACATTATAGCGGACACTTCAGACACTTTTGACACATTTTTGGGACCATTGGCATTTTTATAGCGATCAGTGCTATAAAAATGCATTGATTACTATAAAATGCCACTGGCAGTGAAGGGGTTAACACTAGGGGGCGGGGAAGGGGTTAAGTATGTTCCCTTGGTGTGTTCTAACTGTAGGGGGGGTGGCCTCACTAGGGGAAATGACTGTTTGCTGTTCATACATTGTATGAACAGAAGATCAGCATTTCTCTCCCTGACAGGACCGGGAGCTGTGTGTTTACACACACAGCTCCCGGTCCCCGCTCTGTAACGAGCAATCGCGGGTGTGCAGCGGCGATCGCGCCCACCGGGCACGCGCACAAGGTCGGGGGCGAACGGGGGGCGCGCACGCACCCCTAGTGGCCTGCGCGAGAGCCGACGTTATATTACGTGCTATCGCGCAGGGGAGTCGACCTGCCGCCGTAAAACGACGGCGGCTGGTCGGCAAGTGGTTAATTGAGACCTTTAAATACATCAAGGGAGTGAATAAGGTTCAGGAGGGAAGTTTTTTCAGTATGAAAGCAAAATCAAGAATAAGGGCACATGACCTCAAACTAACTGGAGAAAAGTTCAAAACTAATTTTAGAAAGTATTATTTCACTGAAAGGTTAGTTGATGCTTGGAATAAACTTCCAGCACAAGTAGTGAGACAATAAACAGTAAATGGCTTCAAACACGCTTGGGACAAACATGGATCTATACTCAGACAAAAAAGTCAACAAAACAAAAAGGGCAGACTTGATGAACTACATTTCTATGTTTCTATGATGCCACTATAATTGTGATCCCTAAACTGAGTAAGGAAATTACAAAACCAGGCTCATATCTTTACCTAATACTAACACAAAATTGGTTGCAAAGGTGTTGCCTAACCTAAAAACAAATAAGGATAGATCAATGGACCAAGCATGGTACCACATCCAAAACATAATATATAGAACAAAAGAAAATATAATATGGGACTTTTAGGGTGTTCCCTCTCAACAAATTACAAACATATACATATATCCAAACAATTACAAGATTAAAAACTCCATTATAAAACCATAGAAATAAGCATCATTCTGACAATATTTGTTTATTTGGCAGGGCCAGAGTGGTAGGGGAATTGAGGGTGGTTGGTGTCATTTTAACCAGCCAGGATTGGTGGAGTCATCTTGATCTGGTTGGCAGATATATTTGATCATGTTGCATATGGGCATCTGATGATTTTAATAGGTTTACTCACTTAGTTAACATATCTTATCTGCTGAGTGCTGTATATTTTACATTTTTTTCCCCCTAGGATGTGCCATTGCAACTTAATTTGGACTTTGTTGATTTGAGTAATATGCTGTAGGAGCTCATCGGATGAGTGTGGGGCATCAGAATTGTTGCAAATTTTATGGCACTCACAGCTCTAGTGTTACTATCGTTCTCTCTCTCCTCTTTATAAGCAACAAGGGAAACATGTTAAGTGTAGCAGAGTGCATCTGGGTTGAATCGGGACCAGCAGTAAAACCATCAGTATGAAAACCTTCTCATGGGCTTGGAGACGTGTTTTCTGTGTGTGTGTACATTTGCCGGTTTGTAAGTTAAAGTGCAATGCGCTGGGCGTCTTGCCTTCAAATGTCTATGCACATTAGAGAAGCGAAGTCCGCATAACGAGAGAAACCTATTATATCTCTGTTGTGGCTACGTTATCCCTTTTGGATACATATCTGCTTTTATTAGAGGACATTGATATCTGCCCTGTTGGTATACTCGTACCCTATATTGACAACAGCAGTAGCAATGTCCCCGCAGATCTTCTCAAGCTTGTAAGAACAAATAGAATGATCCTCACTAGACACTGGCTTAATGAGCAGTATTGAATGGGCTCCATACTGACTGTCCTATCCTGTGTTGTCATCCATTTCCTGTGTTGTCATCCATTTCCTGTGGTGTCATCCATTTCCTGTGATGTCATATTCTGTGATGCCATTTCGCATGGAGGAAGCAATTGGCTGTTGGGGCCATGACTTCCTGTTTGTCATTCGTTTTGTTGGCAATGAATAAAAACCAAGTGCCGTGCTCAGAAGAGGCAGATAAGCGATGGTCCTAAGAACATAATCTGTGGTGATGTCTGTTTACTTAAGGATATGTAGGAAACAGAGTGATAGGTAAGATGCATTATACCATTAGATAGGTCGCTTAAAGTGCAGGAGATACGGATTACGTGTAAAGCCAAATCTCCACAACAGGCCTCACCCACCATAACCAATTGATCAACAGTGCATTGTTATGCGATTACCATAAGTCCTGGTATGTAGGCTTTGAAATATTCTATTAGGTTACATTGATTTAATGTAGGTTATGAACTGGCCATTGGAGGTGTTGACAATATTGTTTAAGAGGTGCTTATTTCTATGGGTTTATAATCAAGTTTAACATTTTGTAATTTTTTTGAATATGTAATAAAAAGCAAGTTTAATCATTTTTGTTTGTAATTTCTTGAGAGGGAACACCCTAAAAGTTATATTTTTCTTTTGTTCTGTCTTGCTAAACTAATGCACAAATTGATTTACACGGACCAATGGAGGATTACCCTACAGTAGGTTGGTCAACCTCTATAAACATCCAAACTTCCCTGACAACATAGGTAACGGAGCTGTACTGTCATTGGATGCTGCTGAAGGCCTTCAGCAGTTTTAAATGGCCTTACTTATGGGATATCCTTCTTCAGTTTAGTACAAATCCTAATGTTGTCACATTACAAATTCTGTACTCAAAACCCTCTGCCAAGTGAGTATAACTGACACCCGTTCTGCCCATGTATGCCACACCATTGGTACCCCAAAGGGTTGTCCCCTTTTATCTTTCTTATTTTCATAGGCTTTAGAACGATTGGTTTTAAATTAGACGAGAGAGAAAAGCAGGATGACATTTGGCTAAAACCCTGAAATGCCATCATCATCAACCAGCCCGCTCTCTGCTCAAAACGGTCACAGGAATGCAAAACAAACTGCACTCCTGTGATCAACTAATGAAAGTCCATAGTTAAAATGGTAAGGTACAAATTGGATTATTATCCCCTGATCTTTTCTCTTGAACAGTTCGGCTGTTAACAAAATGTTTCTCTCTTTGATAAGTCAAGTAATATTATCGAATAAGATAATTACAGTAGAGAGGCAACTTTTAGCAGTGCTATTGCAACTTGATTAGTTGGACCCCGTTTTTCTAAATTGCAGTGCCCGGTCAATATCTGTCACTAACCTAAACAGCCTAGAGCGACTGTGACAGGAACATTTACCAAAAACAGCCCAAACAGTATGCAAATTTAGCACATAAATTCCTCAAAATGATAAAAAGCTGTTATTGCTGTCAAAGGAGAGTTCACATAATATCAACATATGGGCATTTAATGCATATCTAAACCCAAAAGATAAAATATAATATAGAGCAGCTTACCAATCTTTTTTCACTGTTTTTTATTTATCTTATCTGTTTTTCCTTCATCTGGTGATCCAGGCAGTAAGTTTGTTATTTTTCAACTTTCTTTAAGGCTTTGTTTACACCAAGGTGCAGAGACTTCAGTTTTTCTGCACACATTCTACAAGGGCACAACAAAAACAATTGTTCTTTATGTGCCTTGTTCATACCAAAACACTGGTATCATGTGCAGATTTTTTATGCATGTTGAAAAAAACTAGCATGACATCAAGGTTGGTGTGAACAAGGGCGCATAACTGACGCACAAGAAAACTGATGGAAACTGATGTTGGTTTTCCCATCAGTTTCCATGCACTATGAACAAGCCCTACAAGCCCAAGTTGTCCAGCAAAAGTGACAGTTAGAATGTTCAGACAAGCCATTTAACACTAACACTGACAGGGGTGCTTTTATTTATTTTTAACTAAAACCCTTTTCCCAAAAGAAAGAAAAAGTTGTCTCTGAAACTGCTTGAAAAGCTAGGCTTTAACTTGTTTGTCACTAGGAATACACCAAACAGTTCTGAATTTGGTTTCAGCATTGCTTAGCAAACTTCAAAGAAGTTTGGATGCCGAACCAAACCCTATTCAAATCAATGGGAGCTCATATTGCCAAATAAAAAATTCCAATTTTCAGGGTTAATATGCAAGGGGTGGAAAAATAACATAGAGGGTGCACATTAGCCTAGAGAACATGAACCAATGCAATAAATAAAAAAGGTAACAAATTCCATTAGGTCAGAAGCTTTTTTTTTTTTTATCTTAAAGTTAAATGCTAAATGAGTAACCATGCCTGGGGGATGTCCTAATCCTCCCTATAAAGGGGTGCATCTCTGTAATGTACAGAATGTGTTATAGCACCACTGACATTCACAAGTGAAAAGTGTTTAGAATTGCTGACAAATGACCTTTCATTGATGGCTTCTTAAAAAACAAACAAGCATAAAAATAAACAAACAAACAAACAGCACACAGGCCCCTCCCAGGGTCTGCTCTGTGTTTTGGAGGACCTTCGGAGGGGTCTGTGTGTTTTTTTCTCTTTTTAAGAAGCCAGTAATAAAAGATAATTTTCCAGAAATTGTAACTGTGTTTTTCTTTTTCTTTGTCAATGTCACTTTTACTGTAGCGCAAAGACATAAGGATGAGTGTGTACTACCTCCTCCTAAACCATACCAGGGCACATATCCTCAACATGGGGGTATCATATTGATTAAAATAAGGGACTCTTTGTGATGTTGATAAGGTCAAGGACAAACACATGGCCCCTGCCCCACCTATAACTGGCCTTAAGGCCTCATGCACACTGGATGTTTTTACAGCAGCTGTTTTTGGCAGTAGACGTTTTTTTCTACAGTCAATAAACTCTCCATCATGTTATCCTATGTCTCCATGCACGCATAGGCTGTTATCAGCAGTTTTGGGCAGTGGCGTTTTTGAGCAGTAAAAAAACCCACAAACTAGTGGGTTCTGAGAGATGTTTTCAGCTGCAAAAACGCTCTAACGCTGATAAATGCTGATAAACGTCAATAAACGCTGATAAACGCTCAAACGTCACTCACAAGCATTTTTTTTAAGTTTTTGATCCATTGAAAAAAAAAAAAATCTTCACCCAAAAAACGCTAAAAAACACTAATGTGGGAAAAACGCTAAAAAACGCTATTGAAAAAGTTGAAAAAAGTTGAAAAACTCACTGCAAAGCTACTGGCGTTTTTATAACGTTATTTTAACGTCCAGTGTACATGAGGCCTCACAGCAAGGAGCACATAGAAGGTCAACGCATGCAAAACAAAACCAGAGTAAACTCCCAGCTCAACTCACCAACCAGGCTGCTTACCAACCAAATTGTCCTGTCTAACAGTATGCGTTAAAAACAGGGGTTTAGTTAGCACACTGGTTGGTGAGTTATTCTTTGGTTTTGTTTTGCATGTGTTACCCTTCCTTGTGCTCCTTGCTTTGAAGGGGCAGGGGCCATTTGTTTGTTACTGATGTAATATTGGTGAGGGGACAAACTGGACACCTTTGCTGCCATTGTGCTATGTGCTGGGTGTCCAGTGCGTCACTGTGCCTTGAGGGATTGGCTACCACTGGCTCACCTGCCCTCTATCTATTCATTCAAATGCATGTGTTTCTACTATGGAGGCTCTCATAAATTTACGAGTTAGGACAGCAGATAATACTGTGGTGCCAAGTGGCTCTGCAGCTTACGCATGTATTTGCAAACATGTGCAAACTAAACCCCTGTTTTTAACACAAACTGTTAGAAAGGATAAATCGGTGTGTCATCATCCAACAATAACATTGTAAACAGCCACACATGGATGGGGTATTAACTGATAGCTATTGTCTTCAACATTGCTAATGGCTATTATCTCTGATAATATTTTCTGCATATTATGGCTTCTTAGTCACCATTACTGCAGAACCCAAGCATCTTGGAGAAGTTCAGCTGATAACAATATTGTTTTTAGTTTCCTTCCTTTCTAAGCATAATTTTGACCTCAGCTAAAATATTATTATTTTCCTATACACGTCTAAATTAATGTATGATTATTATTATCATTTTGACCATTAACTGGTTGCCGACCAGCCACCGTCGTTTTACGGCGGCAGGTCGGCTCCCCTGCGCGAGAGCACGTAATATAACGTCGGCTCTCACGCAGGTCACTAGACTCCCGTGCACGTGCACCATGGGCGCGATCGCCGTTGGGCACACGCGATTGTTTGTTACAGAGCGGGGACCAGGAGCTGTGTGTGTAAACACACAGCTCCCGGTCCTGTCAGGGAGAGAAATGCTGATCTTCTGTTCATACAATGTATGAACAGAAGATCAGTCATTTCCCCTAGTGAGGCCACCCTCCCTACAGTTAGAACACACCCAGGGACCATACTTAACCCCTTCCCCGCCCACTAGTGTTAACCCCTTCGCTGCCAGTGGCATTTTTATAGTAATCCAATGCATTTTTATAGCACTGATCGCTATAAAAATGCCAATGGTCCCAAAAATTTGTCAAAAGTGACCGAAGTGTCCGCCATAATGTCGCAGTACCGAAAAAAAATCGCTGATCGCCGCCATTACTAGTAAAAAAAAAATATTAATAAAAATGCCATAAAAATACCCCCTATTTTGTAAACGCTATAACTTTTGCGCAAACCAATCAATAAACGCTTATTGCGATTTTTTAAATGAAAAATATGTAGAAGAATACGTATCGGCCTAAACTGAGGATAACAATTTTTTAATATATTTTTGGGGGATATTTATTATAGCAAAAAGTAAAAAATATTATTTTTTTTCAAAATTGTCGCTCTATTTTTGTTTATAGCGCAAAAAATGAAAACCGCAGAGGTGATCAAATACCACCAAAAGAAAGCTCTATTTGTGGGGAAAAAAGGACGCCAATTTTGTTTGGGTGCCACGTCGCACGATCGTGCAATTGTCAGTTAAAGCGTTGCAGTGCTGAATCGCAAAAAGTGCTCTGGTCTTTGACCAGCAATATGGTCCGGGGGTTAAGTGGTAAAACGCTGTTTTAACCTGAAACTAGTGGGGCAACTAAAATGCAGTTAGTTTCACTTCGGGTATTCTTCCCTTACAAAAATTATTGAATGCAAACAGTGCATTTTAACTTACAAAAAATAAACTATAAGTTGAAATCTTTTTTTTATTATAAGAGTATGAATGAAACAGTTAACATAGATGTAATCAACCTTGACACACAGCCTTTGTCACAGGCAGACACTAAGCGAACTCATGCCGTGTACACACGGTCGTTTTTCGGCCTTAAAAAAAAACGTCATTTTTCAGCATGTCCAAAAAACGATGTTTTTCCAACTTCATCATTAAAAACGATGTTGCCCACACACCATTGTTTTTGAAAAATTATGAACAAAGCGCAGTGACGTACAACACGTACGACGACACTCTGAAGGGGAAGTTCCATTCGCCTTTTGGCTGCTTTTAGCTGATTCCTTGTTAGTAAAAGACGATTTGCGCTTTTTTGTCTGTTACAGCGTGATGAATGTGCTTACTCTATTATGAATGGTAGTTTTACCAGAACGAGCGCTCCCGTCTCATAACTCGCTTCTGGGCATGCGCGGGTTTAAAACGTCGTTTTAGCCCCCACGCGATCATTTTTTACAACCCGAAAAACGACATTTTAAAAAACGACATTAAAAAATGCAGCATGTTCGAATTTTCAGAAGCCAAAAAACGATGTGAAGCCCACACGCGATCATTTTAAATGACGTTTTTAAAAACATTGTTTTTTTTTCATGCCGAAAATGACCGTGTGTACGCGGCATTAGATTTACTAAATTAAATGACCTGTTCACTTTGCAAGGAAATGTTTACTTTGCAAGTGAATTTGCCATTAGTTTAGTAATTGAGGTTAAGTTTTGCTGACTTCCATTGTCCTATCATTTGCAATCTAAATACTGTTTTGTTTATTTTCCTTACACATTATTATGTATTCTTTGCAAAGGGAATTTTTACCACATTTACTAAGGTAAGAGAATATTTCCTTACAAAGTGAAAATTATTTTGTGAAATGAACAACCTTTTGCCTCTAGTAATTTAACTGCATACATACATTGGTAAGCAGTGCCAATAGAAATACTAATCAACTGCCAATTTGTAGTGTGTCATCGTATTGATACATGCAACTCAATAAACTTTTTTGGTGTCCATTCTGTGTGTCCCTGTGTGTTTTTGTCCTATTGGATTGCTGTAAAATTGTGTCCATGTGATGGGGCTTGCAAGTATATAAAATGCAGTAACGTTTTTTAGGGTTTAATGCGGTAGGTTTCCTTTATTTGGGAAAGATAAGAGGAGAAGTGAGAGGGCAAGTAAGAAGAAGGTTCAGGAGAAAAGAGTAGGGTGAGAGGGGCTCATTTCAGGGTTTTAAATACTTCTGCTCCCATAAATAGTATTCCACATGTGCTTATTTTTTATAAGGGAGACATGTCTATTTCTTTCACTGGCATATTTTGATATAGTTGTCTGGCCTGTTTAAAGATAAAGGGGGTGAGGGTCATGTTTCAGCATTTACATATGATTATCTATGTCATGCATAAGATAAATATTAATAAGGTTTTTTTGGTTTTATGTGTTGGACACCAGGTAAGGGAGAGTACTCCCTCCGTATGTCGGTCAATGTACTGGTATTGTGTTGGCATCCTGTTCCAGGTCTAGTTGCAAACGGTATTTTATTTCTTCATACAACTTATATTCTTTTGTAAAATTCTCAAATTTTCAAATACTACGCAAGTAAAGTTTTCAAATGCTTACTGTTTAATAACAGCATCTACAGCTCTAATAAAAGAACAATGACTTCTTTAAAACATTATTTGTCATACTGTAAAAGTCATCTATTAGTTGAAAAATAATACATTTATTACACTGCCACAATTGTTACAATGGAATTAATTATATTGACTAAAGAAATAAATTTATGCTTGAGACTAAAAACTGCAAAGTTATTGTCATTGTTAAACATCTATTGGAAGAACTTGTCATCTTTGTCTTGTCAGTCTAAATTCATTTCAAACTGACTGACAGTTTAAGTCAGATTTTAACAAGGCTGTTAATTATTTATTAACATATTTTTAAATAATATGTTACTGAAAATGTTACATTGATAAGTAGATAATGGATCTAATTCTCAGAAGAAGTAAGGGAACATAAAAATGAATAATTTACTGTACGTTACAAGTTCACTTAAACTGAAGTTACTCCCTTTTACTCATGGTCTTAAACAGGAATAACAAGCAAAATAAAACTGACTTTACAGTTACATAATATCAGGTTATATGCACTTGGTATCTCTCTTTTAAGTGGTAGGTTCAGAAACATATAAATCATTTGTGTTTAATGACTAGTTTGTGGCAACGAAACATAGTAGATGAATTATGTTCTAGAAAGTTTTCAATTCACAAGCCTTTAACAAGTTAATTTTTTAAGAAACCAACAAAGGTTACTATCTAAGAATTTCTATTTGATTTTTATTACATTTTTATGTTTTTGTTTTGCCCTTATTTTAAGTGCTTTGGTTCGCACCAGAAACCCTGAACAGAAAAAAAGTTCTTACCTGAACAGCGAACCCTATTAAAGTCTATGGGACCCGAACTTGAAAAATCAAAAGTCCCCATTTGAAGGCTTGTATGCAAGTTATTGGCCATAAAAAGGGTATGGGGTCTGGTTACTGCCCTGGGGGACATGTATCAATGCAAAAACATTTTTTTTTTAAAGATAATTTTTACAGGAGCAGTGATTTTAAGGATGCTTATAGTGTAGTAATAAAAAAAAAAATTCCTTTAAATAAAGTGCCTGTGGGTCTCCTTAGTCTGCCTGTAAAGTGGCGCATCTGTAGCATGTATAGAACCTGCTGCAGGAAAACTGACATCAAGTCAAATCACATTTAAATTGCCAGAAATACAATATAATTGCCGACAATAGAAAATGTTAAAATTAAACCCATCCCTTCGACAAAGCCCCCCGCCTCAAAGCACCACAGGGTCTGGTGTGGATTTTGGGGGGACCCCACAATGTTTTTTTTTATTCTGGCGTGGGGTTCCCCTTAAGATCCATACCAGCCGGCAATGTTTTCTTTTTTATTCAGCTGTCAGCAGGGAAGCCCATTTAATAGCTGACGACTCATTGGACAAGCAGCCGGCTTCCCGGCCCTGCTCCTTAACAACTGGCTATTCATTGCGCCCTGATCGGACATAGCTTTCCCCAATCAGGGCTTAGAATGCACTGTGCAGCGCATTGCAGGGCAGTCGAACAGGCCAACTCTATTTCCTGGTAGTCTTAGCCTTGGTAAAGTAAAACAGGCCTAAAATGTTGCATCAATATACTGCTAGCACTAGTACTAAACCATGCTATGAATTCTACAGATTTTAAGAAGAATATAATACCAACATTTTATAACATTATGATAGACTCAACATATATACATGATATGCTAGATCGACTTTAATGGTTTTAATGTTGTCTACTGTTATTTTTACATGCTGAGTATTGAATTACACCATTTAGTTATACATTGATATAGAATGCAGAAAAATACATTAGACCATGTATGAACAGTTGCCAACTGTGCTATCTCTGAAAACAGAACAGAATATATTACACTGTATTAGCAGGGGTCTTTGGAAGCTTCCACATATATGGACTAATAAGAGGAGGTTCTGACAGTGATGATGCAAAAGGTGAAAAGAAAACTATGGTTACATGCTGAACACATGATGATATAATTACTATAATTTTGGCTGGTGGTAATAGTAATTATCTGCTTATGACCAATCATTTCTACTTTGTGTGCAAATATAAAAACTTGACATAATGGATAGAAAATTGACTGTTCAAAGTGAAAACGGGAAGAAAGCATGTATTGATTTTTTTTTAACTTTGGTCCTCAAAGCTGAAGTCCCAGCAGAGAAGCCTTACCTCCCAAAAAATACAACCTACCTCCCTTTAGCTACATGCCCAAACAATTTAAAAGAAAAAAAATATCGAAATACTTCTGGAAATACTTAAATACTCTATGGCCATGTTATGCTCTGGGTCCCAAGTCATTTTGCTTCTTCACTGCTGAATGGGAGAGTCCTTCTATGGGTAACCACAGTGGGGTTTGGTGACAAGAACACGCAGGGTACATAACATATAATTTATTTAGTTAGTTACAAATATAAAATATAATGTTGGGACACCTTTAAATATTCTGGTCTAGGATATGAATAAGCTTCACTAAGTATACTTTGTACCTTAATTATCTGTATGTGATAACTCCAATGAAATAAAGATATGCTGTTTTGGTGTTCTTATACCAGCCATAGATCACTCCTCGGATGGTCATTTGTGGGGGTAGACACAGACACAGTGCACTTCCTGTTAACTCCCATTGATTCTAAAACAGGATGGGAACATATAACACAATATCTGGCTTAGAAGATCAGTCAATTTGCTTATTAGTGGCCATTACAGCTTAAAAAATAAAATTTCAAATAGTTATTTTCATAGAGCTAAAGAACACTATCACTAATGCAGCAGGTGCCCTGCATATCCTGTGGTCCTGTGGCAAAGCTGGCTGATAGGGATGGTTCCGAAGTTCAAATTGAACATTGGGTGTTTGTTCGCAAATAAACGGAACACATGGGGTGTTTGCGTCAAATTAGAGAGCCGCATAGTGCCCCATAATGCACTGCAAGATCGCAGTGCATTGACGGCTGCTTATTGGCCAAGGCATACACCTGACCTGCATGATTTGTTCAATCACAGCGCGATCTGCTGTGCGAGCCATGTTTGGCCAAAGGCAGGTTGCCTTTGGCCAATCATGGCTCAGGGGGCTAAGTCCACGCCCCACACTAAATAAGGCTGCTTACACGGCGGCCGTATGTAGTGTTATACGTGGAGGAGATTGAGAGAACTTGAGCTAGAGTAGGCAGGTTAGTTAGTGATGTGCAGGCAGTTGATACATATATATATCCAATGTAGTCAGTGTAGACTGTATATACAGTGCAGGCAGTCTAGTATATGTACCGTATTTATCGCCGTATAACACTCACAGGCGTATAACAGGCACCCTAACTTTAAGAGGGAAGTTTCAGGAAAAAAACTTTCTACAGCCCCCTGCATATAACACGCAGGTACAGTTTACCCTCTATTTTCAGGGTAAAAAAGTGAGTGTTATACGCCAATAAATACAGTGTGTATGTATATATATATTTATATACAGTGCAGTCAATGTAGAATATATATACAGTGCAGGCAGTCTAGTATATATATATATATATATATATATATATATATATATACAGTGCAGTCAGAGTACAGTATATATTCCAGTATTTAAGGGAAACCCTATGACAGAATTTTGAAAAAAGAACAGAAAAGGGTCTCCCCCAAAATCCATACCAAGCCCTTTGGGTCTGGTATAGATTTTAAGGGGAACTCCATGTCAAAATTTTAAAAAGAACAGGGTACCCCCCCCCCCCTCCACACACACACACAATCCATACTAGGCCCTTTGGTTCTGGCATGGATTTTAAGGGGAACACAATGCCAAAATCCATATCAGACCCTTATCCGAGCAAGCAGCCTGGCAGGCCAGGAAGGGTATGAACGAGAGAGACTACCCCTCAAGTCAAGCCTACAGCTCTGCAATCATCAGATCACCCATTTCTGCCAATTCTATAGTATCAGAACATGTAATAATGGTAAATAAATGCAAAGATTCAAGGTAGAGATGGGCTGAACACCCCCCTGTTTGGTTTGCACCAGAACCCCTGAACAGAGAAAAAGTTCTGACCTGAACGGCGAATACTATTAAACACTATGGGACCTGAACTTGAGAAATCAAGAGTTCCCATTTTGAAGGCTTGTATACAAGTTATTGACCATAAAAAAGGTTTGGGGTACGGGTACTGCCCTGGGAGATATGTATCAATGCAAAAATATTTTGTTAAAAAAATATCATTTTTACAGGAGCAGTGATTTCAATGATGCTAATCGTGCAACAATAAAAAATAAAAATTACTTTAAATATAGTGCCTGGGGGTCCCATTAGTCTGCCTGTAAAGTGGCGCATTTGTAGCATGTATAGAAACTGCTGAAGCAAAACTGACATTTCTAAAGAAAAAAAAATTGTCAAATTACATTTAAATTGCTGGAAATACAATACCATTGCCGACAATAGAATTTTTTTTTTAAATGGCGTGGAAATCCCCCAATCCCTACCAGGCCCTTTGACAGAGCCCCCCCCCCCACCAAAAAGCAGCACAAGGTCTGGTATGGATTGTGGGGGGGGGGGACCCCACAAGTTTTTTTTTTTAACTTTGGTGTAGGGTTCCCCTTAAGATCCATACTTGCTGGCAATGTTTTTTTATTTTATTCAGCTATCATCAAGGAAGACCATTTAACAACTTATGACTCATCGGTTGTTAAAGCGGACGTAAACCCATGGGTGAACCAGTTACATTTCCAGCATGTGCCTGAAATGTAACTGTCTCATTGGTTGTGCTCTCAACCAAACTGTCAAAATATCCAATGTCCAATGTCATAACTAATCACATGTGCAGTTTGTTGAAGATTAGACAGAGGCTTCCTTGGCTGAAAATGATAGGTGGATTTACTTCCACTTTAAGGACGCGGTAGTCGGCTTCCCGGCCCCACTCCTTAACAATCGTCTATTCACTGCAGCCTGATTTGTACAAAGCTTTCCCCAATCAGGGCTTAGAATGCACTGTGCAGCGCATTGCAGGGAGTTCAAACAGGCAATGTTCGGGCCGAACCTTTGCTCGGCCCGAAATGTTAACCCAACTCTATTTCCTGGTAGTTTTAGCCTTAGTAAAGTAAAACAGGCCTAAAATGTTGCATCAATATACTGCTATCACTAGTACTAAACCATGCTATGAATGCTACAGATTTTAAGGAGAATATAATAACAGAATTGTATAGCATTATGATAGAATCAACATACGTGCATTATATACATGATATGCTAGATCAACTTTAATGCTGTCTACTGTTATTGTTACATGCTGAGTATTGAATTACACCATTTACTATTACATTGATATACAGTAGAATGCAGAAAAATACATTAGGCCATGTATGAACAATAGCTGCCAACTGTGTTATCTCTGAGAACAGAATATATTACACTGTATTAGCAGAGGTCTTTGGAAGCTTCCACATATATGGACCAATGAGAGGAGGTTCTGACAATAATGATGCAAAAGGTGAAAATAAAACTATGGTTACATGCTGAACACATGATGATATGATTACTATAATTTTGGTTGGTGGCAATAGTAATTATCTGCTTATGACCAATAATGTCTACTTTGTGTGAAAATCGAATATAAACACTTGACATAATACTTCTGGAAATACATAACCACTTCCCTACCGCACATAGACATATGAAGGTGGCAGGAACCCTTTGTCCCTCCGGGCCGCCATCATATGACGTCTTTTACTCTCCTAGCCTCTAGTCACTCAGCACCTGATGCGCATGCCCGGCGGCCGCAATGTCCGCCGGGCACCCACGATTGTCTATGAACACAGCAGGACCACGGATCTGTGTGTGTAAACACACAAATTCACGTCTTGTCAGAGGAGAGGAGGCCGACGCGTGTTCCCAGTACAGAGGTACACCAATCGGTCTCCTCCCCTTGTGAGTCCCCTCACCTACAGTTAGAATCACTCCCTAGGATACACATTTAACACCTTCCTCGCTCCCTAGTGTTAACCCCTTCCCTGCCAGTCACATTTACACATTTACAGTGCATTTTAATAGCTCTGATCACTGTATAAATGTGAATGGTCCCAAAATATTGTCAAAAGTGTTCCGATGTGTCTGCCGCCATAGCGCAATTACTAGTAAAAAAAAATATAACAATAAAAATGCCATAAATTGATCCCCTATTTTGTAGACGCTTTGACTTTTGCACAAACCATTCAATATACGCTTGTTGCAATTTTTTTTAACAAAAATATGTACAAGAATACATATCAGCCTAAACTGAGGATTTTATCGGATATTTATTATAGCTAAAAGTAAAAAATATAGTGTTTTTTTTCAAAATTTACGCTCTTTTTTTGTTTATAGCGCAAAAAATAAAAACCTGAGGTGATCAAATACCACCAAAAAAAACAGTGTTGCATGACCATGCAATTGTCATTCAAAGTGTAAGAGTGCTGAAAGCTGAAATTGGTCTGGGCAGCAAAGGGGTGAAAATGCCCGGTATTGAAGCGGTTAAATATTCAAATCTATGGCCACGTTATGCTCTGGGTCCCAAGTCATTTTGCTTCTTCAATGCTGATTGGGAGAGTCCTTCTATAGGTACCCACATTGGGGTCTGGTGATAAGCACACGTCTAATTTGGTCTACTGGCAAGGTGCTCGCAGGGTAAATAACATATCATTTAGTTTAGTTACAAATATAAAATATACAGTGTTGGGACACCTTTAAATATTCTGATCTAGGATATGAATAAGCTTCACTGAGTACACTTTGTACCTTAATTATCTGTATGTGATAATTCCAATGAAATAAAAACATGCTGTTTTGGTGTTCCTATACCAGCCATAGATTGCTCCTGGTATGCAAATTTTTGGGGATAGACACAGACACAGTGCACTTTCTGTTAACTTCCATTGATTCTAAAACAGGATGGGAAAATATAGCACAATATATAGTTTAGAAGATTGGACAATTCGGTTATTAGTGGCCATTGCAGCTTCAAAAATAACATTTTAAATTGTTATTTTTATAGATTTAAAGAACATTATCACTAAAATAGCAGGTGCCCTGCATATCCTGCGGCCTGGCCAAGCTGGCTGAAATTCTTCTGTGATGGAGAAAGTGCCTGCCAGCAGCTACAGTGCAGTGCCTGTCCATCCCTACGAGTGGTGTCACGGTCACGTGACTTCATCAGGGGATCCCTTGATGAAGTCAAGTGACTGTGACGTCACGAGTAGGGACAGACAGGCGACGGAAGAGATGTTTACAATGGAAAAGAGTACCGCTCCAAGCCCTGCAACCTATGCTGTGCTCCCGCCCTGTAGTACTGACAGGTGCAGACTCTGCGCTGATCCGTGGAAAAAAGAAATGATCCTGGACTGCCGCACTCTGAAAATGAACAAAGGATAAAAATGAACAAAGGATAAAATCCAAAGCTGTATAACATCCAGAAATTCATACATAGGGGACAAAAGATCTAACATGCTTCACATCATGGATAGATGCTTAGTCATAGCTGGACTAAGCATCTATCCATGATGTGAAACATGTTAGCTTTTTTGTCCCCTATGTCCACTTTCTACCATTGACTGCAGTGTTGCATGCATTTTTGGATGTTATACAGCTTTGGATGTTATCCTTTGTTCATTTTGTTTCAATAAATCGCCTATCAGACTGCGGCAGTCCAGGAACATTTTTTTTCCATGGAAGAGATGTTTACATACGATCTCGCCGTTTGTAGAGCTTTGTGTTTTTTACTGCTTATGCAAAGTGAGTATGTCTATTGTCTTTTTAAACAAATAAATTAAGTTTTAAAAATACTACACTATCTGGAATCCTCCCCTTCCTTATCTCTTTGCATTATATATATACCTACCGGGAGAAATAAGACCTTTGATAAAGCAATAGTGTCATGGATATGCAAAGTCTGGCAGCTTACCTGTCTCATGTGTTCATTAGAGGCCTGACCCTCTTTCTGGCTGTCTTTTATCAACTTCCACCCTGTATGGCTCCACCCCAGGCCATCCCAGGAAGCCTATATTAACCACTGCACTGCTAATCTGCTTTGCTGTTCAACCTTTGTTTGTAGCTTGTTCCTGTCTGCAGTGTGTTACGTTTACCTTCCTGTGTACCGACCTTGGCTCGTTTCTGACTTCTCCTGTTCGCCTGTTTCCCTGACCCTTGGCCTGTTCCTTGTTTACCCTTGTCTGCCTGTTGCCCCGACCTTGGCTTATCCATCACTATTGCTTGTCCTGGTTGCTGCTTCCCCTCTCTCCCTGTGGAGTGTGACCTTGGGGACCCCAGGGGTCGCGACCTGGATCCAGCGAAGGCCATCCTCACCCCACCAGGGGCTCTGGTGAACACAAAGCTGGGTCTTAGACTCCGCGCCCTGGGGAATCTTGGACTCACGCTTCCTCTCTGATTGCAGCAGTCGGCCATAGGGTTAACTACCCTGTGGTGCATCCCTGACCCCAACGGCGTGCACTTGTCACCTGGCCACAGGTGACCTGACAAATAGATTCACACCACTGACTCAAGAGTATGCTACTAAGAAGCAAGCATTGTGAACACTGATTGTCATCTTTTAAATACACATGCAGTTGCCTCACAACCGTAAGGTAAGAGGCCATTGTCACTAGAGTGTTGTTTGCACAGAAGAGGAGAACATATCCCTTTGCACGTTTTGCACACTGCGTTTTTGCACAGGAGAAGAGAATTCACATACATGTTTTCATAGGAGAAGAGAAATTATTCTTTGCACTTTTCACACTGCATGGAAGAGGACTAATTCTTTTTTGCACTTTACATATTGCATATTCCTTCTGTATGTATAAGTCAATTTATTATTATATGCACATATCACTTTATGTTTGTATACATATGAAATTACAGTGATTTATTTCTCTATACAACTACCTTTAGAACCCCCTGCTAGATTGATGCTTCTCTAACCTCCCTGGCGGTATGATTATGTCAGATTTTAGGTGCTGAAAGCGGTACAATTGTTTTGCATGGAAATTTGGTGTTTTATATTGTAGACCTGTAATTCTTAGGAATAACTCGCTGAAATCTGTCCAAACAAGAGTCTAGTAGACATCCCGGGTATGATAAAGTTTGAAACACAAAATCATTAATTATAATATAATAAATAACTATAGATAATTATAACAAATAATAATAAAAAATATTCAATAATCAAATCAAAAACACAGAAATTTGCTCAGTTGCAGAATTGTCGCTGTCATTACTTTTAGTGTTTGATGACGAATTTCCCCACAAATCGCTATCGCTCAATTCTGCAAGTGACTCGCTGTTTTCTAGCTGGTCTAAAACCACTTTTGACATAAAGTGACACTTTTTGGTTGCTATGGACAATCTACAGTTTCCAGGCAGAAAGAACAGTATTTATAATATAAACAATATAATATAATATAAACAATATACAATTTTCCCACAAATAGAGCTTTCTTTTGGTGGTATTTGATCATCTCTGCAATTTTAATTTTTTGCGCTATAAACAAAAAAAGAGTGACAATTTTGAAAAAAATTATAAATATCCCAATAAAAAAAAAATGTCCTCAGTTTAAGTCGATATGTATTCTTCTACATATTTTTGGTAAAAAAAAATGCAATAAGCGTATATTGATTGGTTTGCCCAAAAGTTATAGCGTCTACAAAATAGGGGGTAGTTTTATGGCATTTTGATTTTTTTTTTTTTACTAGTAATGGCGGCGATCTGCGATCTTTATCGTGACTGCAACTTTATGGCGGACACATCGGACACTTTTGACACATTTTTGCGACCATTGTCATTTATACAGCGATCAATGCTATAAAAATGCACTGATTAGTGTGAAAATTACACTGGCAGGGAAGGGGTTAAACACTAGGGGCTGCTGAAGGGGTTAAGTGTGTTTTAGGGAGTGATTCTAACTGTGAGGGGGCGTGGCTACGAGTGACACGTCAGTGAACTCTGTTCCCGATCACAGGGAGCAGAGATCACTGTCCTGTCACTAGGAAGAACAGGGAAATGTCGTGTTTACATCGCAATCGCTGGCCGCCCGGGAGCATCGAGTTCCCGGGACCCGCGGGCGCACTTACGAGGCTGGGCAGCAAATTAAAACGGACGTACAGGTACGCCCATTTGCCTGCCCATGCCATTCTGCCGACGTATATCGGCGTGCAGTGGTCGGGAAGTGGTTAACATCGCAGCACCAGTCACTTCTATTCATTTTCCGGGTACGGACTGACCCTTTTTGGTGTTTGCAGCAGTTACATTATCTTTTTTTTTCCTATAATAGAACGGGAATACATTTAACTGAGACTGTTACCGGGGTTGAGAGGCAGAGTAACACACTGAACAAACTTAACCTCCCTGGCGGTATTCCCGAGTCTGGCTTGGGGTGAAATTTCAGTACTAATAGCAGTAACCCCGAGCCTGACTCTGGATCGCATCGCAGTATCCAGGCAGAGTTTACTTACCTTGTCCCTTGGATCCTGCGATGTCTCGCTCTCGCTCTCGCATTTTTGATTTGATTACATTATTGAATAATTTTTATTATTATTATTTGTTATAATTATTTATAGTTATTTATTATATAATAATTTATGATTTTGTGTTTCAAACTTTATCATACCCGGGATGTCTACTAGACTCTTGTTTGGACAGATTCAAGTGAGTTATTTCTAAGAATTACAGGCCTACAATATAAATCGCCAAATTTCAATGTAAAATAATGGTACAGCTTTCAGCACCTAAAATCTGAAATAATCATACCGTCAGGGAGGTTAAGCGACTACTTTGGGGGTAGCGCAACACTAACATTATAGAAAAGTTTTTGTCTTGACTGGAATTTCTCTTTAATGATCATTTGCATAAGAGTTACATAATTTATATTCACTACCAAGTGCAGCACATTTGGGTAATGACAAATGAAAGAACTCATTAAGCACCTGAATTTTTCTGCAAGCAGAACCTCAATTACACAGGCACACAGCACAAATCTGCCGCTGAGCCAGTAATTGGAAAATAATGTAGCTTAACCTACCTTGAACATGTAAATATCCATGTACTTGTGTTAGTATAAGTTATGCTGTTGGATTTTGTTAGGGCAGTTGATTTCATATTAAACTGTTCACGCAAATGTACCTGTTTTTTTACATTAATAAAATGTTAATTTGGCATATACTAAAAATACCAATTAATCTATAAATACCGTATTTTACGGCGTATAAGATGACTTTTTAACCCATGAAATTCTTCTTAAGAGTCGGGAGTCGTCTTATACGCCGGTAACCTAACATGCAGACTCTCAGTCAGACCGCGGCCGTCCATTTTTCAAAAGCCGCGCCTCCTCCTTCTGCTGTTCCGTGATAGGCGGAACACTCAG
The DNA here is from genome assembly GCF_905171775.1 of Rana temporaria. Classification (NCBI taxonomy): domain Eukaryota; kingdom Metazoa; phylum Chordata; class Amphibia; order Anura; family Ranidae; genus Rana; species Rana temporaria. Next base: position 69,818,532 of record NC_053491.1, on the reverse strand, counting down.
CTTCCCAGCAGAGACTCTGTTCAGTGTTCCGCCTATCACGGATGCCCTCTCGTCCTAGGTCTCGGACGAGAGGGCATCCGTGATAGGCGGAACACTGAACACAGTGTCTGCTGGGAAGTTGAGTGTTCCGCCTATGACGGAACAGATGGCCGCAGTCTGGCAGATTCTGCATGGCAGGGATAAGGTAAGGGATTGTCGTGACATGCAATGGCACAGCGAGGTATGCAGTGACACAGTGAGGCATGTAATGGTGGCACAGTGAGGCATGTAATGGTGGCACAGTGAGACATGTAATGGTGGCACAGTCTGGCATGTAATGGTGGCACAGTGAGGCATGTAATGGTGGCACAGTGAGGTATGTAATGGTGGCAAAGTCTAGCATGTAATGGCACAGTGAGCCATGTAATGGCACAGTGAGGTGAGGCGAGGCATGACTATACGCCCGCAAATACGGTACATGTGTTAAATAATTTTATATATATATATATATATATATATATATATATATATATATATATATATACAAAGTTTCTCACAAAGGTGAGTACACCCCTCACATTCATCTTTTCATGTGACAAAACTGAAGAAATTACGACACTTTGCTATAATGTAAAGTAGTGAGTGTACAGATTGTATAACAGTGTAAATTTGCTGCCCTCTCAAAACAACTCAACACACAGCCATTAATGTCTAAAGCGCTGGCAACAAAAGTGAGTACACCCCTAAATGAAAATGTCCAAATTGGGCCCAAAGTGTCAATATTTTGTGTGGCCACCATTATTTTCCAGCACTGCCTTAACCCTCTTAGTCATTGAGTTCACCAGAAATACAAAAAACACAGTCACTTCCAGCGCTAAGGAGTAACAGATGTCAGATAAAACAATGGTGTGAAAGGTATATATGGTATCCCAGAACTAGGTGGATGCTTTCTTCCTGAGATGGGGAAATCCAAAAGGAACTACAAGAAAAACAGAAATGGAAGGCGCGCACACCAAGTGCATTACCAGAGATAATTTATTAACAAGAAACTTTTGTATAAAAGTGAGTACTCACAAAATGCAACGGACAAAAGGCCATAAACATGGACATGCACAGAACACAGGGTACAGCTAATACATTTAAGGGGCGCATCCCCTTCCTCAGAGCTAGGCTAATCTCATACACCATGGGCAAGCGCTTTTATAAGGAATGGTAAAATTGAAAATTGTGTTTTAAAAGGGGATGGAAAACCTTTTGAGGCCATTGCTCTTTTTGACACACAATTTTACCATTCCCTATAAAAGTGCTTGCCCATGGAGTATGAGATTAGCCTAGCTCTGAGGTAGGGGGTGCGCCCCGAAAATGCATTAGTTGTACCTTGTGTTCTGTGCATGTCCATGCACTGTGTTTATGGCCTTTTGTCAGTTGCATTTTGTGAGTACCCACTTTTATAAAAAAAAATCTTCCTAATAAATTATCTCTGGTAATGCACTAGGTGTGTGCGCCTTCCATTTCTGTTTTTCATGGAGTTCATCAGAGCTTCACAGGTTGCCACTGGAGTCCTCTTCCAATCCTCCATGACGACATCATGGAGCTGCTGGATGTTAGAGACCTTGCGCTCCTTCACCTTCCATTTGAGGATGCCCCACAGATTCTCAATAGGGTTTAGGTCTGGAGACACGCTTGACCAGTCCATCACCTTTACCCTCAGCTTCTTTAGCATGGCAGTGTTCCTCTTGGAGGTGTGTTTGGGGTCGTTATCATGTTGGAATACTGCCCTGCGGCCCAGTCCCTGAAGGGAGGGGATCATGCTCTGCTTCAGTATGTCACAGTCCAGCAGCACTCATGCAGCCCAAGACCATGACACTCCTACAACCATGCTTGACTGTAGGCAAGACACACTTGTCTTCTGTAACAGCTCTGGTGAACGGGAGTGAACCACAACTGCGGCTAGCAAGGATTTCAATGCACTTCTTTATGTGAGAATTCAGTATTGGACCCCAGGCGTCACTCCACGCATACAGGAGTTGGGGGTTCTCTACATCATCTCTCTCTCACATAAAGAAAGGCGTTGAGCTACTAAGGTTGGACTCATTACAACATTCGACCAGAGCTTAGCGATTAAAATTATAGCATTCACTTGAAGATTCCAATGCACTTCGATATGCAAGTGATTATCAGTACGGGACCCCAGGCGTCACTCCACGCAAACAGGAGTTTGGGGGTTCTCTACATCATATCACTTAAACATATAGAAATGCATTAGGCCACTAAGGGAGTTGGTATGAAATACCACCAACCCTTAGCATAGAAAATTAGAGCGAACATGTTCAGCAAGTTAGGGCAAGGCCCATAGACAAATAACACTGATGTCAAGCACGTAGTAAATAGGAGTTGTATAGACAACTAATTGTTGCAGATGAGAGGCAAATATAGCTCAGATAATTTGAGTGTAGATGTCCCTTTAAGATGTTCCTTAGCAAACAGTCATAGGAACAACAGTCTATCTCAAGTAGTATGTTAATAACTACAAGCCATACTATATAACAGCAATTGTTATTAGGTGGAATATATGCAGCAGATATTTCTAAAGTACTACAAGTGAAACAATTGCTACTTATCCGTTTGCAGGGCTTCAGTGTAGCAACAAGGGATTCCGTAGTCTAGGGTGTCAGCAAGGAAGGTCTCTAAGGTTGTCCCCAGCAATGGCAGTCTGTTGCAGTTAACGTAGCAGCATTAATGCAGGAGTTGCAGGCTGGTCTAAGTTGCAACATGGGGAGCGATGGCACCATTGGTTGTAGCGTGGCCAAGCTACAGCTGACAATAATAGAACGGTGTTCAGTCTGCACACCGCTCTGTTCATAGGGTAGAGGCAGGTGCAGTGCATAAGCACTGATCCAAGGAAACCACCGTAAATTGCGACGCACTTCCGCGTTCCACGGTGGAACGCACGCGGCCGCCGTATGCGTTCCAGTGTGGAATGCATTAAGACGGCATGAGGAGCACCTGTTAAATCTTCGTACTCCTCACCTGGTTGCTGCCTCACATGCTTGACACCATCTGGACCAAATATGTTTATCTTGACCTCATCAGAGCACAGGACATGGTTCAGTAATCCATGTCCTTAGTCTGCTTGCCTTCAGCAAACTGTCTGCGGGCTTTCTTGTGCCTCATCTTTAGACAAGGCTTCCTTCTGGGATGACAGCCATGCAGACCAATTTGTGCGGCATATGGTCTGAGCACTGACAAGCTGACCCCCGACCCCTTCAACCTCTGTAGCAATGCTGGCAGCTCTCATACATCTATATCCCAAAGAGAACCTCTGAATATGATGCTTAGAATGTGCACTCAACTTCTTTGGTCAACTCTCCAGACCTAAACCCTATTGAGCATCTGTGGAGCATCCTCAAACAGACGGTGGAGGAGCGCAAGGTCTCTAACATCCATCAGCTCCGCAATGTCATCATGGAGGAATGGAAGAGGACTCCAGTTGCAACCTGTGAAGCTTTGGTGAACTCCATGCCCAAGAGGGTTAAGGCAGTGCTGGAAAATAATGGTGGCCACACAAAATATCGACACTTTGGGCCCAATATGGACATTTTCACTTAGGGGTGTACTCACTTTTTTTGCCAGCGGTTTAGACATTAATGGCTGTGTATTGATTCATTTTTCAGGGGACAGCAAATGTACACTGTTATGGAAGCTGTACAGTCACTACTTTACATTGTAGCAATTGTAATCTCTTCAGTGGTGTCACATGAAAGGATATAATAAAATATTTTCAAAAATGTGAGGAGTGTACTCACCTTTGTTTTTAAATATCTTTTTAATAAAGTTTTCAAAGTTTACAAAATACATACCATCCAATAAAATCATCTACACGTTCTACATTTAACAACATTTATATTTTATCTGAGAAGAAGGAAAGAGAGACACATTTTTAAAAATTCTTAAATTTGCCGATAGCCGGAATTCATCCCATTGTTGCCACATTTTGGGTAGTTGATTCTTTACATATCCCTCTATCCTTATCTTCTTTTCCATATAATATATGTCATTCATTTCAAAAATCCATTCTACTATTGTAAGAGTTTCTGTTTTCTTCCACTTACGGGCTATTAAAGCTCTGGCTGCTGTAATCATTCTACTGATCTTGATGTTATAGACAGCAATAGATCTTTTATTATTGGCTGCATTTCTATTCCTGACATTTTTGATAAATTGTTGGTATTTTATTCTAAAAATCCCTCAATCTGTTACACTCATACCAAAGGTGTACCATTGTTCACCTACACATTTCCGAGATCTCTTTATTTATTTTATTCAGAGCTACTGGATTCCAATACCACCTCATCAGAATTTTATAATTCCTTTCTTGATGTTTTAACCTCCCTGGCGGTATGATTATTTCAGATTTTAGGTGCTGAAAGCGGTACCATTATTTTGCAAGGAACTTTGGCGTTTTATATTGTAGGCCTGTAATTCTTAGGAATAACTCACTTAAATCTGACCAAACAAGAGTCTAGTAGGCATCCCGGGTATGAAAAAGTTTGAAAAACAAAATTATAAATTATAATATAATAAATAATTATAACAAATAATAATATAATTATACAAAAAAGTATTCAATAATGTAATCAACTCAAAATCACTGAAATGTGCTCTGTTGCAGAATTGTCGCTGTCATTACTTTTATTTTTTTTATGACGAATTTCCCCTCAAATCGCTATCGCTCAATTCTGCAAGTGATTATAATTTATTATCGCTGTTTTCTAGCTGCTCTAAAACCACTTTTGACATAAAGGGACACTTTTGTTTGCTATGGACAATCTACAGTTTGCAGGCAGAAAGAACAGTTTTTATTACCGTATATAAAAGTACATGTAGGGCACTGGGCAGACCACTAGGGACAAAGGGTGTGTGTATTTTTTACATACAGTACTGTAATCTATAAGATGTGTTTGTTTACTTTTTTGAATTTGAATTTGGCGCCGTTCTCCGCCCCCATGAGTCGTAATGTCACAGGGAACGGAGATCCGCGGCACACAGGAACACTGTGTGAATCGAGCGAGGACCCGCTCGCTCACACAGCGGAGAGGCATCGCAGGATCCAGGATCCAGGGACAAGGTAAGTAACTTTGTCTCTGGCTGCTGCGAGGCAAGCCTGAGTCTGGCTCAGGGATACCGCTTTTGGTACCAAAATCTTACCCCGAGCCAGACTCGGAAATACCGCCAGGAGTGTTAAGGCTATCGAAGTTTTGTGTATTATTGATATTGCCTTTTCCCATTCGATTAGGGATATTGGTATAGCTATCTCCTCTTCCCATTTTTTCATATATGTCAGTTCTTTAATTGGTCCTGAGGGAAGTAGTAATTTGTACACTTTAGACAGCTTACCTTTCACCTCTTGGTTTCCTATCAATAGTTGTTTAAAATCTGTTAATGCTCTATTCAATTCTGATAGTTGTGTTTTGGATTCTATATATGTTTTTAGTTGGTAATATTGCATCCATTTATCTTTATACTCTGATCCTAATTATTGTAGTTTAGGTAGTTTATCCTCCCCAAGAACTTGTGCTACTCTCTTAGTTTCATTTCAAGAATTTACTCATTTTCTCTGCTGGGGGGAATTCCGGATTGGAGAACAATTGAGTCATGGGTATGTTCATTGTAGATAATCCCCCCTTTTTAATTATTGTATCCCACAGTTTTATCCATGGGAGGGTTTCGAGTTGGTTGCATATAATATCCTCTTTCATTTTAATCCATTGCTTGTTTTCAGTGTTCTTATACCAATCCACTATTCTAATCACTGATGCTGCTTGTAAATATTTAATGAAATCAGGAAGTGCAAGACCTCCATTTTTTTGTTCTAGTTAATACCACTCTTTTTATTCTTGGGATTTTTTGTGCCCAAATGAAACTCCCCATTGCTTTGCGTAGTTGTAACATTAACTTTTTTGGAGGATTCATAGGTATAGTTTGAAATATATACAACAATTTTGGTAATATATCCAGTTTTACTACATTAATTCTTACCATCCATGAGTGAATTATTTTATCGTATTTTTTGAATAATTTTAAAACGTCTTTTATTATTACAGTATAATGCAATTCCTGCAATTTATCCAAATTAGTTGGAATATATATCCCTAAGTATTTAATCGACTCTTGTTGCCACTTAAAAGGGAAGTCTTTTTGCAGAAGTCTCTGTACCTTTTCTGTCAGTGATATATTCAACATTTCCGATGTTCTCACCTTTGTGGGATATATATATATATCATATTTTTAAATGCAACTAGTGTAAGTACCTGAAAATATAGTGATGTCAGTCTCCTGTACTCCACTGTACAGTAGAATTTAGACTGAACAAAGGAAGGGCAGAACTCTGAGCCAAATGTTGGAAGTAGAAGAAAGCAGAGTGAGCAAGGAGCTGTTTCCCCCTTATTGGGCAGTCAACAGGCACGAGTGTGTTTGACCAGTTTTTGTTCTGCTACAGCTTTAGTGAAGGTCGAGGATCTGGCTGTGCTAACTGACCTTGATTACACCAATAGCTCAACTGAGTTTGAAATCTTTTTGCAAGTAAAAGATCCATGTATCATGTTTAACTATCTTTAGCTGAATACCCGAGGTTCAGTTCTACCTTCAAATTAAAGAAGATCTTAAGGTTTTACAAATCTTAGTGAATGAGGTGACTCCCTGCTGACGTACATTAGCAAGACATTCGTACATTTGCTCTTTCTTTTATTTTTCTTCCTTATGATTGGGTATTCTTTGCAAAGTGAAACTTCACCACATTCACTATGCGCGGGAATGACGATATCGTGGCTCCAGAAACTCAGAGCGCTGGAGCCACGATTCCCAGAAGACCCGCCGTGTCAAAATGTCAACTGCCTCGGCGTTAACCGGGTAAGTATTTCATAATGAGCTAGTATGCCATGCATACTATCTCATTATGCCTTTTGCCTTACAGGTATAGTAAGAAAGTGTCAGTGGGTTTACTACCGCTTTAGGAAAACACCCTAAGGCACAATCCGGCCTGGGTTGACAGAAGAGGAGAATCTCCAATTAGTTATACTTATGAGTTGCCCATAGTGAAGATGATAGCACCGAGGAATGAAGATAGCAGGTGCAAAGGACTGGGGTGAGCACACCGCTGGATTGTGGGACAGGTGAGTGGCTAATTTTTAAAAGGCTTTAATTTTTTTCACAGGGATCTAGAACTCCACTTTAAATAACACTGAAAAAAATGTGGTAAAGTTTTAATATTGTGGTAATTACTGCATATTGGCATCATATTGCATTGGCGTGGGTTTTTTCTTTCATAATTTTTAACTGCTGGCATGTTTTCTTTATATTCAGCTGACAGCTGATAAATCATCCGCTGTTAAGGACGCGGCAGCCGGCTTTTCCGGTCTGCTCCTTAGCAACCAGCTATTAGGGGGGACCTCGATATTGTTTCTAACAAATACTACATGTAATACCGCCAGCAAACTCTGGTGATAAATATAACATTTTATTTACTCTCTGTTCCATGTGTGAATAAACACTGCATTTTTTTTACTTTCTGTTCCATTTATGAATTGGACTTAAGAGTTGTTTTTTGTGGTTCTATTTACTGGCACATTTTTCATTTTGCTGGGCAGAGCTAAAGGGTTTGTAAACCCTCATGTTTTTTCACCTTAATGCAGACGGGCCACTACAAACCCAGCAGTGCCTAAAAATGGAGAGCAATTGAGCATGTGCAGAGCAGGATGAGACAGTGAATTAATGGATTTTAAACAGTATAGGCACTTATTTTTTATGTTTTACATAGCTATACCTGCAAAAGGGGCCAACCTGAAGTGATCTAGCAGGACTTAAAGCGGAGTTCCAACCACAATTAGCATTTTTTAAATGTATGTCCTTTCATCCTGCGTTTTTATAATATAAATCCGGTCACTTACTATTTTACAATCTGCCACCGATCCGCATAGATATTCAAAAAAGATAGTTTATAAAACTATGTCTACACCGTTGTCATTTTGCCTGTGGGCATTGTGAAACCTACAAGCACTTACTTCCTGGAAGTCTTGGATGGGGAGTGATAATTGGACAGCGCACTGTTTTTTAGCTGTCTGTGTCCCCGTAGGGGAGTTTACCATCACTTCCTGCTCAGGTGATAGGTATAAGATAGGAAGTGAGGGTAATCATCCTCAATGGAGAATAGACCATAAGAACAACATAAAAGAGATTCTATCCTCTGTTTATTCTATTTAAAAAAAATTAGCTAAAAAGCTTTTATGGTTAGCTGTTTTGGAAGTTTGGAAGCTGTTAGAAGTTTTGAGACAGTAGGGCATTATTTTAGTTTTTAGCTTATATGCAGGTCCATGTAGGAGGAAGGCTTTGCAGTAGAGCATTAGTTTTATGGACACTTTACAACATATGTCACAGGGAAATCTCCCCCAGAGTTTCCTTTACATTACCATTTTCTTCGGCATCAATCCCATTTACTTTTAGATTGGGCGTTTCTGCTCCCCCATTTAGGAATCCTAACACTGGAAGACAGAAAAGGAGACTTGCCCAAGGACATACTATATTTGGAAAATGCTTTGAGTCTGTAACTCAAATTAAGAATTTTAAAGTTATTTTGTACTTTATGCTGCTGTCTGTGGCAGGTAGGTATCATACAAGCCCTCAGTAACCACTACCATCTCCTGGGCATTGAGGATATCAGACTGCTGGGACTGGTGCTTAGGAAGAGTCTCTTTAATTGGCTCCTCCAATAAAAAATTACATTTGGGCCATTATCAATATAACAGATAGTAGGTAGTAAATAGGTAGTTGTAGGTAGCATATTAGCTCACGTGTCTGGTGCGTGTTGGCTCTGTTTAGAACATGTGTACTACTTGGATGAAATAAAGAGAAATTGTATTTATCCTAACCTGGTTGCCAACTTTATCTACATGAAAGGAGTACTTATCTGCCTAAATCCCAAGAGAAGGAGGAGGCTACAGGCAGTATTTTATTTTTAAAGCGTCTATAGGAAAATAACTTTTAAGTGCTGTTTTTTAAAATACAACCTCAGGACTAAGGAGAGCCATAGACAGCACCATCTCTGATCTGTGTACTTTCACTGTACAATCTATATAGCAAATGTATTTGGAAAATGATGGTGTTAATGAATCAGATGAATGCACTTATTAAATATCCACCTGATTATAAATTTGCCACTTAAAGAAAGCATTTACTAAGAGATTTTTGGTGACTTGCCTTATTCGATCCATGAAAACTTGCCTTTACATTTCTGTCCTTAAAATTTTAAATCACATACCTGAAACACACAGTTGGCAATAAAGGGCCAGATCCACAGACAAAGTACGCCGTCGTATCTACTTATACGCCGGCGTAATTTCAAATTTCCCGCATCAAATCTTTAGTTTGAATCCTCAAACCAAGATACGACGGCTTTTGGGTAAGATCCGACAGATGCCTTAAAACTATCCCCTATTTTGTAGACGCTATGGGCCAGATTCATAGAAGAAATACGCCGGAGTATCTACCGATACTCCGACGTATTTTCAAATTTGCCGCGTCGTATCTTAATTTGTGATTCACAAACAAGATACGACGGCATTTGGCTAAGATCCGACAGGCTTCCGGCTTCGTACGCCTTCGGATCTTAGATGCAATACTTTGGTACCCGCTGGGTGGAGTTTGCGTCGTTTTCAGCGTCGGGTATGCAAATTAGCGATTTACGACGATCCACTAACGTACGCGTGGCCGTCGCATTTTCTAACGTCGTCTGTAGTCGGCTTTTTCCGGCGTATAGTTAAAGCTGGTATTTTGCGGCGTATAGAAAGACTTGCCATGTTAAGTATGGCCGTCGTTCCCGCTTAGAAATTTGACATTTTTTTTGCGTAAGTCGTCCGTGAATAGGGATGGACATAACTCACCTCTAAGTTCAAAAAATGACGTCGTTGCAACGTCATTTCGCGCAAAGCACGGCGGGAAATTTTAAAACGGAGCATGCGCAGTTCAATCGGCGCGGGGACGCGCTTCATTTAAATTACACCTGCCCCCAACCCGCCAAATTCGAAATCCGCCGCCAGAAATACACTACGCCGCCGTAACTTAAGGCGCAAACTCACTGAGGATTCGAATATACGCCAGGTAAGGTAATGTATGTGAATCTGGCCCAAAGTCACAGCAAAGTCAATTGCTGGTCTGCAGGCTTCTTTCAGGATTCTGTGGGCTTGGATCAGCATGCCAGCCAGACAGCTAGCTTTATACAAGAAGATAACAGATCCCTGTTTGTCTCAGTATAAGTTATTTTCATTTCCTATGTTTTCTATAACCATAAAGCAGCAGTATTATTTCACTAAACTCTTTAGTCATATTATTTTTTTTGTTCAATAAGTTTTTATTAAGTATACAGAATATACAAATACAAAAGGGAATGAAAAAGAAGACCATTCCAAGACAAAAACAAATAACACATCAAGGACATTAAATCAAAGTAAAATGAGGTACAAGGAGGAAGGGGCAGAGAGTACGGTCTGACTGTGACCAGATACCATTCGGCAAAACCGAAAGGTGCCCCTTCTCGACATCACTATTAAAATGTTCTTGAGCCAAGATGCTTAAAATAAAGTGAGGAACATTGGAAGGTAAGAAGGTAGAAGGAAGGGTGAGGAAAGAAATAAGAAAAGAAAAAGGAGAAGCAGAAAATAAAGAGAAGGGAGGGGAGGGAGAGAGGGTAGGCCGCCACAGGTGAACACCAGTCAAATGTAAATAAAACAAACACATTAAGTAAGAGAATAGTGTCCCATAGTTTAGGATACAATATTAGCATACGCAGTAGTAAACTTGAAGGCAAACCAGTCAGCCCATATTTTAATTGCTAAATCGGATTTATTCCTGCTAGAAAGTGTGAGATCTTCCATATGGTATGTATGATCAACTTCCTCTAACCATTGATGCAGGGTTGGAACTGTAGTCAACTTCCAATACCTAGGAATTAGAGATTTCGCCGCATTTAAAAAATGCAGTGTCAAGGATTTCTTATATGGGCCAACTGGTCTGTCCGTACAGTGTAACAAAACGACCCCAGGATCACTGGGGGTCTCAAATCCCTGAATTTCCTTCATACAATCAAGAACAGCACACCAAAATGGGCGTATATTTGGGCAGTACCACCAGAGGTGAGCATGTGTTGCTCGGTTTCCGCAGCCCCTCCAGCAAAGAGGGGAAGTCAGGGGGAAAATCCCATGAAGTGCCGCAGGGGTGAGGGGCCACCTAGTGAGAACTTTGTAGTTTACTTCCGCGGTCCTGGAGGAAATTGAAGAGATGTGGGCCAAACTAAGGATCTTGGACTTTTGGGCCTCTGTAAAAGTTATATTGAGGTCTCGTTCCCAATTTCAAAGAAATATGGGTTGGCCCTTGGTTGTTAGGGACATCAGCGCCTTGTAGAAATATGAAAGAGGTCTCTCCGGGGGACGGTCCTCAGCAAAGGCTAGTTCAATTAGGGACAGATCTGTGAGAGCTCGAAGCGGTCTTGGAAGGGAGCGCACAAAGGCTGAAAGTTGGTGGTATTTCCAATGATCCATGTAACAGACAGGGGGGGACCCATAAGGTCAGACAAAGAGGCCATCCCAGTGGGAGTAATCACTTGATGTAACATTGTTGCATTACTGAGAGACCAAGGCTTTCCAGAAATGTACATATTCCCAGGGGGGAAGTAGTTGTGTCCAGCAAGAGGCATCAATGGAAAGTTGTGCCATTCATGGGATCTGCACAGTGAGTCCCAGATCGTTAAAGTGGAGTGCGTAAGAGGAGAAGTGGATATAGCCAAGGACCTGCATCTTTTGGGGATCCATAGCTGTGTAAACAAGTCAGTGGAGCACATGGACTCCTCCAGGGACACCCACAATTTAGAACGCTTATGGTACTTCCAATCTAATATCCTAGTGAGTACTGCAGCTGTAAAATAACCTTTAGCATCTGGCAAGGCGAGGCCTCCATCAGATTTAGACCTGGCAAGTGTGGATCTAGCTAATCTGGGTCGCCTCCCATGCCAAATGTATTTACTGAAAAGGGACCGAAGGAGAGTGAAAAAGCCTACTGGGATCTTAAAGGGAATCATTTGAAACAGAAATAGTAGCCTGGGCAATATGTTCATCTTCACAACACTGATCCTCCCCAGCCAAGAATGGGCAAGTTGGGACCACCTCTGCAAATCAGCTCTAATAGTGTATAATAAGGGGATATAATTTGTTCGGAACAAAGAAGAGGGATTGGGGGTCAGAAAGATGCCAAGATATTTAAGGGACTGGGGTTGCCAATTAAAAGGGAAGGATTCTTTCAGACGGGTGGCAAGCTCACTTGGGACAGTAAGGTTTAAGATTTCGAATTTAGACATATTGATTTTAAAATTACAAATGGCACTAAATTTTGAGAAGGCGGACATCAAATTAGGGAGGGAAATAAGGGGGTGTTGTATATAGAAGAGAATATCATCCGCGTATGCGGCATATTTATGTTCAACAGAGCCTACCGTGATCCCACGAACGTTCGGATCTAGTCTGATCGTCGAAAGGAAGGGTTCAAGGGAGAGAGCGAATAAGATAGGAGAGAGGGGACATCCCTGCCGGGTGCCATTATACAACGTAAATGACTCACTCAGGGTACCGTTTATGCGGAGTTGGGCGGTGGGAGAGGAATAAAGGGCTGAAATACGGGACAATAGAGAGGGACCGATGCCGAGATGGGAGAGGGTCGCCATAAGGTACTCCCAGTCCACCCTGTCAAAAGCTTTCTCAGCATCTGTAGATAAAAGAAGGGTGGGCTGGGAGAACCGGCGAACATATGACATCAGTGAGAGGGTGCGAAGGGAGTTATCCCGTGCCTCCCTACCGGGAATAAAGCCCGTCTGGTCCATAGAGACCCATTGGGGGAGGAGCGGGAGAAGCCTGTTCGCAATAACCTTAGCGTAAAGCTTGGCGTCAATGTTTAACAAAGAAATGGGTCTGTAGCTCCCGCAATTGCAGGGGTCCTTACCAGGCTTAGGAATGACTGTGATGTGTGCGTGGAGAGTTTCAGGTCGGAAGCCACTATTCTCTGAGATGGAATTGGCGTACTTGGTCAGATGCAGAATCAGTAAATCAGTAAAGGACCGATAATATTGAACCGAGAACCCATCGGGGCCCGGAGCCTTACCAGAGGCCATAGCTTTTAATGCAAAACGCATCTCAGAGGTAATGATCTAAGGCGGCCAACTTGTCTACTGGTAGTTTGGGCAAATTGGCTTGGGACAGGTAATCATTGATAAGTCTGGATTTGGCCGCTGTGTCTTCAACCGCGCTACGTACGTGGTATAAAGCCTGGTAGAATGAACGGAATTCCCTAGCAATAGCCGCCGTATCGTGCACCAAAGAGTCCTGCAAGGTTTTTATCCGAGCCACAAAAGTGGCTGTCTTTTTTTGCTGCAACGAACGGGCCAGCAGGCGCCCAGGCCTATTGCCCCATTCGTGCAGGCGTTAAGTAACAATACGATAGGATTGTTTCTGGTCCAAATGATAGAGGGCCCGTAGCTCCTCTCTCCTTTGGGTCAAAACATTGAAGATCGCTTGGGATCGAGTAGATTTGTGTTGGCGTTCTAAAGTCTCAATGTCCCTGATCAGTTCCAGTTGTTTAAAGGTGCGTTCCCTCTTCCTCCTCGAACCCAGTTCAATAAATTTACCTCGGATGAAGGCCTTATGGGCCTCCCACAGAGTGCCAGGGGCAACGCCAGTGGGTTGATTGTCAGCGAAGTATTGAGATAAGTCACTCAGAAGCACCTTCCTATCTACTTCTTCCGAAAGGAGATTGTCATTAAGCTTCCAATTCGTGGATCTACAGGGGATGGAGGGGATAGCTAGAGTGAGGACGATCGGGGCATGGTCTGAAATGGTAGTGGCGGCGATTGAAGAAGCCGTCGGGAGGGAGAGATGGTGGTGACTAATGAAGAAGAGGTCTATTCTAGAATGAGTCTGGTGTAGATGGGAGTAATGGGTATAGTCTTTCACCCAGGGATGCATGATCCGCCAAATGTCCATCAATTGGGCATTATGTAGACATTTACGCAAAAACGCAAGGCGTCTCTGCGAGATACAGGACTGACCTAGGGATGTATCCAGAGATGGTTCTAGGGACACATTAAAGTCTCCGGCGAGGAGAACACAGCCCCAGGCGAAATACCCCAATTTTTTAAGGGTAGAAGCTATAAAGGAAACCTGATCACGATTGGGAGCATATAAAGTGGCGATTGTGCACGGCATACTACCCAGGCTACCTCGAAAGAATAGGAAGCGACCCAGATCATCACTAAGCATGGCATCAAGTGTAAAAGGAGTCCCCCTGCGAAACCCAATGGCCACACCCTTAGATTTGTGGACATCCGAAAGGCTATAATACCATAATGGGTATTGAGGGGAGGTAAGTTTCACAGAGGTTGTGTGTGTGAGGTGGGTTTCCTGCAAGAGCACAACGTCCCCATGCAGGCAACCCAGCTCTCTGTAGAGGTTATGTCTCTTACCTGGGGAGTGTAGACCCCGGACGTTCAGGGAGACCAAATTCAGCGTAGCCATAGGGTTTCAACGTAGGGACACGCATCAGCATCACTAGCAAGGTAGCACCTGCGGCGGGGACAGAGAATAAGGGACAGGGGAGGGAAGGGTAAGGGGGGAGAGCACCATAGAGGCAGAGAGAGAGAGAGAAGAAATAGACAGAAAAAAGTAACACAAAAAACAACATTGGCCCCAAAAGGGGCGCACCTTGTAAATGCATGCAATTGAATGCGGTGCAAAGGAGGGTAGTGCGAGCGGGCCAACACCCCCATGCCCACAGCCCCCGAGGAGGCCAGGACACAGGAGTGCAGGGTCGCGCCGCACACCCTCAGGAGGGGGGTGGAACCACGCCCGGAGCTGGCGGGAAGCATCGAAAGAGCCATGATCGCCGCCAGGGAATCCCAGCGCCGACACCAAACACATCAGAAGTACAGTAAAACTTAAATCTAGTATTGTAGATTACACGAAACATTAGTTTAGAACCTGCTATGTAAACCACAAAATTGCACATAGGACCCATTGGGCGAGGTGAGCAGAACCCAAAACATAATTAACTAAAGAGAACCCCTCCCAAGTCACTCCGGCAAGAGTAATGGATCCACAGGACCTCAGGGGAGAGAGAGTGATAAACAGGGCCCAGGGGTATCGTGGAAGTCAGGAGACACCCAGGAGGTAGAGTGGCCAGGCCGAACCGGCCAAACAAGCCTGAAACAATATCAGGTAGAGCTTCCATCTGGCGGGATAGGCCTCACTCCAGAGGCGGGGAGATCTCTGCGGTGGCGGAGCGGCGTCCACGGCCTACATTTCTCCACTGCGGGGTAGGTGCTGCAGGAAGAGGAGGGAGAGTTTCTTGCCAGCCGGGTAGCTCCGGAGGGGAGATATCGACATCCGAACAAAATCTTTCCAAGTCCTCCGGGAAGCGGAGCACTGCAGTCTTACCTCCATGATGGGCAATGAGAGCCGACGGGAAGCCCCAGCGATAGGAGATCGACGCGGCCCTGAGTTCCTCTGTCAGGGGTTTCAGGGCTCTACGGCGGTCCAAGGTTTCCCTAGCTAGGTCAGGGAAGAAGGACAGGGTGGCCCCATCAAAGTCCAGGGAGGCAGAATCTCAGGCCTTGTGCATTATTTGCTCCTTTTCCTCATAGTAGTGGAGCCTACAGATCACGTCCCTTGGAGTGTCTGATGAGAAATTGCGGGGACATAGGGCTCTATGAACCCTGTCCAACTTGAGCGGGTGATCGGCTGGGAGGCCTAACATACCGTTAAAGATGCCGCGGACCGAGTGGAGAAGGTCATCATCTCCCGTTGCCTCGGGGAGGCCTCTAATACGAATATTGTTCCTCCTGGCACGGTTCTCCTGGTCCTCGATCTTGTAGAGGGCCATCCTGTGCGCAATAGTGAGGGACCTTGTGGAGGATTGCAAGTCTCTAATGGCGGCCGCGTGGCGATCCAAACGGAGTTCCGATTCCTCCACACGCTCTAACACCAGCGCCAAGTCCCCACGCACCGCGGAGAGGTCTTTCTTAATTGAGCGCTCCAGTCCTCGAAACATAGATGCGAATTCAGCTTTGGTCGGGAAGCCCTCTACCAGTGCCGCAACACTAGATCGGCCAAGGGAGCTCTCCTCACCTTCCGAGCAGGCAGACGAGGCTGGAGAATGATGCCTGTGCTCCGGCTTATGGCGGGGGGCGGAACTCACCCCGGAGCTTGCGCCACGTGTGGTGCGGCCTAGGCCGTCCGCGTCCTCCACGTCTCCATAGAAAGGAATCTCTTGATGGAGCCCGAGGATGCCCCCGGTTTAGGAAGAGTCTTGCCCGACTTTTTTCTCATGATGAGCGGGTGAGAGGCAGCAATATAGCAGGTTTTTACGGTGTCAGCGCCGGAGCTCCTGAGAAACACGTCCTCACCTCTGCATGTCCAGGCCATGCCCGCCCTTTAGTCATATTATGACCAATATTTTTGGATTTGTGTTTTATCATTTGTTTTTCTATTATGTTAATTAAAAGCTAATTTGTTGACCAAGTGTGGGGACCTGTGATTCTAATGTATAGTACTAGAGAGGACTCCCTAGGGGAAGACCCATATCAGAATTTCCAACCAAAAAATGTTATTCTATAAGCTAATACCCAGCACTAGTGTTTACTCCACTACATGAGAGAAACAAATGTACTTTTGATTTTTCCATAACTTCCACAGACCAGGATAAAGCATTAAAACCACTGTTTACACCAGTAAGACGCACCCGATTCCCGACAATGTAACCATTCATATCGCCACGACTCATGTCGCAGTGCTTATGAAAAGATTCCTGCACTACTTTTCACTGATTTAATTATGACTTGCATAGAATTCTGTAAAATTAAGTCACAAGCCACAATGAAATCAGCAGTACAAATCACACTGATGTGCAGCTTTGAAATTGCGATTAAGTAGTAGTGGTACTGGGGTGAACTGGGGGCTAAAACTATCTTTAATCATTTCCTACCCCACCATACAGATGCAACAAAATATATACTTTACTTATAGTGTTAATGCTGCTCTTATTATTCAGCAACAATATGTATAGGTCCCACCACTACAGAGCTGTGCCATTAACCTACAGATCATCACCCCTTATCAAAATCATGGGAAGAGGGTTCATAATCATCTATACTTTTTAGGCAATTGATGCTCATTATAGAATTTTTTTTTTACATGTTATATGTAAAAGTGCAGTTTGTCAGAAGACAAAGAGGTTGATTTAATAAAGGCAAATAGACTGTCCACTTTCAAGGGAAGTTGCACTTTGTAATAGAATTTTCACCAGAGCTTACAGAATGAGGGGAAGTTCTGAAGACTTCTATCATCCAATCATGTGCAAGCAAAAATTCTTTTTTTTTTTAAATATTCCTTGCATGTGATTAAATATTCTTTGAAAAGTGAACTTTTACCCCATTCACTAAGCTCAGGAGTAAGCTTCACAAGTAAAGTGAACCTTCCCTTGTAAAGTAAACAGCTTATTTGCCGTTAGTCAAATAACCCCAATGTATTTAGGGATCATTGATATAAAGTTGAATGTGTGATGGGACAGGTTGTTTTCAATGGTTCACCCTGTAATTAAAGGCCAAAAATAATGTAATAAGCATTGTAACTTGCCTAGGAGCTTCACTTTTCATATACTGACAGCAAGTCCATACCTCATTGGTAGCATTTACGTCTAATACAGTAAAGCTGTACCTGTTCAGTTTTACTGATGCTAATCTAACTATATTTGTATTAGCAAATATAACGCCTCCTTACAACCTGTCAAATGCCCTCTGAAAATCAGTTCCTGAAAGTCATCTGCTTGACACCTTTATTGCAAGGATCTAGTGGGAACAATATTTTAGGTATTGAGAGTACGTCTGCATTGCATAGGCAAAATGTAAAGTTTACTAGTTGCCTTTTTCTCGCTAATATATTTTAATGGGCTTTTCCTTAATTCCTGTAAAACTTTAATTCTGGGTAGTAAGTGAACATCATAAAAACAACTGGGGATCAGCAGGCAGAAAAAAGTACTTTGGAAAGATTTCCTACATTATACAGAGCTTCGACAAGCCTCGGGAATCACAAATGATAGATGAGATATATTAACCAAAAAGCAGATTGATTTAGTTTGATTTAATAGGTTACTGGCATCTTGCTTCCTGGCTACTCTCAAAGTAACCGTGTCAACCTACGCATTTAATGAAACCAGCTTTTGATTTCTTTGCAGTGGAATTTAGCTTGCCATGCCCTTTAGTGTTGTAGCTTATACTAAACCTGGGTTGAATATTTAGCAAGAATACAAAACAAAACAAAGCAAATGATTTAAAATTAATAATGAGTCATCACTGGAAAATAAATTAAACATACCAAACATATAATTTCAACATTAACACCGGTTATTTTGAGTTTTGTTTTTGCTCACCCAATATATTTAAATATTTTCTAGGCAATGATCCAAGCTTAGCATTTTATTGTAATGATACTTCAAATATGCAGAATCCGACAATCTTTGGTGACAGTGGTACACAGGCACACAGACAGTGTGACAGTCTCAATGCTAATTTGCATTTCCTTTGATTTTATTATTGTCACTTACACTCTGGTTTTGTATCACCCAATCAACAACTTACACTCCAAAAAGGTTCTATACTTTATAAGTTCAAAGTCAAGAGGGAATTTGATTGACTAATACAGTTATAACCTTATTCATTGTGCAAGAGGATTGCGGGAATTTTTATAAAAGCCGCATAAAGGAATCATGTACTGTGAAAAATGTGGAGGCTGCCATTGCTGAGCTCTTTCTAAAAATTCTAATTGACTGACATTCACTGACTTTAGTATTTCCCCATCACTGACCTTGAACAAGCATGCAGCAGCCAAAGTCAGAGTCATGCCAGAACTCTTGATTTGCTAACTTGTTTACATCAATGAATAAGCAAGCAATGAAGACAGAAAATCAGCATAGCAGCAGTCTCTAAATTTTCTCTGGGCATACTTCCTTAAGCCTAGGTTCACACTGATGCAATGTGAGAACCAGCACAATAACTGCACTGGTTTGGCAACTCGTGGCGCGCTGTATGCGATGGTCGGAAGCCTGTCAATCAATTAGGAACGCCCAGTCCCGCAGAAGACATACCCAGAAGCGGCGGTGAAAATACGGTATGTACGGGGATAAAAAAAAAAAACACAGCCGATTGTCATTCTGACAACTCGGCTGAATGTAATGTTTTTTGGGTGAACCCCCACTTTAAGGGGGCTGCATGCCCCTAAAACACTTGTGGATTGTGTTACTGGTCTGTTGGTCCTTGGCTGTTGCTGGGTTGAAGGCATGGGATTATTTTTAATCTGAGTGTTGGACATCTCTACCAGGTCATTGAGTTTGCAGATGTAGTCATTTAAATAAAACAAACAATGCTGTAGCACACTCATTTGCACAATGCCCATAAGCAAACTCCACAAGTGAAGCAAAACAGGAATGCCCTGTACACAAGATCGGTTTTCCTGTTGAAAAAGTATAATGAGAGCTTTTGGTCGGGAATCCCGACCATGTGTATGCTCTATCAGACTTTTTCCAACGGAAAAACTGCTGGAAAAAGATAGAGAGCAGGATCTCTTTTTTCCCATCAGGAAAAAAACTGATTGGAATTTCCGATCGTGTGTACAAATCCTAGTGCGCAAAATTCTGACGCATGCTCGGAAACAATTTGACCCATGCTCAGAGGCATTAAACTTACTGTATTTATTGGCGTATAACACTCACTTTTTTACCCTGAAAATAGAGGGTAAACTGTGCCTGCGTGTTATACGCAGAGGGCTGTGGAAAGTTTTTTTCCTGAAACTTTCCTTTTAAAGTTAGGGTGTGTGTTATACGCCGATAAATACTGTAATTTTCTTGGCTCGTCGTAGTCTTTTACGTCACCGCATTCTTGGCAGTCAAAAGTTCATTGTGTGTACTGTATGCAAGGCCGGCTTGAGAGGAATCCAACTTTTTTCCGACGGATAAACCACTCGTGTGTACGGGGCAGAAGCTGCATTCCATGTGTGTGGGTTTGGCCCAGACTGAAGTAAATGGAAACAGCTGCTGCTAAAGTAGTTCATGAGATCCATGGGTTATTTTTTTTCATAGTGGCTGAACTGTAGAAAGATATATTTATGATTTGCAGGGGTCCCACCAAGCCCTTTTAATTTGGATTTTTAAAATCTATTTTTTTTTATGAATAGCGTCTTCTTTAACCACTTACCCCCCGGACCATATTGCTGCCCAAAGACCAGAGTACTTTTTGCGATTCGGGACTGCGTCGCTTTAACAGACAATTGCGCGGTCGTGCGACATGGCTCCCAAACAAAATTGGCGTCCTTTTTTTCCCACAAATAGAGCTTTCTTTTGGTGGTATTTTATCACCTCTGCGGTTTTTAGTTTTTGCGCTATAAACAAAAATAGAGCGACAATTTTGAAAAAAATGAATATTTTTTACATTTTGCTATAATAAATATCCCCCAAAAATATATAAAAAAACATTTTTTTTCCTCAGTTTAGGCCGATACATTTTCTTCTACATATTTTTCGTTAAAAAAAATCACAATAAGCGTTTATTGATTGGTTTGCGCAAAAGTTATAGCGTTTACAAAATAGGGGGTATTTTTATGTCATTTTTATTATATTTTTTTTACTAGTAATGGCGGCGATCAGCGATTTTTTTTTTCGGTACTGCGACATTATGGCAGACACTTCGGACACTTTTGACACATTTTTGGGACCATTGGCATTTTTATAGCGATCAGTGCTATAAAAATGCATTAGATTACTATAAAAATGCCACTGGCAGTGAAGGGGTTAACACTAGGGGGCGGGGAAGGGGTTAAGTATGCCTGGGTGTGTTCTTACTGTGGGGGGGGGGGGTGGCCTCACTAGGGGAAACACTGATCCTCGGTTCATACATTGTATGAACCGAAGATCAGCATTTCCCCTGCTGACAGGACCGGGAGCTGTGTGTTTACACACACAGCTCCCGGTCCCCGCTCTGTACCGAGCGATCGCGTGTGCCCGGCGGCGATCGCGCCCGCCGGGCACACGCACGGGAGTCTGGGGCGAGCGGGGAGCGCGCGCGCGCCCCCTAGTGGCGGCTGGGAGAGAGGACGTCATATTACGTGCTCTCGCCCAGCCGAGCCAACTTGTCGACGTATAACGGCGGTGGCCGGTCGGCAAGTGGTTAATTCCAGCAACTAACAAAATATTATGTTTTCCAATTGAAATTTTTCGTTTTATGGCTTGTGTGTTTTCTTTTCAACTTTACCAGGGAATACAATTATTGCGACTAATTATACAGTACATTCCCAAACGACAAAATGTTTTCTGTACTACCTAATGTAATTAGGCAATTCCTCGACGCTTGTCTGTCATCTAACTATTGCATTTATTCTACAAATGACAGTGTCAACATAAAAGGCCATCTAACTTTTTCCCTTCTGTATAACATTCCTTTAGTCACTGATCAGATCAATTTACTCTATGAATTCTTTCAATTACGCTCATTTATTTTATTCTTTTTTGCTAAAGGACATTTGGTTTGAAAAATGTATTTGTTTTGTTTTTGGTAACCTCATTTTTTTACATCTACATGTAATCAACTCTCTTTTTGTCCCATTTTTCAACACCTACTTTTATATAACACAGATTTATACAGCTAAGTGTTTCAACGTCATAAAAAAAAAAAACTGCACTGTGAATAAAGTCGTTTTCTATTTTGCCAGAATGACCACACTACCCCAGATCTGCTGCTTAACCCTTGAAAAACAACTAATAATGAATATAGTGCATTTGTAAACACTGCCCCTGTGTACCATAATGAAGTGCTTGTGATCTGAGCTGCAAATTGTTGAGGCTTGCTTAGCTCCATGCAAATACCAACTTTCACAAAAGATATGGTGCATTGTACTGTGCATTATTTTTTTTGCACAGTACAAATTCCCTTTATTTAGTGGTTTTCCTGCAATTAGTGCTAGGGGAAATCACAGAGCCCTTAGAACACTTTCACACTGGCAGTGCCCAGGTGTTGGCGGTAAGTTGCCGCTATTTTTAGCGGCACTATACCATTGTTTTTGCGGCACTTTTCGGCCTCTAGCACTCATGGCCAAAAAAGAGTTAAAAGTGCCCGCAAAGCGCCACTGCAGCAGCGCTTCGACAGCGCTGCCCATTGATTTCAATAGGCAGTGTCGCTTTAAGAGCAGTGTATACACCACTCCTACAGTGCCTCAGAGATGCTGCTTGCAGGACTTTTTTTAGCGTCCTGTCAGCGCAGCCCTCCAGTGTGAAAGCACTCAGGCTTTGCCATTGGAGTAAAAGGAGATGCGAATTACAGGCGCTTTGCAGGTGCTGTTTTTAGCACTATAGCGCCAGTTAATCGCCTCAGTTGGAAAGGGGTCTAAGTGTGACTGCAGCAGTTTCACATCCCACTGATACCAGAAAGTGACTTATTGCTTTGTCAGCTTCACCTTACAGAGATTTCTGCCAGCATACTGAGAAAAGATGACACTAAGGCAGTGTTTCTCAATTCCAGTCCTCAGGCCCCCCCAACAGATCAGGTTTTCAGGATTTCCATTATTTTGCACAGGTGATTTGATCAGTTTCACTGCCTTAGTAATCACCACAGCCTTTTCATCTGAGGGAAATCCTGAAAACCTGACCTGTTGGGGGGGCCTGAGGACTGGAATTGAGAAACACTGCACTAAGGGAAGGTTAACTCCACACTTAACCATGTTAACCCTTTACAGACACAAACAGCAACCACCACTAAATGTTTTAATAGAAACATGCGCTGTACATCACCTGCTTTAGTAATTCTGAGCTTTAGAGTTCATTCACACCATGTGCATTGACCTGAATTTTCTGCTCCAGATCAATGCAGGTCACTGCAGGGGTGTTTAAAAAACAATGATTTGCTGTGTGACTTGCTCACACTACAATGTTGCATACACATGTGTTGCAGTGCACCTCATTAAAATGAAACTTGTCTGCATTTTAATGCAAATTGAAGCACATGAGCACATGTCAACCTAGGTTCAGACCTATGCGTTTTTTAGTGTGTTTGCAGAAATGCCCTTAAGTCCATTTAACATGGTTTCCTATGGGGCATGTTCACATCTATGCGTTTTTCAGCTGCAGCGTTTTTGGAAAGGGTTAGAGACTTTTTTTTCCTGTAGCAGATTTAAAGTGGATGTAAACCCAATCTCATCCTTTCTAAACTACTGCCATAGTGCTGATCTATAAGGATATACATGCCTCCTACATGTATCCTTACCTGTCAAATGTTTCCCCTCTGTCTGTTATAAGAACTGAACAACTGCAGCTTCTGTGGGTGGATCTGTTGTCTGGAGCTCTGTGGGTGGAGTCGTGATGTCAGTAGACTCCCCGCCCTCCTCTACATTCCCCTTGTCAACATGCATTTTTTCTGGTGTATTCCTTACACTAAATTCTGCTATGATCACTAACATCCAGTCAAAATCCAGAAAAAGTAACCACATGACTTCAGAAAAGGAGTGGGGGTGGGAATTAAAAAATAATGCCTGTCTACAGGCTAGTGCATGAGATATGTAAATTACCTGTCACTCACAGCAAGGGGGCGGAACGGACTAAGGTTTTTCTCTGTAAGTCCTTTTTTTCCCACTGAACAATAAAAGAGGATTGCTCAGAGCTGGATTAACTCTGTGTGGCAAGACTGGGCTCAGCTGATAGGAAATATTATACTGTATATTGTGACATAAAAAAAATCGGGTTTACATCCAATTTAATTTTGCGTGTAATAGACTGCAATGGACTTGCACCAAAAATGCAAGTGTTGCGTTTTTACATGCATTCTGCATTTTTTCCCCTCCATAACAAACCGAATAGACGGTTGTTAGGGAGCATGCGGCCACCGTGTCCTTAACAACCAATGAGTCATCCACTGACAGCTTAATGTAAGAAAATGGTTTGCCAGCGAAGAAAACAAATGTGTGGGGTCCCCTCCCAATTCATATTAGGTCCTTTGGGTCTGGTATGGATTTTATGGGGAACCACGTGCCAAAATTAGAAAAAAAGGCCGCCCCCCCCCCCAAAATTCATCGTAAACCCTTATCCGAGCATGCTTCCCAGCAGGCCAGGAAAGTAGGGGATGGGTAGTTGCTGGGTCAATGATGTCACAAGGCGGCGGGGTCAATTAATTAAGAACTGTCTGACAGTGGGTGCCTTTTTTCGCATTGGCCACGGTGGCATTTATCATGATTGGTGCTGGATTTACTTTGGGGACATTATTAAAAAAACAAAAACAAAAGAATTTAAAAACAATCTGTGTTTTTTATTTATTTTTTACACTTTTTTGGTGGAGTAGGGGAACCGGGATCTGGGGGACCCCTTATTTAAGGGGGCTTTAAAATTCCAATAAGCCCCCACAACCACCAGCCAATGTTGTGGGGAAGAGGCCCTTGTACCCATCAACATGCGGACACGGTTCTTTGGGGGGGGGTCTAGAATAGTTCAGGGGGAGGGGAGTGCTCGCTCATCTCCTTTCCTGGCTGCATCTGCCAATGAGGAGAGAGAGGGGCCAAGCCACAGTCCAGTGTCTGAATGGTCACACAGAGCAGTGGCTCGGCTCTGGTGCCCTCATACCCAACTCGGCAGGAGGGAGGGCCCAGGAGAGGGACCCGAGAAGAGGAGGCTCTGGGCTGCTTTGTGCAAAACCACTAAACAGAGCAGGTAAGTATAACATGTTAGTTATTTTTAAACTAAAAAAAATGAAGACTTTAGTATCACTTTAAAATGTTAATAAACCCACAACAGTAAAATCAGTCTGTATATGCAGTAAAGCATGCTTGTTATACTCACTGTGGAACCTGAGGGGTTAATCCTCTGCATTGTGTAAAAAGGCTGCTTGGTCTTGTATGCACAGATCCTCCTCTCCCTGCACTGTCCCTCTGGACAAGTCCAGATAAGACAGAGCATTGGGAGTCAATCTGCACAAGCTCAGTTTGGTGTGTATTGCTAGAGAGGTTTTTTTTTTCTTAGGAGAGAGTGTATGTGATCAGCACAGGGCCAATCAGCACTGCCCAGACAGAGGGCCAGGAGCCTTCTGGGACAGCTCAGACACCTCCAAGCTTAACCAGAAACTGATAGAAATCACAAGATTGCTACTGTATATACTTCTGATGAGAAAAGGTAAGGTATGTATCAGTTTATATTTACTAAAATAATTGCATTTCCATGTTCTGTGTACTGTGGGAGACCAGTTATAGTGAATGCGGTGGCCTAGGTTATGTAACACTTTAATCATTTAAGCACATCAGTGGGACTTTTTTTGTGGATAGTGAAATAAACATTATATTTATTTGAGTCTTCGATTTTGACTCATATGTGATTTTTAGAGTCACTTATTTGATGTTATGTACATTTTTATTGGTGATTTTAGCGCTGCTTTGGTATATATTTTCTTAATTTTTATACATAATTGTTTGTGTTTAGGGTAGCAGCTGAAAATCTGTTCACTTAATTATTAAACATTTTCTGGGGTTTAGTGCTGCGTGTTTTAAAATAACAAATAAAGTGATTAATACGTGGCGGATGGGCACGGTCATCAGTAGAGCTTTGACTGCTTGTGCTTGTTACTCAAACCTAATCATTTGTGAAAAAGATATCAGGTGCATAGGGAGTGATGTGAAGGTAGTAGGCACTTGCTGGTCAGTAAATTTGAGCCAAATAAGGTGCTACACAGACGTTTCAGCTAAAAAATGGTGGTGAGCAGTAAACTGGAGCTAAAGAATTTGCTGCCTAGTGAATTTGAGCTTATTAAGAATATACAAAGATTACACTGCCCTGGAGCTCTCTTGGCCTAACCATCTTTATTCGTTTTTTTTTTTCCAGCATAGATTAAAGTGAAAAAGAAGATTAAAGACAGGCATAGAGTGTCCTGGAATAAATTGAACTTCCAAATTTTTGCTCAGTAACGTCTGACAAAATTCACCATTTAATAATCAATAGCTGTACCAAAAAAAAAACAGTCTAAGTGTGCTTATGAATGATTCCCTTTGTGGCCTGTTTTTGGCCTTGAGTTTGACATGCCTAATAAGGAGCAGCCATGTTAAATTAAAAAATTAAAAAAGATGTTATCTCTGTTATGAAAAGAAGTATGGTATTTGGATTTCAGATATTTTTTTCAGACATTTTTTTATTACTTATATAGCAGTGTAAAAATTGGGAAGCATCACAAAATGGATTAAATCATAAAAACAAAAACTCCATGGTAATACAGGATCAGCTTAGAGCAGTGTTTCTCAACTCCAGTCCTTAAGGCGCACCAACAGGTCATGTTTTTAGGATTTCCCCCAGTTGAAACGGCTGTGGTAATTAAAGGCAGTGAAACTGATCATATCACCTGTGCAAAATAATGGAAAGCCTGAAAACATGACTGTTGGGGCGCCTTGAGGACTGGAGTTGAGAAACACTGGCTTAGAGAACACAATCTAGTGCGATCACAGAGAAAAAACATTGAGATTCAGGAAGAGGCTTTTTTGTTATATTGATCTAAAATGTTGTGTTTAAAGTCCAACTCCAACTGTTTTTTTGGAAGAGTCTCCTGTGTAAGGACACATACTACTTTGTCCAAAACCATTAAAATGGCTGGATTTGGACTTTAAAATTGACTTGTAAATCTAATTCTGCTTTTATTGACAGATTTTTGCTTTAAAATGAATTGCCAATATGTTAAAAAACACTTGACAATGACATTGATCTTTTTAACTGACTATTAAGAGATTTTGTTATGGGCCATCCAATACACTACCTTAGTGGATGGAGTTAGTTTTATAATTACATTTTATTATTATTGGTACGAGGTGTTCTTTTCTCTGGTTCTCTAGTTTTTCTAGTTTGTATATACATACATATTTTTTAATATATTGTTTATAATATTTACATTTTTCATGCAATTCATTGTCAGTGCTATCATATTGGCTATGTATAGATATGTGTTCCGGCCTTTTATTTATTTGCCACTAGATGGTGTTATTTTGTGGGGTTTCCCCCATATGCCATTATGCAAGCATTTAGCATAAATATGTATATATATATATATATATATATATATATATATATATATATATATATATATATATATATATATATATATGTATATACATACTTTTTGGCCACTAGATGGTGCTATTTTGTATTGTTATTTTATAATATGTTAGGATAATAATGTTTTATAAATGCTTTCTAGTCTACAAATTGTGATTTAGGTCTGGTTTACGTTGTATGGTGGGGACAGTGTGTGCAAGTCGGCATCTCCAAGAGGGAGATTTTGCATCATATATTTGTCTTCTCCTCCATTTTGCAGGAGTCCCACCAATAGTATCCTTCCCATATACTTATAAGCAAGCTAGGAGTGGTATGACATAACTTCCTGAAGATGCCAACTCCGCAAAACATATATCGGAGTAAAGGATCCGCCATTCCAGGTCCTAATCCTACATTCCACTCATGCTTTGCCCTTAGGAGAGATGCTGAATACATGCCATTCTTTCATGGACTAGCCAACTTGCACATGCTGATTAAACCTCGTGCCTGATTTGGCACTGTAACATGTGAGGGTTGTTGTCATTTTCTACCTTAATAAAATTACTACACTATGAGACCTTCCTCTATGTCTCTTGTGGAGTAATTTTTCCCATCCTAGTTTAATTTCAAAGGGACAGTGGAGTGGAACTGTGCTGTCAGTGGAATCAATTGGTATTCCAGAAGCACTGTGGAAAAAACTTTTTCTAGTAGAGAAAAAAACACTGCGCAGAATAAACTAAAAAATAATAAAATAATATAAATCAGTGCTGCCAAGTACCAAAAAATTGTAGATACAAAATTTAAAAGATAAGTGAAGAAGAAAAGGTACAGCGCAATAAAAAATAAAAAAATAATAAAATAATAAATTTAAAAAAATAAAAAAATAAAAATGAAATAAAAAATGTGAATTGAAAACCTGCACGGGAAGCGCAGGTTTGTATAGGGGGTAGTAAGATGATTGATTGAACACTGAAAACCAATCAACTAAATGTGATCAATGATGAAAGAATAGTATATGAAAATTAAACCAATAAATTTAGCATATCATTGAAAAACTCTTATAAAGTGCCAAGGTGAATTTCACAACCAATGTGCAAAATAAGAATCAAAAAAAGTCTTTTGTGATAATAAAAGAAAAAAAAGGAGAAAAAAAATAATGTCCACAGGTGATAATCAAATGAAGCGCTGTTTCTATAATATTCTAGACGTGACACCAGACATATCCTGAACAGACTCTCCACCAGAAAGAGGACACCCAGGTGTTGAGGTAATGTAGTCTGCTTACCACACTGTATGACCGCTACAGCGATCGGAATAAGCTCAGGTAAAGGGTCTCCCACTGAGACTAGATGGTGAGGAATCCTGAATGGGTCCTGTGCTGTTGCCTCAAGAATCCAGCGTTTACGATATTCTCATTCCATCAGCCACGACAGCTTATCTGACACTCCAACCATCCAACAGACACGATCCATTCCCCCAGAATTACGAGACATACGCTCTGTGTTCTGTACACTGTAGCAGAAGAGAGCCAACGTGAGGAGACCTGTTAGTCAGTGGTAACAGGTCTCCTCACGTTGGCTCTCTTCTGCTACAGTGTACAGAACACAGAGCGTATGTCTCGTAATTCTGGGGGAATGGATCGTGTCTGTTGGATGGTTGGAGTGTCAGATAAGCTGTCGTGGCTGATGGAATGAGAATATCGTAAATGCTGGATTCTTGAGGCAACAGCACAGGACCCATTCAGGATTCCTCACCATCTAGTCTCAGTGGGAGACCCTTTACCTGAGCTTATTCCGATCACTGTAGCGGTCATACAGTGTGGTAAGCAGACTACATTACCTCAACACCTGGGTGTCCTCTTTCTGGTGGAGAGTCTGTTCAGGATATGTCTGGTGTCACGTCTAGAATATTATAGAAACAGCGCTTCATTTGATTATCACCTGTGGACATTATTTTTTTTCTCTTTTTTTTTATTTTATTATCACAAAAGACTTTTTTTGATTCTTATTTTGCACATTGGTTGTGAAATTCACCTTGGCACTTTATAAGAGTTTTTCAATGATATGCTAAATTTATTGGTTTAATTTTCATATACTATTCTTTCATCATTGATCACATTTAGTTGATTGGTTTTCAGTGTTCAATCAATCATCTTACTACCCCCTATACAAACCTGCGCTTCCCGTGCAGGTTTTCAATTCACATTTTTTATTTCATTTTTATTTTTTTATTTTTTTAAATTTATTATTTTATTATTTTTTTATTTTTTATTGCGCTGTACCTTTTCTTCTTCACTCATTCCAGAAGCACTGTTTGACCTTCCTGCAAAAAGGGGTCATCATTTTCTGGTGAGCGGAGAACTAGAAGTTTATTTTTTGAGCATCACATTTTGGTGTGACTCATCACATATGGACTTTCTAGCTTGCTATACTATGTGAATTTAAATTTGCAATACATTTTATATGATTTAGTGAACATTTAGTGAACATCACTAGCGCCTCAACCTTTAATATATTGTTTGCAGATTTCTTGTTCACTCTTAGGCCTGGTACACACGATAGGATTGATCCGCGGATACGGTCCTCTGGACCGTATCCGCGGATAAATCCTCTGGCGGATTTGGATCCGTTGGCATGTACTCACCATCGGATCCAAATCTGCGCGGAATTCAACCGCGGTGACGTGTCACGCCGTCGCCGCAATGATGACGCGGAAACGTGCGCGACGCTGTCATATAAGGAAATCCACGCATGCGTCGAATCATTACGACGCATGCGAGGGACGGGTTCGGACGGATCGATCTGGTGAGTCTGTACAGACCACCGGATCGATCCGCTGGAGCCGATTCCAGCGGATAGATTTGTTAGCATGCTAACAAATTTTTATCTGCTGGAAATCGGAAATATCCACGGATAAATATCCGCTGGAACGTACACACCAGGGGATCTATCCGCTCAAACCGATCCGCTGAGATTTTTCAGCGGATGGATCCTCTCGTGTGTACGGGGCCTTAAAGGGGCAGCTTATACTTTGTATGTTCACTGATTTTACATGGCGGCACTCATTGTTTTTTTATTCTTTCAGATTATTGCGTTAATCATGCAGATCCATACTATTAATGAGTAATTAATTTAGCACCCAAAAGGACACCAATTCTGATGTATCAAGGAGATATTAACTGAGCTATAAATCTTCTAAGGCCCTCAGTGCAGGGCTGAGTGGCCACATCTTTGTTCTGACTAGTAGCAGAAATTAATTGGCCTTTCAGGAATCTCTGACCCCAATGAGTTATATGGAAAGAAACAGAGCTACATACATAGGTTTGGATTGGCACTGCTTTACACAAGGGTCAGTGATGTTTTAAAAATTAAACAAGAGAAAGTGAAAGCTGTGTGTATTCAACAGTTTTACATTTTAATATAAACTGAATACATATTATAAATCCACCTTTATGGCTTTTGAATATTATTTTAGGTGTATGTATACAGCTATAACACTACCATCAGAGGGGCTTATGGATGTGCAAGTGAAGATGACACACCTGGCTCACCCAGCACTTACTGACATACCTTGGGCATTCAAACGTTTTATTTAAACAGCAACAATCTGAACAAATGCAATTAGTATGTCAAAAAGCACACAAGTGTAGCACCCTCCTAGTCAGGTGCTAAGAGGTTATAAGTAAATTTAGTAATTTTAGGGCTCTACTGTAGCCAGCAGAGCTGGGCTTGATTATTTAATCTGTTCTGGGCTCTGCAGCTGCAGGCTTGCCTGTCTCCCCCTGTCTTTTCAGAAAGCATTGAAACATGGTGGGTGGAAAAGGTAGAGTTTGGGCTGATCTTGTAGCCTCAGCCAGTCCCTGATTAAACGAGGGACCTTCAGGGGGTTGAGAGTTGTATATAAGGTCTGGAGCATAGAATTAAAAGGTCCTTTGCCTGTTTGAGAGAGACCCAGCCTGCAACGTGCTGTTAAACCTTCCAATGCCTTTTGGAAAAGCTACAGAAAGTTCTTGGTGATTCTAGCTCAGAAGAGAGCGGAAGGGCCATCCACCAGTTATAGGAACAGTTGAACCAATGCCCAGTGAGTATTTTAGTCAGGAGGATCATGGTGCAGTATCAGCTGAACCTGGAAGCAGGCATCTAAATAGCCAATGACACAGGGAGTAGGCCTAAAAGTAATCCTGAGAGACTGTTGTTTTCTTTTTGGGAAGACTGTTTAAGACCTTCTAGCCAGAGTTGTTTGCATGGTGGGAGCTGAATTATTTGCAAGTTCTTACATGGAAGATTCTACTATCACAGTGAACTGCTTGACAGATAGTGTCCTCAGTCAAGTTAGTTTTGGGTATCCCAACCCCTATCCCAGTTCTACAAAACCAAATAAAAAACACAAAAATACATTATCTGCCTGCACACTGAGTGAAGAACTGAGTGAAGCTTTGTGTACCTGGCTGAGAATAACTTGTGACAAGCTGCTTTGCACTGAATTGGGATCACAACCTGGTTTAAACAGCGGGACCAGCTCAGAGTCAGCGCTACACAAGCAACAAAACAATATACATTGTATACAGGGAATGGTAGTTAAGCACTAGCAATACTTTTCTCTAGCAATCTGCAATTTTATAAGTAATCTATGCTTACTGTACTGCCAAGAGGAAAAAAGGCAAATTATTGCTGCTAAACAGTCCCTTTCTCACTGGCCAGTGGTAGATGACATAAGCCAGTTGGCTGGCAGAGGAGGGGTCCTTTAATAAATAACACACACATAAGAACAAATGTGACCCACTATCTATATGCACTATACCACAATATAAAAAATACACTTTTCTACACTTGGCAACTGAAAAATCTTTAGTAAAGTGATCAAACTCTCACGCAGTCCCCCTCAACTCTTTTCTACCTGTAAGGCCCCGTACACACGTCCGAGAAACTCGACGGGCAAAACACATCGTTTTGCTCGTCGAGTTCCTTGTGAAGCCGCCGAGGATCTCGGCGAGCCAAGTTTCCTCATTGACTAACAAGGAAATAGAGAACATGTTCTCTATTTGGCCCGATTAGATCCTCGTCGGTTTCCTCGGTCAAAAGTGTACAGACGACCGGGTTTCTCGGCAGAATACGGCTCCGATCGAGTTTCTGGCTGAATTCTGCCGAGAAACTCGGTCGTGTGTACGGGGCCTGACGCTCTACTTCATCCGCCATTACCTACACCCACTAATTAACTCAATGCCAAGGAGATTGCTAATCACTTCAAAAATAAGACTGAGACAATTCGTCTGGAGATCTCTACAGATATCTCCCTCACTTTACACTCTTTGTCCTCCTGTACAAACAATACTCTTGTTTAACCCAATTACTACAGAGGAAGTCAATAAACTTTTTTCTAACGCCCACCTAACCTCCTGCCCGCTGGACCCTGTTCCTTCTCAAATACTACGGTCACCCACTGACTCTCTCCTACACTCTTTAACTCATATCTTCAACCTCTCCTTCTATACTGGCATCTTCCCCAACCCTCTGAAACATGCACTAGTCAGACCCATACCAAAAAAGCCTCACTGGATCCCACCAATCTTAACAACCTGAGACCCATCTTCTTACTCCCTTTTGCCTCCAAACTCATTGCAAGTTTAGTCTACAACTGACTGAGCGACCACCTCATTGAGAAACACCTTCTTGATCCCCTTCAGTCTGGATTTTGTCCATAGCACTCCACAGAAACTTCTCTCCTAAAGCTTACAAACGACTTACTAACAGCTAAAACCAATGGTCATTATTCCGTACTCTTACTCTTGGACCTCTCTGCTGCCTTTGATACAGTTGATCACCCCCTCCTAACTAAACTAAAATAAATTTGCTTGTTATCCATGGTTGGTTCAAATCTTACCTATCTCACCGCACCATCAGTGTCACTTACAACTCTACTTTCACCTATCCAACACCTCTTACTATCGAGGTCCCCCAAGGTTCTGTCCTTGGACCTCTACTATTCTCAATCTACACATCCTCCATGGGTCAGCTGATAGCCTCCCATGGCTTCCACTACCATTTATATGCCGATGACACCCAAATCTATCTCTCTACCCCTCAGCTCACTCCATCAGTCTCCTCACACATCACTGATTTACTAAGAGAAATATCAGCCTGGATGTCACACCACTTCCTCAAACTGAATCTATCTAAAACCAAGCTCATAATATTTCCTCCCCCACATGCCCCTTCCCCTGAGTTCTCTGTCAAGATCAATGACACAACTCAGTCCGTCCCCACATGCCAGGGTGCTAGGAGTAACCCTAGACTCTGAACTTTCCTTTCAGGCCCACATCCAATCCCTGTCCAAATCATGCCACCTTAGCCTCTGCAATATCTCTAGAACACGTTCCTTTTGAACCAATGACACCACCAAGCTTCTAATTTACTCCCTGGTTATCTCTCACCTCAACTACTGCAACTCACTCCTCATTAGATTACCTTTACATACACTATCCCTCCTTCAGTCCATAACGAATGCTGCTGCAAGACTCCTCCACCTTACCAACAGTTCAGTGTCCTCTCTGCCAATCCCTGCACTGGCTTCTCCCATCATTTTGAACTCCCTACCCCAATCTGTCCGAATGTCCCCTAATCTATCCATCTTTAGACGAACCCTGAAAACCCTTCTCTTTAAAGAAGCTTATGCTGCTTCTAACTAATACACTGTTTTACTTTCTCCTCCTCCACAGCTATTAACTTTTGCATCAATTGACCCTCCCTCCTAGATTGTAAACTCTAGCGAGCAGGGCTCTCTGATTCCTCTTGTACCAAATTGTAATGTCTGCCTTCATTTTGTTAAGCGCTGCACAAACTGTTGGCGCTATATAAATCCTGTATTATAATAATCAAACTGTATAATTTTTAGAACACTGCTCTCATTATTTTGAGGTCACATTTACATGCATACATACAATCATGGATTATCTTCTTTAAGGGCATAAGCACTCTATGGGGTTAATTTATTAAAACTGGAGAGTGCAGAATCTGATGCAGCTGTGCATAGTAGCCAGTCGGCTTCTAACTTGAGCTTGCTCAATTAAGCTTTGACAAAAAAAAAAAAAATGGAAGCTGATTGGTTTCTATGCAAAGCTACTGGAGTAGTGCTGAAGTGGTTTTGTCCTGTATTTAATTATACATAACCATGAGGAGGTGAGTTGCCATCTAGATAAAGGAAGGCCCGTAGATGTGGTGCAAAAGCATTTGACACAGTTCCCCATAAACCTTTACTGTACAAAATAAGGTTCGTTGGCATGGACCATAGGGTGAGTACATGGATTGAAAACTGTCTATAAGGGCGAGTTCAGAGGGTGTTGATAAATGGGGAGTACTCAAAATGGTATGTAGTGGGGTCCCCCTGGGTTGTGTGCTGGAACCAATCCTATTTATTTGTTTGGCAATAACTTCTCCGCAGGATGTGGAAACCCTGCAAAAAGATCTGAACAAATTAATGGGGTGGGCAACTACATGGCAAATGAGGTTCAATAAAAATGTAAAATAATGTAAAATAATGCATTTGGGTGGCAAAAGTATGAATGCAATCTATACACTGGGGGGAGAACCTCTGGGGGAATCTACGAGGGAAAAGGGACCTGGGGGTCCTAGTAGATGATAGGCTCAGCAGACTGCTGCTAAGAAAGCAAACAGAATATCGGCATGCATTAAAAAGGGGATTAACTCCAGAGATAAAATGATAATTCTCCCTCTCTACAAAACTCTGACCCGGCCACACCTAGAGTATGCTGCCCAGTTTTGGGCACCAGTGCTCAGGAAGGATGTACTGGAGCGAGTACAAAGAAGGGCAACAAAGCTAATAAAGCGTCTGGAGGATATTAGTTATGAGGAAAGGTTGCGAGCACTGAACTTTTTTTCTCTGGAGAAGAGACACTTGAGAGGGGATATGATTTAAATTTACAAATACCGTACTGGTGACCCCACAATAGGGATACAACTTTTTTTGCGGGAAGGAGTTTAACAAGAAATGTGGCCACTCATTAAAATTAGAAGAAAAGAGGTTTAACCTTAAACTACGTAGAGGGTTCTTTACTGTAAGAGCAGCAGGGATGTGGAATTCCCTTCCACAGGCAGTGGTCTCAGCGGGGAGCATGGATAGTTTCAAAAAACTATTAGATAAGCAGCTGAATGACCACAACATACAGATATATACAATGTAATACTGACATATAATCACACACATAGGTTGGACTTGATGAACTTGTATCTTTTTTCAACCTCACGTACTATGTAACTGTGTACATGAACTGCTTTGATTTATAAGGAATATATCTTTTTTACACAGGAAAGTAATCAATTTAGATTTTTTTATTGATGAAATTGTGGTAATCACAGTTTTGCACTATGTTTGATTGCACTAATGTTATTTAAACCCATGTCACACAGCCTGTATTATTATTTTAAAGGCTTAGCAGTGGGACCGAGGTTGATGAATGCTTTCGTTAAAGTGGATGTTAACCTGGTTCATGAAATTTGAGCTGGGCACATATACTGTATCTGCAGTGTTTTGTTATCTCTCTTCAAACCGCTATGTCCCATAGCTGTCTCCTGCTCTGTTCTTCTGTTATCAGCCTGATAACTCCTGACAAGTTCTGTGTCATATATGATAAAAGCAGCCTGAGATGTTGAGAAAGATGCTATAAATAGATTTGCAGAGCCCTGAATTATTCAATTATTCAATAAACAGAGCGGAAAGTCTCTACCTATGAGGAGAGGGGGTGTGTGCCTTTCCTCTAATCAACTGCTGTGGCTGTATACCCAGGCTTCACTGAAGTGCTAACCAGGAAGAGAAAATATCCTAACATCATGTGCACTTTCTAAATAGTATATAAAGATGAAGACAGCAGATATACATGTAAAACTTATGTAGGGACATTTGTTTCATCTCTGTGTATCATCTGAGGCTGTTTACTTCACTGGGTATACAGTGCTGTGAAAAATAATTGCCCCCTCCCAGGCTAAAGATAAATAAACTGTGATTAACCACAATTTATTGAAAAGCTGAGGTAAATTTCACTTGCCACACGCAGGCCTGATTACTGCCAAACCTTTTAAATCAAGAAATCACATAAATAGAAGCTGTCTGACAAAGAGAAGCACACTAACAGATCACAAAAAGCCACACATCATGCCACAATCTAAAAAAAAATCAAGAACAGATTATAAACAAAGTAATGAACATGTATGGGTGTAGGAAGGGTTTCAAAGCCATGTTGAAGGCTTTGGAACTCCAGTGAAACACAAGGAGAGCAATTATCCACAAATGGAGATAACTTGGAACAGTGGTGAACCTTACCAGGAGTGGCCGGCCTTCAAAAATTACTCCAAGAGCATGATGACGACTCTTCCAGGATTTCATAAAAGAACCCAGAACAACATCTAAAGAACTGCAGGCCTCACTTGCCTCAGGTAAGATCAGTGTTTATGATTCAACAATAAGAAAGAGATTGGGCAAAAATGGCATCCATGGGAGAGTTCCAAGGCCAACACCACTGCTGACCAAAGAGAACACAAAGGTTCATCTCACATTTACCAAAAAACATCTTGATTATCCCCAAGACTTTTAGGCAAATATTCTGTGGACTGATGAGACAAAAATGTTACTTTTTGGAAGGTGTGCATCCCATTACATCTGGCATTAAACTAATACAGCATTTTATAACAAGAACATCATACCAACAGTCAGACATGGTGGTGGTAGCGTGAAGGTCTGGGGCTGTTTTTCACCTTCAGTACCTGGACGACTTACCATAATTGATGGAACCATGAATTCTGAGCTCTGCCAGAAAATCCTAAAGGAGAATGTCCGGCCATCAGTTCAAACAAAGCAAAATGTAGGTTTTGGAGTAGCCTAGCCAAAGCCCAGACCAAAATTCAATTGAGATGCTGTATCATGACCTTACACAAGCCATTCATGCTGGAAAACACTCCAATAAGGCTGAATTGAAACAATTCTGCAAAGAAGAGTGGGACAAAGTTTCTCCACAGCAATGTGAAAGACTCATTGCCAGTGTTTGTTGTTGGTGCCGCCAAGGGTGGCACAACCAGTTATTAGGTTTAGGGGGCAATTCATTTTTCACATAAAGCCAGGCAGGTTTTGGACAGCTTTTCTGCCTTAATAAATTAAACTATCATTTAAAAACAAATTTAAGTTTGACAAATATGCAAAAAAAAAATAAAAATCTGAAAAGGGGCAAATACTTTTTCACAGCGTTGTAAGTGAGGGTTTACATCTACTTTAAGAGCGAGAAACAATGTCGATGACCTTTAACCTATTCTGAGCCCTTAATCTAACATGGACCAGATTATTCTGAGGGATGCCAATTATTCTGCCACACTAGTAGAGCTTAGTGATGCTGTTACTATAACAGATAAATGTACAGAGCAGTTTTGGACTGTCACCTATTAGGCAATTAGGCAGAACTGTCAAATGTCCCAATTGATTTGTCTTCTAGTTTGGGACTATAGTCTGATAACAGGCACCAGAATATCTGTGTCTGTCATTTTGCAAGAGTCTTGTATTGTTAGAAGGATGTGTATGCTCAATCTGCCTGTGCATTACCAAGTCATTGTTATCCCTGTTACAAGGCATTCTGCAGTAAAGATTCATACTGACATGTTTGTGCCTGCAAGATGTTCCTGGGAGAAAGGGAACACCAATTAAATCCATTCTGAATGACAGCAGGTGTGTGTCCAGTTACCCAGATAGTTCTTAGTAATTCTGTGCAGGCTGAGACAGGTGGTGCATTAAACATACCTAAAACAGAAACAAGACAATGATTCACCAGAGAGCTTCCAGCTAGTACCAAGCCATCTAAAATATATGGGCAATAAAATGTACATTCAACTGAATAGTTGTAATGATAGTGGTGTTGCTAGATGCTGGCAGCAAGAGTATGTGCCCTAGGACTTCTACTAAGAGCACTTGTGATGGTTGCCGTACACATTGCCATGATTCCAAATATGATTAGCATGCTTAAAGAGGAACCCTCTGAAATGAAACATAAAAAAATAAATACCCTGCAAGACAAACACATAATGAGCTTGTATGCATAGCATACTAGCTCATTATGAAGTACTTACCTGAGATCAAAAACCCCACAGTCATCCTCGTTCGCCTCCTCTGTCTCCTCTATGATACCCGGAGTGACTTCCGGGTACCGCGGCTCCAGCGCTGTCCCTGGCTGGAGCCGCGATGATGTCACTCCCACGCATGCGCATGGGAGCTGGCCACTAATAGCATGTCCCATTCATTAACGGCACGCTCAGTGCGCCTGTGCCATTTTCTACGGCGCGCACGCACCATAGACATCGGTGCTGCCTTTTCTGCAAATATCTCCTAAACCGTGTAGGTTTAGGAGATATTTTTTGCACCTACAGGTAAGCCTTAATCTAGGCTTAGCTGTAGGTATAAGTGGT
Organism: Rana temporaria; assembly: GCF_905171775.1. NCBI lineage: Eukaryota > Metazoa > Chordata > Amphibia > Anura > Ranidae > Rana > Rana temporaria. Next base: position 69,779,920 of record NC_053491.1, on the reverse strand, counting down.
TTGTAAGGGTTTACAACCACTTTAAAGTGATTGTAAAGTAATTTTTTTTATAGTTAAACATAACAAACATGCTATACTTACCTGCTCTGTGCAGTGGGTTTGCACAGAGCAGCCCAGATCCTCCTCTTCTTGGGTTCCTCTTCGGTGCTCCTGGTCCCTCTCTCATGATGAGTGCCCCCACAGCAAGCTGCTTACTATGGGGGCACCGGAGCTGAGCCACAGCTTCCTGTGTCCATTCAGACATTGAGCCTGCGACCCGACCCCGCCACCTGTCTCTCCTCATTGGCTGTCTGACTTTATTTGATAGCAGCGGGAGCCAATGGTGCCGCCCTGATGTCTCAGTCAATAAGGAGGGGAGTCCCAGGCAGACGACACACTCATAAATGCATTTTTTTCTCATAGTTCTTTAGCATTAAAGCGTTAACCAAAAAAAAAAAACAGATCCTGATCCCTTAACCCTTTCACTGCCAGGCCCTGTGCTCCATTTTGTGCACTCAGGTGGGCAGAAAAATGCACTTTTTCCTTTGCTTTTTTATTTTTCACTTATAGCTTTCAGAATTTGTGAAAGACCTCCCAAACCATATATTTTCTGAAAGCACATGATCCTCCCTTGGGACTACATCCCTGCGGGGAGACGTTGTGAACGTTCAGAAACACTGGGGGTCTCTGCTAAAACTCTGACAGGGACCTCCATAGAATTTCTGTGCATACACAAGATCTTGAAAAATGACTCCTAGGATGTCTACAAATGGCTACTTGGATGTAGCATCCAAAAAGCCATTTTAAAGATGTTGCTCCTGTGCAGATATGCCAGAGGATTTGTGCAGACCTGGTAGAGACTCATAATACATCTGCACATGCACCTCATCTCCAGTAAAAATGAGGCCGCTGGAGAACCTTTTACCCAAGATAACAGTGCAATTTATTTTCTAACTTATTTTTCTTGTTTGTGAACCTCTGCTGTGGCACTGTCTCTCCTTGCTGAGCTAGCTTGTTTGTCTTGAACCCTGAACTCTTTGCTCCTCTCATTATATTCCTGATTTAGACCACATCTCTGCACTTCTTTTTAGCTACATTATTGTGCTCTCACTCCTGTCTTTTCTTGCTGCCATCCATATTTTGCTGCCTTGTTATTGACCATTTGCTTGTTCTTCGACTGTGCTTCTGCCTTATCCCAGCCTGCAACTACTCATTACTATACTTTACTATACTTTGGCTTGTTCACTGACTATGCTTCTGTTTGATCCTTACCTGCTAAATCCACTTCTGGAAACCGGATTGCTCACCTCCTGATAGAGCGATCCTGAGGACCGCATCCTGGTACTAACATGCAGCAAAACCCATCTCCACTAGGGATGAGCTTCGAGTTCGAGTCAAACTCATGTTCGACTCGAAAATTGCCTGTTCGCGAGCAATTAGGGGTGTTTGCGGCAAATTCGAAAAGCCGCAGAACACCCTGGAAAAGTCTATGGGAGAAATCTAAAGTGCTAATTTTAAAGGCTTATATGCAAGTTATTGTCATAAAAAGTGTTTGGGGACCCGGGTCCTGCCCCAGGTGACATGTATCAATGCAAAAAAAGTTTTAAAAAACAATTTTTTGGGAGCAGTGATTTTAATAATGCTTAAAGTGAAACAATAAAAGTGAAATATTCCTTTAAATGTCGTACCTGCGGGGTGTGTAAAGTATGCCTGTAAAGCAGCGCTTGTTTCCTGTGCTTAGAACTGTCCCTGCACGAAGTGTTATTTCTGAAGGATAAAAAGTAATTTAAAATCACTGCTCCAGAAAAAACTGCCGTTTTTAAAACTTTTTTTTTGCATTGATACATGTCCCCAGAAGCAGGCCCCCGGGTCCCCAAACACTTTTTAGGACAATAACTTGCATATTAGCCTTTAAAATTGTGCGTATTTCAAAGTTAATCATTGGAGTTTGTTATAGACCAGTGACCACCCAATGTTAATGAGGAGGTGGAGACTCAGCTCCTTGCACAGATGGAAAGGGCTGCAAGGGCTGGGATGGTGATAATAATGGGGGATTTTAACTACCCAGAAATTGACTGGAACAATGGCACTGCTGGGACAGTTAAAGGACAAAAATGTAAAAACCTATTGCAGGACAATTTTATGGTGCAGTTTATTGAGGCCCCAACTAGGAATGATGCTCTGTTGGACCTGGTAATCTCAAACCATGCAGAGCTTATTACTAATGTTCAGATAAAGGAACACCTGGGTAGCAGTGATCATAACATGATTTCATTTAATGTTAACTATAAGCAAGAAATACATACAGGAAAAATAAAAACACTTAAAGTGGAGTTCCACCCATAAATATAACATTACATCAGTAGTTTTAAAAAAATGTCATTACTCCTTTAAGAAAAAAACATTTTTTTTAGATGCCTTCAAAGTGTTGTTGCTAGGCAGAATAGTTAATCTTCCCTCTTCCTGCACCTAGGTGCTTAAGCTTCACCGCACAGACTCCTGGGAATGTAGTGGGTGTAACTTTCCAGGAGTCTGTGCCCTCCCCAGTCTCGAAGAATCATGTGACTTGGACAGTACAGGTGCTGAAACCTGATCTGAAACAAATTACACTGCTTGTGCAGCAATGAGCATGTGCGAGATCTGCAAGGCTGAAATCCAGGAAGTCATACAGTCTGGCTTCATAATGCCCACACTTAAGATGGCCCCAGTCAATTTCTATTTTATAAAGTGTCTAAATGCAGTAACAACCTAACAAAACGGACCTTAGTTTACAGACTAACTTTACTAGAATACATTAAGCTTGTGTATTACAGGGGTATTTATATTTAAAAAGTGAAATTGTGGCCGGAACTCCGCTTTAATTTCAAGAGAGCAAATTTTCCAAGGATGAGGGCTGCTCTCCAGGAATTAGATTGGGAGGGAATATTGGCACCGATGAACACAGAACAGAAATTGGGAATTCTTCAAAAAGACTGTTTGGGACCTCACTTCAAAGTATATTCCCATGGGCAATAAGTTTAAAAGGCTAAAGATAAAACCTATGTGGCTCACGGTCAAAGTTAAAAAAGCTATAAACAAAAAGAAAATCGCCTTTAAAAAATATAAAAATGAAGGAACACTAGTGTCGTTTAAATGTTACAAAGAATATAACAGGATATGTAAAAAGGAAATCAAGAATGCAAAAATTCAAAACGAACGACAGATTGCAAAAGATAGTAGGACAAACCCCAAAAATTATTTAAATATTCTAATAGTAAAAAGGTCAAGTCTGAGCATGTAGGCCCCTTAAAAAATAATCTAGAGTGGGTGACTGGGGACAAAGAGAAGGCAAATTTATGAAATGCTTTCTTCAGCTCTGTGTATACAATGGAGCATAGGGGAGCTCATGTCCATAATGGGGGTGGGAGTGACACAGCCCCAAATGATACACAATGGCTCAAAAGTGATATAGTCCAGAAAAATTTAGACAGAATTAAGGTGGATAAAGCACCTGGACCAGATGGCATCCACCCACGGATCCTAGGTGAGTTGAGCTCTGTAATTTCAAAGCCACTGTATCTAATATTTAGGGACTCATTAATGACAGGAATAGTACCACTGGATTGGCGTAGAGCCAATGTGGTGCCCATATTTAAAAAGGGAACAAAGTCTTTACCAAGTAACTATAGACCTGTTAGTCTAACTTCTATAGTTGGGAAGATACTGGAACAAATAATAAAAGACCACATGGATGAGTTCTTGCTGGAAACAAACTATTTAAGCAACAGACAGCATGGATTCATGAAAGACAGAAGTTGTCAGACAAACCTGATTTCCTTTTATGAAGAGGTAAGTAAAACCCTGGACAGAGGCTTGGCTGTGGACGTGATATACTTGGATTTTGCAAAGGCGTTCGATACAGTTCCGCACACACGGCTCATGTGTAAGGCAAGGTCTACAGGATTCGATATATCAGTTTGTAAATGGATAGAAAACTGGCTGAAAGACAGAATTCAGAGAGTCGTGGTTAATGATTCTTACTCTGAATGGTCTAACATTATCAGTGGTGTACCCCAAGGTTCAGTGTTGGGACCCTTACTTTTTAATATATTTATAAATTATATTGGGTCTGAGATCAAAAGTAACATTTTGGTCTTTGCAGATGACACCAAGCTATGCAGTGGAATAACGTCCTTACAGGATGTCTCCAATTTACAAAGCGACCTCAATGCTCTGTCTAATTGGGCGACTATGTGGCAGATGAGGTTTAATGTTGATAAATGTAAAGTTATGCACTTAGGGACTAAGAATATGCATGCATCATACATGCTAGGGGGAGTACAACTGGGGGGATCTGTAGTGGAGAAGGATCTGGGGGTTTTAGTTGATCATAAGCTCAATAATGGCATGCAATGCCAAGCTGCGGTTTCCAAAGTGAGCAAAGTCCTTTCTTGTATTAAGAGAGGTATGGACTCCAGAGACAGAGATATAATTTTGCCTCTGTACAAATCATTAGTAAGACCTCATCTGGAATATGCAGTTCAGTTTTGGGCACCAGTTCTCAAAAAGGATATCGGAGAACTGGAGAAAGTGCAGAGAAGGGCAACCAAACTGATAAGAGGCATGGAGGAGCTCAGCTATGAGGAACGATTAGAAGAACTAAATGTATTCACTCTTGAGAAGAGGAGAATAAGGGGGGATATGATCAACATGTACAAATATATAAGAGGTCCATACAGTGGACTTAGTGTTGGGTTATTCACTTTACGGTCAACACTGAGGACAAGGGGGCACTCTTTACGTCTAGAGGAAAAGAGATTTCACCTCCAAATACGGAAAGGTTTTTTCACCCTGAGCCAGACTCGGGATTACCGCTAAGTAGGTTAAGGCTCCATGCACACTGGAAGCTAAAAAAAGCTAAAAAAATGCCAGTAGCTTTGCAGGGAGCCTTTCAAAGTTTTTAGCGTTTTTGCAATACTGTTTAACAGCTTCAGTGTGTATGAAGCCTAAGGAAGAAATTAAATATTGTTGAGGGAACTGTTTTTATATTTTTGATTCCGAACATCTTGCATCTTCCGATTGCAATAATTAGCACAACTGTTTATTTATTTGTTGCACTACTTCTAAAGCAATTGGTGTTCGAGTCTGACCCCTGATCATGACAGTTTGTTTTGCGACAAGGACAAGTGTTTTATGTGTTTTATGATTTAATATTGCTATGTATTTTGCATGCATGGACTTAGAGGTGACTCGTGGTCAAGGGGACATCCGAAAGGCTGTCAGGCAGTTTTGTTAGAAGTGTATCCCTTCTAACATGCAGTACATTGCAATAGCACCATACATTAGTATCATACTAGTGTCATACACTAGTTTAACCACTGGGGACAGACACCGTATGTAATATAGGCAGTGGGACGAGGTGTAGTACACCGACGCCACCACTGGGGCCTTCACCGCATAGTTACGTCAGAAGAGCGTTAGCCGAGGTGTCACGAGGTTGACGATGCTCTGAGGGATCGGGGCGGGTCATTCGCACGCTAGCACGGCTGAGCAGGACGCGGTCCACTCAGCTGTTGCATGTTATCATCTGCAGGCGCGCTCCTATGCGTGAGTGAGGAGGAGATTTTGGCAGCTATATAAGGAGGTAGTAGACACATGGTAAGCATCCCCATGATTAAATCGTTATGATGAAACATGTCGGGGCGTGCATATAAGCATAACCTTAACCTGAACTAGTCGGACGTGGAACGGTTTACCTGCCACAAACCTGGTCACCTGAGCAACGGCTCCAGTGCACCTTTACAGGGCTGTGAGTAAACTTGGGCTATTCGTTGGTCCGCCGTGACCACTGGTTCACCTGGAGGAAGTTTTCGTTTGTGTTTACACTGTGTTACTTTTGGATTTATTCACTGCTGATTACAAGAGTTTTTTTGTGAGTGCATTCATTGGAAGATTTTTAGTGTGTTATTAAAAGTTGTGTTGCAATATCACACTATTGTGCTCTCTCTCTTCATTATATATGTGGCTGTCATCTGGGAGTTTTCTTTTTTACAACGGATCTCCATTCATTTAACTGAGTGCTCCACTCTCTAAAGAAGGAGTTATATCAATCAAACTGAGTGGTTCAGTTGAAAAGCCTATGTGCCTAAACACGAGAGTGTCAGGCCATTTATTGTGGTGAGTTTGCATTTCTGATGGGTGGTGGAATCACGCAGTCACTGTGGTGTGGTGAAAGCACTTTTTGAAGATCGCAAAAGGATTTCTTTTTGTTCTCCATTTATGAACTTTGGGCCAAATTCTCAAAAGAGATACGCAGGCGGAACTGCTGTTCAGCCTGCCTATCTCTGTGCCTAACTTTGGAAACGATCCTCAAAAGGCTTTTTCCAAAGTTAGGCAGAAGATCTGACATGTGTAAGACACTTACACGGTCAGATCTTAGGATGCAGTACCGCATCCGCCGCTGGGGGCATTTCTCATTGAAATGCCGCTTTGAGTATGCAAATGAGGACTTAAGCAGATCCACAAAGCATTTCAGCATTGTGGTTTCTGCGTAAGTTCCGATTTGCTTGCGCACAACTAGGGCTGGTTTTACAATGTGGAAAATTAGCCACACCATGTAAAAGCCCATTCAAGCGACGGCTTGTTATGCATTCCCGAGGGAGAACTCCACAGCAATTTGTAAAATCAAAACCGGCATGGGTTCCCCCCCCAGGAGCATACCAGGCCCTTAGGTCTGGTATGGGTTGTAAGGAGACCCCCCTACGCCGAAAATTTGACGTAGGGGGTCCCCCTACAATCCATACCAGACCCGTATCCAAAGCACGCTACCCGGCCGGTCAGGAAAGGGAGTGGGGACGAGCGAGCGCCCCCCCCTCCTGAGCCGTGCCAGGCCGCATGCCCTCAACATGGGGGGGTTGGGTGCTCTGGGGCAGGGGGGCGCACTGCGGGCCCCCCCACCCCAGAGCACCCTGTCCCCATGTTGATGAGGACAGGACCTCTTCCCGACAACCCTTGCCGTTGGTTGTCGGGGTCTGCGGGCGGGGGCTTATCGGAATCTGGGAGTCCCCTCAAATAAGGGGGCCCCCAGATACCGGCCCCCCACCCTAAGTGAATGGATATGGGGTACATCGTACCCCTACCCATTCACCTGGAGGCAAAGTGATAGTTATTAAACACACAACACAAGGGTTTTTAAAATCATTTATTAGTCTGCTCCGGAGGCCCCCCCTGTCTTCTTTAGCTCTAATACCAGGGGGGGCTTCTTCTTCCACTCTCCGGGGGTCTTCTCCGCTCTCCGGGGGGGTTTCTTCTTCCGCTCTCCGGGGGGGGTCTTCTCCGCTCTCCGGGGGGGTCTTCTCCGCTCTCCGGGGGTCTTCTTCTATCTTCGCCGCTCTCCGCTGTTGACTCGGCGCACCCCGGTTCTTCTGCAGCTGTCCGGTGCCTTCTCCTTCAGCGCTGGCTGCCTGCTATCTTTGTGTGTTAGCTCAATTACTAGCAGGCAGCCAGCGTGGTCTTCTGTGACGTCATGTTCTTCTCTTCTCTTCCCTTCTTCCGATGTTGACTCGACGCCTCTTCTCACTGCAATGATGGAAGCGCGCCTTGCATCCCATTTATATAGGCATCACCGTCCCATCATGCTCCGGTAGGTACCCACGTGGTGGGTGCCTACCCACGTGGGTACCTACCGGAGCATGATGGGATGGTGATGCCTATATAAATGGGATGCAAGGCGCGCTTCCATCATTGCAGTGAGAAGAGGCGACGTGTCAACATCGGAAGAAGGGAGAAGAAGAAGATGACGTCACAGAAGACCGCGCTGGCTGCCTGCTAGTAATTGAGCTAACACACGAAGATAGCAGGCAGCCAGCGCTGAAGGAGAAGGCACCGGACAGCTGGAGAAGAACCGGGGTGCGCCGAGTCAACAGCGGAGAGCGGCGGAGAGCGGAGAAGACCCCCGGAGAGCGGAGAAGACCCCCGGAGAGTGGAAGAAGAAGCCCTCCCTGGTATTAGAGCTAAAGAAGACAGGGGGGGCCTCCGGAGCAGACTATCAAATGATTTTAAAAACCCTTGTGTTGTGTGTTTAATAACTATCACTTTGCCTCCAGGTGAATGGGTAGGGGTACGATGTACCCCATATCCATTCACTTAGGGTGGGGGGCCGGTATCTGGGGGCCCCCTTATTTGAGGGGACTCCCAGATTCCGATAAGCCCCCGCCCGCAGACCCCGACAACCAACGGCCAGGGTTGTCGGGAAGAGGTCCTGTCCTCATCAACATGGGGACAGGGTGCTCTGGGGTGGGGGGCCCGCAGTGCGCCCCCCTGCCCCAGAGCACCCAACCCCCCCATGTTGAGGGCATGCGGCCTGGCACGGCTCAGGAGGGGGGGGGCGTTTGCTCGTCCCCACTCCCATTCCTGGCCGGCCGGGTAGCGTGCTTTGGATACGGGTCTGGTATGGATTGTAGGGGGACCCCCTACGTCGATTTTTCGGCGTAGGGGGGGTCTCCTTACAACCCATACCAGACCTAAGGGCCTGGTATGCTCCTGGGGGGGGAACCCATGCCGGTTTTTTCTTTGAAAATTGGCATGGAGTTCTCCCTCTCAGGAATGCATGCCGAGCGACGCTGTCAATTTTTCTTTTTTTTTTTGTTTTCCCGGCGTGTATTATTTTTTTTCACCCGTCGCAACTTTATTGTCCCGTCGCAATCCACAAAGCCCGGCGTAAATTACGTTTGCGCGCTGCACGTCGGGAAAATTACGTCACACGCATGCGCAGTACGGCCGGCGCGGGAGCGCGCCTCATTTAAATAGTAATCGCCCCCCGGAGAGGAGGACCGCCTTGCGACGGAGGCACTTAAGTTACACGGCGGGTAATTTCTAGGTAAGTGCTTTGTGGATCGGGCACTTAGGTAGAAATTTTAAGGCCGTGTAACTTAACTGCTGAAAGTTAAGTTAGGCAGCTTTTTTGAGAATTTGGCCCTTGATTTTTGTTCACTTAGTCAGTTTATGGACTTTCTTGTCAAGTTGTTACTTTCTTTGTAACATTTTTTGCACTTATTTTGGACACTTATATATTGTTTCACATAGAGGGTGGATTATTTATTTATTTATTTTTCACTGTGTTATTGAACCAATCATATGTGTTTTATTTCTATTTAATAGAGCGCTGCTTAATATCACATTTGATACCTTTTTCACATTAGGTAGCACTGTATTTGCATATTATATTTCCATCCCATATTTTTACAGTGGCAGCTCAGCACATTTATTAATATATTCACTTATATTATTAACATCACTGTACTATTACTTTAGTTCTCCAGTCACGCGCAGTGGGGGTGGCTCAATTAGACGGCCTTTATTTCCACCTTTTTCCATAGACAAGGACAAGTGCTAGGGATTTTTTGTTGCGGGGGAAGGTTAAGCAGAGTGAAGTTCCTCTTTCAGTGCAGTATTAACCACTACAGCCCCGTAAGAATTTACCCCCTTCCTGACCAGAGCACTTTTTGCATCGCTTTAACTGACAATTGCGCGGTCGTGCGATGTGGCACCCAAACAAAATTGACGTCCTTTTTTTTCCACAAATAGAGCTTTCTTTTGGTGGTATTTGATCACCTCTGTGGTTTTTATTTTTTGTGCTATAAACAAAAAAAAGCGCTGTCAAAGACAATTTTGAAAAAGAAGCAATATTTTTTACTTTTTGCTAAATTTAAATATCCCCAAAAACTATATAAAAAAACAATAATTTTTCTTAGTTTAGGCCGTGTATTCTTCTACAAATTTTTGGTAAAAAAAAATAAGCGTATATTGTTTGGTTTGCGCAAAAGTTATAGCGTCTACAAAATAGGGGATCGTTTTATGGCATTTTTATTATAATTTTTTTTATTAGTAATGGCGGCGATCTGTGATGATTTTTATCGTGACTGCGACATTATGGCGAACACATCAGACACTTTTGATGCTATTTTGGGACCACTGTCATTTATACAGCGACCAGTTCTATAAAATGCACTGATAATTGTGTAACTGACACTAGCGTGGAAGGGGTTCACCACTAGGGGGTGTTTAGTGTGTCCTAGGGAGTAATTCTAAGGCCGGGTACACACGAGCAAACATGTCGGACCGTTTTCACCGTACATGTCTGCCAGAGGGCTTCTGTACCATGGTTGTACACACCATCGTACAGAAGTCCGCGCGTAAACATTACGCGGGGCGTGTCCGCGTCGTCGCCGCGACGATGACGTGGCGATGACGCGGAGACGTGGGCGGCCCTGCCATTTAAAAGCTTCCACGCATGCGTCGAAGTCATTCGACGCATGCGAGGGACGGCGGGCGCCTGGACATGTACGGTAGGTCTGTACTGACGACCGTACATGTCCGAGCGGGCAGGATTCCAGCGGACGGTTTTAAAACACGTCCAGGAATATTTGCCCGCTGGGAAAAGGCCCGGCGGGCAAATGTTTGCTGGAATTCGGCCCGCTCGCGCCCACACACGACCAAACATGTCTGCTGAAACTGGCCCGCAGACCAGTTTCAGCATACATGTTTGGTCGTGTGTACGGGGCCTTAGGCTCCATGCACACTGGGCTATAAAAAAAGTCTGTTCTTTTTGGAGTAAAAAACGTCCATATAGAGCATTTTTTGTACAAAGTTTAGACGAGTTTAGGAGAGTTTTAATCTTTTTCTGCCAGTGAGCTCCAATCAGAAACACAAATGAGAAGGTTTTTTTTTCCTGCCTCTAAATGTTGTTCTCAAAAATATGCCTGTAAACGTCCTAATGTGTATGGACACATAGGATAACATTGAGTTGCTTCTACAGGCAGAACACAAAACTCCTGTAGAAGCAACGTTTTTTATTCCAGTGTGCATGGAGCCTAACTGTGTGGGGGCTGGGCTACCAGTGACACGACATTGATCACTGCTTCCGATAACAGGGAGCAGTAGATCACAGGCATCCCCCCATTCTGCCGATCACGCGGGCACGGTCACGGAGCTTGCGACAGGGGCACGCACCCCCGCTTGACAGAAAATTCAAATTAACGTACCTGTACGTTGCTTTGCGCAGCCGTGCCATTCTGCCGACGTATATATGCAGGAGGAGGTCGGCAAGTGGTTAAAAGACATACCTGAGCATTTTTTTTTATTTAATTAAGACATGTATGAATATATAATTTATTAAATACAATAGACCAGTGGTTCTCAACCTCAGTCCTCAACAACCCCCAACAGGCCATGTTTTCAGGTTTTTCCTTTATCTTGCACAGGCGCTTTAAATCAGAGTCAATGGGGTTTATTTACTAAAGTCAAATCCACTTTGCACTGAAAGTGCACTTCAGTGGTGGCCCGTCCATAGGGGGCGCCTGGGCGCCCCCCCTCCCCCCTCCTGTAGTCACATAAAAAAAAAAAACGGGCCCTTTAAGACTTTTTATTTTCCCTAAAATTTTGTTTTACTTATACTGCATATTGTTGCCAGCTGCCGCTAGTCTATTCAGATGGCCGGAAATTGGGCGCCGGATACCTGAATAACGGAAGCTGGTTGGCTGTGCGGAAGTGCCTATCAGAGCCAGTCGAGTACAGCCCTCAGCCTTCCGGATGTCTATCCTCGGAACGCACGGGGGGTGCTTTCTTTGGATAAGACTGACGGCCATCTCAGCCAATCAGCCTATTCTGGTTATTGGTAACCTGATTGGCTGAAGCATCATCGAGGGCGGGAGAAGACATCGAGGGACGTGGAAGCAGAAAGGTAAGTGCATTTTACAGGGCACAGCGACGACAATGGGCACAGAGGCGACAAAGGGCACAGTGGCATCAATGGGTACAGTGGTGACAAAGGGCACAGTGGTGACAATGGGCACAGTGGCAACACTTAAAGGGCACAGTGACATGCACAGTGGCAACAATGGGCACAGTGGCAACAATGGGCACAGTGGTGATAATGGGCACAGTGGCAACAATTAAAGGGGAAACAGTGACATGCACAGTGGCATCATGGGCACAGCGGCAACAATTAAAGGGCACAGTGACATGCACAGTGGCAACAATGGGCACAGTGGCGACAATTAAAGGGCACAGTGGTGACAATTGGCACAGTGGCAACAATTGAGGGGCACAGTGGCTGCATTTGATGGCATTGCACAGTGGTGACAATTGATGCCACAGTGGCTGCGTTTGATGGCATGGCACAGTGGCTGCGTTTGATGGCATGGCACAGTGGTGCAAATTGATGGCATAGTTACTGCGTTTGATGGCATGGCACAGTGGTGATAATTGATGGCACAGTGGCTGCGTTTGATGGAATGGCACAGTGGTGACAATTGATGGCACAGTGGCTGCGTTTGATGGCATGGCACAGTGGTGACAATTGATGGCACAGTGGCTGCGTTTGATGGCATGGCACAGTGGTGACAATTGATGGCACAGTGGCTGCGTTTGATACCATGGCACAGTGGAGACAATTGATGGCACAGTGGCTGCGTTTGATGGCATGGCACAGTGGTGACAATTGATGGCACAGTGGCTGCATTTAAAAGGCACAGTGAGGCTGCAATTTTTTTTTTTTTTTTTTTTTTTCGTTTTTCACCTCCCCCAAAAATTTTGAGCAACAGCCGCCACTGGTGCACTTGGAAGTGAAGTCGCTGTAGTTCTGAGGGGGACATGCAAGGAAAATAAAAAACTGAATTTTAGCTTGCACATGATTGGGTGATAAAATCAGCAGAGCTTCCCCTCATTTCAGACCTTCCCCTCAGATCTACAGCGACTCTACTTCCAAGTGCACTTTCAGTGCACTTCTAAGTGCACTTGCAATGCACTTGTGCAAAGTGGATTTGCCTTTAGTAAATAACCCCCCGATGGCTTGGTATTTTGGACAGCTATTTTATCTAAGAGAAATTCCCAAAACATGGCCTGTTCGGGGTACTGGAGGACCGAGGTTAAGAATCACTGGAAAAGACAATGTGAATACAGTACTTTGGTTTTCAGTAGATGTAGAGGTCACTTTAATTTCTTAGATTTTGAAAACAGAACAGTCACAAAAGTATTTATAGCTCCAGTCAAAAAACTCTGGAAGTTACTGTGAGATGTGAGATGGGCTCTGGGTATAGACAGTCCATCCATTGTCATACAAACCTGTATATGCCAATACTACAGTGATTGCTGCTCTGGACTGTTATACAAGTCTATTTGTGCATTACATGTATAGAGTAGAAGCTGCCTGCATTGCCACATGCCATTCTGATTTCTGTCTACAATACCTTCTCAAACAAGTGAGACAGAAAGCAGTCTGTGCTCCACAAACAGCCACAGAACTAAGCAACTGATACATTTTTCAGACAGAGTTATTTCTTTCATTGTTAGCACAATGGGCTCCAGTCACAAAGCAATATTTTCCTCTTTGTGGTAAAATAGCTCATAGCATTTTTGAACATTTTTTTTGAAAAAAAAAAAACCTGCTACAAAAAATACCGCATACGGTATTTCAACAAAATATGCAGGCCCAGATTCTCAAAGGGCTTACGACGGCGCAACGCAATGTACGCCGTCGTAAGTCCTAATCTGGGCCGTCGTATCTATGCGACTGATTCTTAGAATCAGTTAAGCATAGATAACCATTAGATCCCACAGGCGTAAGGCTCTTACGCTGTCGGATCTTGAAATGCAATTTTTTGTTTGGCCGCTAGGTGTCGCCTCCGTCGTTTTCCCCGTCGAGTATGCAAATTAGCAAAATATGCGAATTCCCGAACGTACGCGCGGTCGACGCAGTGAAGTTACGACGTTTACGTTAGATTTGCGACACGTAAAGTTGCCCCTGCTATATGAGGGGCAACCAATGTTAAGTATGGCCGTCGTTCCCGCGTCGAAAATTTAAAAATTTACGTTGTTTGCATAAGTTGTCTGTGAATGGGGCTGGACGCCATTTACGTTCACGTCGAAATCAATGACATCCTTGCGACGTCATTTAGCGCAATGCACGTCGGGAAATTTTAGGGATGGCGCATGCGCATTACGTTCGGCGCCTAATTTAAATGCTATACGCCCCCTACCCGGCTCATTTGAATTAGGCGGGCTTAAGCTGGGGGATTTACGCTACGCCGCCGCAACTTTACAGGCAAGTTCTTTGTGAGTAAAGCACTTGCCTGTAAAACTTGCGGCGGTGTAACGTAAATGACATACGTTACGCCGCCGCAGTTTTACGCCCATCTACGAGAATCTGGGCCGCAGTGTTTATCTTATGAAACCATGTGGTATTTTATCTCATGTGACGTTCAGTGGGATGGATACAGTGGAGAAGAATTAAAACCCCTGTCAGTTTTTATTAGTAATAAAGAGGTAAAGGGGTTTGATCCGTAGAAATATACCAACTTACTAAGTCAGTGCGGTCCCTGCATTAATTGTATTGTTTTTAAATGATAATGTATTAGTCCTCCTTTCATCTTCACATCTACCTGTGAGCCTTTGACCATCGGGAGTTCCATACAGGTGGCAACACAGATCGATGTCTCTCAGCTGAGAGCAGCATATATGCTTTGTACCCCATTTCACAAAAAAAGTGTGAAAATTTTAAAAATGTCAGGAGATGGCTTGGGACAAGTCCTTTATTAAAAATAAAAAAATACAAAAAAACGATTCCAGCGATGTAATCCAGTCTCGATGTCCAGCAGAGGCACCCGGCTCATTCGGCCGGGTGCTTCCAGTGGAGGCAGGATCGTGCGTCGTTCCTTGCTGGAGAGCATCGTTGGAGAATGGATCATCGCTGGACATCGAGAATGGATTACAGCGCTGGACATCGAGACTGGATAACATCGCTGGAATCGTTTTTTTTATTTTTTTATTTTAAATAAAGGACTTGTCCCAAGCCATCTCCTGCCGCTTTTAAAATGTTCACACTTTTTTTGTGAAATGGTTGGGGTACAATGTACCCCTTACCAATTCACATAGGGGGGGGGCAAATCTGGAGTTCCCCTTTTGTTAAAGGGGGCTTCCAGATTCCGATAAGCCCCCGCACGCAGATCCCCACAACCACCGGGCAAGGGTTGTGGGGATGTGGCCTGGTACTGTTCAGGAGGGGGGGAGCTCTCTTGTCCCCCCTCTTTTCCTGCGGCCTGTCAGGTTGTGTGCTCAGATAAGGGTCCCTCATGGATTTTTGGGGGGAATCCCACGCCATTTTTTTTTATTTGGTGTAGGGTTCCCCTTAATATCCATACCAGACCTGAAAGGCTTGGTAATGGAATTTAGGGGGACCCCCACGCATTTTTTTTTCAATGACTTTTAACGACTTTGATCTGTGTTGCCGGGACCCGACAATTCATTATAGCCGCAAGAAGTTTTAAATTACTTTTTTCCGTTAGAAATTTAATTTTGTGCAGAGACTGTTATAAACACGGGAAACATGCTCTACTTTACAGGTACGAAATTTAAATGAATAATTCACTTTTATTGTTTCACTTTAAGCATTATTAAAATCACTGTTCCCGAAAAAATTGGCGTTTTTAAAACTTTTTTTGCATTGATACATGTCCCCTGGGGCAGGACCCATAGACTTTTAAAGTGTGTTCCGCGGCTTTTCAAATTTGCTGTAAACACCCCAAATTTTTGCTGTTCGGAGAACGGGCGGACAGCCAATGTTCGAGTCAAACTCGTGTTAGTGGTAGTAAACCTAGCCTGTCCATTTCCACCATTTAAAGTATTATTAAAGCAGAAGTAAACCCAGTGATTAACGACATAATTAAGGAAAATAGGGGAGGAGAAACGGACATGGACCTTAATCACACTAATTTGCTTGTCCAGGTCTAATACAGAGAGCCGACTCACTCAATCTTGAGTGGATTTTACCAATATAAGGACCTATACATTACTAAGAACGGGGGAGAATTTTAGGGACATAGAGAAAGTCCCTTAAGAGGTCCGTACATCAAAAGAAGAGTGGGAACAAACAGCAGTATACGCCAAAAAAGTTTAATTCAAAATGCAAACATAATTAGAGAACAATTACAATAGGTAACTGCAAGAGTTAAAAGACAACGTTGTCTATTAAAATGCACACAACTGGGATCCCAACCACGCATAAACATCACAGCTTTGTCTTATATATGAGGAGAGGGATTGAGGACAGTAAAAGGAGGGGAGGATCAGAGAGACAGGAACAAACAGAATATTTACACAATGCTGAGGATTAACACCTTAGGTTCCACAGTGAGTATAACAAGCATGCTTTACTTCACATACAGATTGATTTTACTGTTGTGGGCTTTGTAACACTTTATCTCAAAACAGTCTCTTCTATTGCTTTTGGCCTCCTCCAAGACTCCAAACTTCTTAATTTGACTGCTGTGATCTTACTACCTATTTGAGGGTGGCTACTGTATGTTCCTTCTCTGTGGTCCCATTGCATTTCGATTCATAGTCACCCTGTCTTGTTGGCTCCTGGGATGGACTAGGGACTACGGACTATTGGATTTGTAATGTTCATAGAGCAGTGCACCTGACCGCAACTAACATGGTTCTGGTTCTCAAATTTTCCGACAACAAAATCCGTTCTCGTAAATTCAGAGCGTGTGCAGATAATTCCGATGCACAAAATTCCATGCATGCTACGAATCAAGTACGAGACGGAAGCGCTCAGTCTAGTAAAACTAGTGTTCGCAATGGAGATAGCACATTCATCACACTGTATTGGACTGAAAAGCACAAAGCTGAAAAGCGTGAATCGTCTCTCACCAAACTTCTACTAACACAACTGGTATTGAACTTCCCTTTAATAGTGCCGTCATACATCTTGTACGTGACCGCGTTCTTGGCGATCGGAATTCCCAACAACATTTGTGCGACCGTGTGTATGCAAGACAAATTTGAGCTAACATCCGTTGGAAAAAAAATCCACGGTTTTGTTGTCGGAATGTCCAATCATGTGTATGTCGCATTAAAGTGGTTTTAAACCCACTTTATCATGTTCTGGCAATCCCTTGTGTTCAATAATGCAATGTCTCCAGTGTCTGTGCTTTATTAAAAAAATGCCCATGTATACCTTATTTCACAGCGCCACTCGGCACTCACGTGCCCGCCTGCCATTCCCTCTCCCGATCTGACAGCTATAGCGGGAGGGTCTGAGAATCCCCCACTGATTTCAGTAGGAAGGAAGAGGAGATGAAAGGAGGAAAGAGGTGGCCGGTCACGTGAGCGCTGAGTGGCACTCGAAAATAAGTTATACAGGGGAATTTTTTTAATAAAGCACAGACACTGGAGATATTGCATTATCTAACACAGGAGAAAATGATAAAGTTATGATAGCAGCAGAAGAGGGGGAGGGAGGGGGTTAGGGGGCGGCACTGTCATAAGCTGACAGTCGGGTGGGGGAGGGAGAGGACAGAGAAGAGCTGAGGATGACGGAGGCATGTAAACTGACCACGTGGTCAGGGCTCAGCAGCCATGATAAACCATGGTCAGTTTACAGGGGGGGCAGAATGAGGCAGGATCAGCCAGGTATTTCAGATGAAACAGGGGGCCACATGACACAGCACAAGCACTGTGCTGTTATTCATGCTTTAAAGGGACAGGATCCATTTTTTATTTTTTAGGGTCACGAACGCTTTAAGAAACAATTTCATAAAAAATATATTACAGTAGTGGATGTGTATGGATTATTTTTGGAGTATAAGAATATCATTTATAGTCACTTTAAAGTGTGAAATAAATACACATCATTAGAAGTGTTGCTGTAGCAGTATTATATTTCTATATTATATTGCATAAGGACCTGAAAGCAATTGATTGTGTGATATTTATAACTGGACTCCTACATCCTGTACATCAAATGTGAAAGTGACACAATGAGATCTAACAGACGAACAGACCTATAAGATCAATAATTATCCAACTGACTTCAGCTTCATACTTCCACAGCTGAGAATTAAGGCTGAAAGTAAAAGGTCAATACTGCAGTAGGGCAGGATTTTGAAATGCAATGATTTAATATAAAGCTGTGGCCATTATATTGCAGTTACAAGATCACTAAGTAAATGGACCATGAAAGTACAACTTGATTACTTAGTTCTAGTGCATTAAATGTTACAAATGAACATTTTCTGTCTAAAATTAGGAGTATTTATCAAGCAGTGCTGCCAAACATCTGTGCGTGTTTACCAAGGCAAATTACCTAGCTCTGTTTTATCTCCATACTTATGAATGCAAATCAGTCATTAAAGGGTTGCTCTTTTCACAATATAAATTCTGTACAGAAGGTTCCTCTATGGGTGGCTATGAAGTCATATAGTCAGTGCCTTTCCTGCAGCACAGATGGGCTGAATCAAGCCCAAAATTCTTATTGCAATGCCAATCTTGTAACAAATCAGTCACAGATACACATCCCCATTTACTGTATGCCCTTAATAAATGTAGGATAGTTCCCCACTTTCCAGCGTAATAAATATTTCGCTAATACTTCATCAAGGGAGGGAAAGATTGTGAATTTTAAAGTGACACTGAATTCTGGCTTGAAAAAACATAATATCTATAATTGAATACACTATATTGTCAAAAGTATTGGGACTCCTGCCTTTACACACATGACCCTAAATGGTATCCCAGTCTTAGCCTGTTGGGTTCAATATTGAGTTGGCCCGCCCTTCGCAGCTATAACAGCTTCAAATCTTCCAGGAAGGTTGTCCACAAGGTTTAGGAGTGTGTCTATGGGAAAGTGTGACCATTCTTCCAGAGGCGCATTTGTGAGATCAGGCACCGATGTTGGACGAAAAGGCCTGTCTCGCAGGCTTCGCTCGAATTAATCCCAAAAGTATTCTTTTTTTTTTTTATCCATAAAGATTTTATTGAAAGGAAGACAGGTAAATACACTGGTACAAACATCTCCTAAAAGGAAATACAATGAAAAGCCAAGTCTTCACAAGAGGAAATATAACAAGATGTTTACAGGAGGGATAAAGGTACACTTTAGGTATGCAATGCATGAATCAGAGAACAGTCAGGGAAGCCTTAGAAAACATCTCAACCCTATTTCGCACCTGAAGAAGATGGGCAGTAAAGTAGTTCTGGGGTAACAGTTCCAGTTGTTCCTAATACAAAGGGCTTCAGTGATCACCTGAAGACCATACCCAATCTGGGATCCCTGTCTATTGGATTATGTCCCATATTTGCCGTTCGGATCCTCTTGATTCAAGTGGGGTGGGGGAGGTGGCCGACTAGCGGGGATCCCATCTACCACCCACGCCCGGCTTCAAAAGATGAGAAAGAGAGAATGAAAAGAGAGAGAAAGAAGAAGGAAACATAAAGAGGGAAAGATAAGAAAAAGAAAAGAAAAAAAAAAAAAAGGGGGGGAGGGGAGTGGGGGGAAGCCTTTTTCTTGGAAGATATATTTTAAAAGGAGGTAGGTGGGGTAGTCCACTACCCTCACCGTTTACAGCGCAGCAATCGTGCCACAGAGTGGCAGTGTCAAAAACCAGACATCCGTCGGATGTCGGGTGTCGGGTTCTCAATTAGCCCATGTTCCGTATGAGGATCTGGTACTCCGTGGTGATCCGGAATTCAAACCACGTATTCCAGATAGAAGTATATTTGGAGATCTTGTCATGTGCAGTGCTTATCAATTCCTCTATCGCCGCAGTATGGTCAATGCATGCCATCCATTCTTTGATAGTGGGTGGCATTGTGGCTCTCCAATGTACAGGAACACACAGTCTAGCGGCATTAATCATATGTATCGCTATCGAGTCGCGATACCGCTTCTTGTTAATTTTTGAAAGATGAATGAGGTATTGTGCTGGTGAAAACTCCAGGGGGAGTGAAGAAACTGCTGTCGTCACGTCATGAACTTTTTGCCAAAATGGTTGAATCAGGGAGCATTCCCACCAAATATGGAGGAAAGTGCCTAAGGCCCGTCCACATCTCCAGCATTTATCCGTTATTGAGGGAGAAAATTTATGTACGATGTCAGGCGTCCTATACCATCGCGTCCTAAGCTTGTATCCATTTTCCTGAATGCTCACACTTAGTGAGCCTTTGAAGATAAACCAATTGATCTTCTCCCATTCTGTCCTCACAACTGGTCTGCCCAGCCGTGCTTCCCATGAGGCCTGTTCTGCCTGGATACATGCAAAGGGTTCCCTAAACATGGATGCATAGAGCATCGAGATCACATGCCTCTGAGGCGACTTACTAGAGCACAGCGATTCCAGCACTGTGGGCGGTTTCGTAAGACCACCCCTGAACTTTGGAGTATCTAGATAGTGTCTCAGTTGGAGATATGCATATAAGGGAAACTTCTTTGTGAGAGACCTCTTCTCAAGATCTTTCAAGGATAAAAACCTATCTCCTGAGAAAAAATGCTTGGCCAGCATATCCGCGTGTGGCCATTCAGCCTTCAAGAAGCTATCCTCTCGTCCCGGGATAAAGTCTGGATTGCCCCTAATAGGGGTTAGTCTACATTCTGTCTGCGAGACCTCAAATTTATTACACACCCTCGTATGTGCCAATAAGGTTGCCCCTACGATCGGATGGGACATGATATCAGGCATCCAATGTCTCTTGGATATCCATGGCATGTTTCCGAGTTGCGTTCCTGTTATCTGATTTTCCAATCGTACCCAGTCCTTACAACGCGTGTGAATCCGCCAATCTACCACATGGGTCAGGTGTGTGGCCCAGTAATATCGCTGCAAATCCGGGAGACCGATGCCTCCTTCTACTTTGGGTAGTACAAGTTTCGTCCAGCTAATCCTGGGCGCTTTGGATCCCCAGAGGAACTTCCCACATAGTCTTTTGTATGTGGTAAAGAAAAAGGGCGGGAGCGTGATCGGAATTGTCTGGAGTTTATACAACATACGGGGGAGAACCGTCATTTTCAAAATGGCGGCTCGTCTGAACCAGGAGACTACAGGAGAATCCCATTGCACTAAATCTTGTTGTATAGACTTTAGTTCGGTCGCAAAATTCTTCTCGTAAAGTTCTGAAAGTTTACCCGGGAGCCGAATACCTAAGTATGTGATGTCATCAGATTTCCAGCGGAAAGGGAAATTTTCCTGACAGCGGAGAGCTAGCGATGGGGAGAGAGATACGTTTAGAGCAAACGATTTGGAATAGTTAATTTTCAAGTGTGATATGAAACGAAACTGTTCAAAGACTTGTAGTAAATTAGGTAAGGATATCAGAGGGGAGGAAAGGAAAAGCAATATGTCATCGGCAAAGGTCGCTAGCTTATACTCTTTTTGGGGTAGTTTAACCCCTGTTATGTCAGGATGTGCCCGAATGCAGCGAAGTAAGGGTTCCAGCGTGAGGATGTATAGTATAGGAGAGAGGGGGCATCCTTGTCTGGTGCCGTTGTGGATGGAGAAGGCCTCTGACAGGTGACCATTGACCCGGACCCTAGCTCGTGGGTTTGCGTAAAGAGCTCCAACAAAGGCCCTCAATCTGGTCCCAAGACCCAGAGCTTCGAGAACCGAGTGCATGTAATCCCAGGCCACCCGGTCAAAGGCCTTCTCCGCATCCAATGATAAAAAGAATCCCTCACTGCCTGTGGAGGTAAGCCAATGATGCAAATTAATGGCCTTTATGGTGTTGTCCCTGGCTTCCCTGCCAGGGACAAAGCCCACCTGGTCCAGACCTACCCACGCTGGAACGTAAAAGGCCAATCGAGTCGCCAAGATTTTCGAGAAGATTTTCACGTCGACGTTTAGGAGCGAGATCGGCCTGTAGTTCGCCACGTCTGAGGGGTCTTTGCCCTCTTTAGGTATAACTGTGACATACGCTTCCAACAAAGTGTTGGAATTGGCAGGGGAGGTCGTTAGGGAATTAAAGGCTTTAAGGAAGCCCGGTGCTAGAAGTTCAGAGAAGCACTTGTAATATTGTGCTGTTAGGCCATCCGGGCCCGGGCTCTTGCCCGGTTTGGTGGCTTTCAGGGCTTCTACCCATTCTTCAGATGACAACGGTGATTCTAATAATTGTCGATCCTCCACAGACAGTGCTTGGGGACAATACTTGCTCAGAAAGTCTTTTATCAGGAACTCCCTAGTAGCTAATGAACCCATGCCTTTCTCCTTCTCCCCAATGTTATATAACGTGTTGTAGTATTCTCGAAATTGACAAGCAATATCTTCTGTTTTGGTATGGGTCTTACCCTGTTTATCTGTCAGGTGATGAACAGTAGAGGCCAAAACACGTTTTTGCGTAAACCTTGCTAGTAGCCTACCTGGCTTGTTTGCGTGCTCATAAAATAGTTTCTGTGATAGCATTATGCGCTTTCGAGCCTTTTTGAACAATTCTTCCCGCAGAAGCGTTCTTGTCTCAGCTAGCTCAGCCGCCACCTCTATAGCTCGGGAGCCTTTGTGTTGCGTTTCAAGCCTTGCAATTTTATCTGTAAGTTCCTGAATAAGGGCCATATACTCCCTTTTCCGTCTTGCCGCCATAGAGAGTATATGTCCTCTCACCACACATTTGTGTGCTTCCCATTGAGTCATGGGCGACACATCAGGCGTATCGTTATGTAGGAAGTATTCTCCAATTGTCTGTTTCTGAGTAGCCACATTCGCTACATCTGTAAGTAGGGAGGTGTCTAGTCTCCAAACCTTTGTGAACGGTTCTCTTTGAGGGAATCGCAGAGATAGAGTGACCGGATGATGATCCGATAATACCAGGTTCTCAATCATTGCGTCATGCAGGTACGAAAGATCCTTTTGTGAAAGAAAAAGATAATCCAATCTTGAGTATCGTTGGTGTGGGGACGAGAAAAATGTGTAATCCCTACCTCTGGGATTCAGGGTGCGCCACGTATCATGTAGAGCTAAAGAGGCCAGACCTAATTTCGCTTGCCTCAGAGCTGAAAAGGGGAGGGACGAGGCTCCTGTGGATGTGTCAAGGGTCGGGTCAAGAGCCGTAAGCTTCGCAAGCGTATCCTTCAAAAAGGATACCTGTCTGGAGTTGGGGCAATATACGTTAGCAAATGTCAGTGGTTTGTCTTTCCACAACCCTTTAATAAAGATGAATCTGCCCCCCGGGTCAACCATCTGGTCAGTGAGACGGAATGCCAGTGACTTCGCTAGTAAGATCGCTACCCCCTTCGTCTTGGAATCAGCGCAGGTCGCATGAAAGACCTCAGAATATCGTTTGTTGGTAAGACGCTGAACATTGTTTGTTTTGAAGTGCGTCTCTTGAAAGAAGACTACTTGTGCCTTTTGTCTATGTGCTTCTGCGAGAAAACTTGAGCGTTTCTCAGGAACGTTAAGGCCCTTAGCATTAACCGATAGAACCTTGAGCGATAGAGGAACTGTAGACTGCATTATGCAAGCCATGAGCGTTTAAGGGATGAATTTATACTTGTATTCCAAGAAATAGACGGCGAGGGTAAGGGGGGGAAGAGGTAATAAAAAAAAAAAAAAAAAAAAAAACAAGAAGGAGAGAAGAGAGAGAAAAAGACCCCTAATAAGAGACCTAGGGAAAAAAACGGAGGTAATCCAAGTCCCGCTGAACTACCTATACAGGGTAAAGGGTGATCCAAGGAATAGAGAACCCAATACTATTCTGGAGGGAACAAAGGAGATCCAGCCTCACTTAAGGTGGGAATGTAAACCTGTACCCGAGCTACCTTACCAGACCCGCCGTCCAGATCCCCAGATCCAGATGGGATCATACCTGATCCATAAAAGAAAAAAAAGAAAAAACCCTTCAGCGGATACTAGCGTAAGAAGGTTGCCCCATGAGAACACCCATCTAAAAGGGAGATGGGCTCCCCACGGCAACCTCCCCCGCGCTCATATGGCCCGCAAAATCTATCTTACAGATAGATATGTAAACTGGATTTAACAATATAAGAAACCTGAGCAACTTGAAGTATATTGTATGTCTCCTGAATGCCCTTCCCCAAGAGAGTGACCCTTATGCACGTTGGGGGGGTTCGTACTCTAATACTAGACCCAGAGTCTCACTCTCTAAGGTAGCATAGTCTTTCCCTGGGACATCTGCAGAGTTATCACGGAACATAACCACTGTTAACCCTAAATCAACTGTAAAAGATATTAACAAAAGCAACTTAAGTTTGTATAACCTTCCATAGATAGCCTCCGCAGAGGCGATAGCATAGACATAGATCCCCTTCAGTATGCATCAAGTTAGACAGTCCCGGAGGACTCCATAAGTCTATCCATTCTGCAGACATACGGTTGTATTTCAGGGACTCCTGCTGTGTCCCCCCGACTCCGTCAGAAGCGGAAGTCTAGAGGTACCGCAGAAGCCCCCCCCAAGAGTCACAATATGAAGTTAGAACACAGTAAAATCACTATAGACTGATCCTTACATCATGTATCCTCCTCCCCAAGTATTGTAAGAAGCAACAAAGGGACTTCAGTAGCATAGTCATGACACGGTCACCTTAAAAAAAAAAAAAAAAAAAAAGGGGCAGAGACCTAGGAAGGGAAGGGGAGGGAGAGGGGGAGAGGGTGGGTTGGGTGAGTAGGGGGGAGGGAGATGGAGAAGGGATAGAGGGGGAGGGAAAATGGGAGCTTAGGGGGGAGGGGATGGGAGAGGGAATCCAGAATACTCCCACACGAATCATCAGACATTACAGTATAGCTTTAAGGTACATTTATGAACCCAACCAACCCATATACTTGTGAGGGAGGTGTGTAATATGTGTCCAAAAGCGAGGAGGTTCCTCCAGGAGGCGAGATGGTGGTGTCAGGACATAGGTCAGTCGTACATCCTTCCCCCACTAAGCTTGTGTTCTCAGTGTCTAGGTGAACTTGCATTGCAACAAGGAGGGGTCATGAGCACGGAAGGTGTTAGCTCACCTTCCAGACACTGGGCTCTGCTATACGTGTGAAAGGGGTAAGAATAGATTCGGAGTATACACACCAGATTAACCAGTCAGTACCCCCGAGCACGGGGTGGGTTTGTCATTCACTCCCCAAAACTTGCGCCTGTCAGCATAGGCGGCTATCCAAGTCCTATCTTCAGGTTACAAAGCTCCGGAGTAAACGGGAGTTCAAAATAAAGCAAGTCTGGGGTGACCATGTGTCCGGTTGGTGTTCGACAATATCCAAGTGTGTATAGGTGGGGGGAAAATATGTGTCATGAAATGGAATCAGCTTACCACAGTCTACGGAATAAACTCAGTTCTCCGTCTGCCGTCGTACCGAGGACGGCTACGCCCGGGGGCTCTCTTCCGTTTCCATGTCTCCTCGGGCTCTATGTGGGGAAGTCTCAGAAGGCCTGCGTCTTCTCTGCCTGCTCCTCTGTGATCTTGGGGTGTCATCCATCCTGGTGGGGATCCAAGGTTCAGGTTGGGAGAACGAGCCGTACCAATCAGGAACGTTGGCAACAGGGATGCCCAGTGTGTCACAAAACTGTTGCAGGTCTGCAGGTGTTCTCAGCGATGCAGTTCTGTTCCCCGCTGTGGTTTGAAGACAGAACGGAAACTTCCACTTATATAGTATGTGTCTGTCACGTAAGAGTTGTAGCAAGGGGCGGAGGTCTCTTCTGTGCTGCAATGTAATAGCTGATAAATCTTGGTATAGCTGAATACGAGCTCCCTCATATTCCAGGTTAGCTTGATTGCGAGCTAGGCGTAATATGTCCTCTTTTTGCACAAAATTGACCAGGCAACATACTACGTCTCTGGGTGGGTCTGTGTCCCTGCCTTTGGGTCGGAGCGCCCTGTGACATCTCTCCATTTCTACTGGGGCATCAGGTGGTCTGCCCAGTAAAGTATTGAAAATTGCCCATACTGCTTGTTGTATACGTTGGGGACCCTCCACCGATTCCGGGATCCCCCGGACACGTATGTTCCGCCTGCGGCCTCTATTATCTAAGTCCTCAAGATGCCTATGCATGTCCATGAGGTGTTGGGCATGAGAAGTGGAGGCTCTCTGTACCTGTTGTATGGCCGCGCCGTGTGTCATGGCGGCCGTCTCCACGTGTTCCACCCGCGTTGCGATCGATCTAATCTCTCCCTTTAGGTCGGCGATCGCGGCAATCATAGCGCTTTTAATGTCCGATGCCACCTGTTGAAGGTCCGCCATGCATAGAGGGCGCGGTGTGTGCGGGTGGGCCATACCTTGCGGCGGTCCCGAGGAGGCGGCGGGAGAAGACGGGGAGAGCTCCAAACTCAAGTCCGCGGCTTGAGATGCGGCCTGCGTGTCCGGCGCGATCGTGCGAAACATCGCCGGGATAGTTTTTCTAAGCTGTGTGGAGGAATCCAGCTGTGAGTGGGTCGTTGCTTGGTTCCTACCTGCCATCGTGGCAGCTGGGAATCGAAGGATTTAGCCGATTAATAGCACTTCTTAGGGTCTGGACGGCGGAGCTCCTCCACTATGCTGCCATCTCGCTCCGGTGCCAGGCCACGCCCCCAAAAGTATTCTATCGGTTGAGGTCAGGTCTCTGTGCAGGCCAGTCAAGTTCCTCCACACTCCAAACTCGCTCATCCATTGGTAAAGTAGAGTGGGTGAGTTTCTTTGATTTTTCTCTGTACAATTTGTATATATTTATTACAAGGTTAGTGGCACCTGCTTATGAACATGTCATATTGTGCTTTGCAAACACGAAGGAGCACATTATTCATTGAATAAAGTTTACATTTTTAAATTATTATTTTATTTTTTTATTGGACCATTCTTTTTTTTTTCTTCATTGGATTTTATCATTTAAATTATTTGATTAGTTCTATTAAGGCTTGGTTCACATATGTCCCACCGCAATTTTTAACCACTTAAGACCCGGACCAATTTGCAGGTAAAGGACCTGGCCCCTTTTTGCGATTTTTCACTGCGTCGATTTAATTGACAATTGCGCGGTCGTGCGATGTGGCTCCCAAACAAAATTGGCGTCCTTTTTTTCCCACAAATAGAGCTTTCTTTTGGTGGTATTTGATCATCTCTGCAGTTTTTATTTTTTGCGCTATAAACAAAAATAGAGCGACAATTTAAAAAAAATGCAATATTTTTTACTTTTTGCTATAATAAATATCCCCAAAAATATATAAAAAAAGTTTTTTTCCCTCAGTTTAGGCCGATACGTATTCTTCTACATATTTTTGGTAAATCGCGAAAAGCGTTTACTGATTGGTTTGCGCAAAATTTATAGTATTTACAAAATAGGGGATAGTTTTATGGCATTTTTATTAATATTTTTTTTTTACTATTAATGGCGGCGATCAGCGACTGCCACATTATGGCGGACACATCAGACACTTTTGACACATTTTTGGGACCATTGTCATTTTCACAGTGAAAAGTGCTATAGAAATGCACTGATTACTGCAAAAATTACGGTGGCAGTGAAGGGGTTAACCAGGAGAGGGCGCTGTAGGGGTTAACTGTGATCTGAGGGAGTGGTCTTACTGTGGGGGGCATGGCTGTGCATGTGATGTCACTGATCGTCGTTCCCTAACACAGGGAACGGACGATCACTGATGGCCACACTAGGAAGAATGGGGACGGTATGTTTACACTTACCTCTCCCCATTCTTCTGCTCTGTGATCCGATCACGGGACACTGGCGGCGATCGGGTCCCACGGGCGCGGTCACGAAGGACAGGACGGGGTCACGAGTGTGCCGCGGCGCACGCTCGTGACCCACGGCTGGGCATCTTAAAGGGGACGTACCTGTACGTCCATGTGCCCAGCCGTGCCATTCTGCCAACGTAAATAGTCGTGCGGCGGTCCTTAAAGCGGAGGTTCACCCTCAAAAATAACTTTTTATCTATGCTATCTGCAGCCTTAATAAAGGCTTGTAGCGTTGTCATTTTTTTTTTTAATCTGGACACTTACCTGTCTTCAGCCTCACTTCCGGGTCTTCTTCCTTGTGATGAGTGGGCGTGTCGCTCCTTTTCCCCGATGGGGAGCTCTGCGCAAT
Organism: Rana temporaria; assembly: GCF_905171775.1. NCBI lineage: Eukaryota > Metazoa > Chordata > Amphibia > Anura > Ranidae > Rana > Rana temporaria. Next base: position 69,752,122 of record NC_053491.1, on the reverse strand, counting down.
GTCTCCTGGGAGTGAGTGTTGATCCTCCCAGGAGACGATTGGCGTGCGGGTAAAGCGAAATATAGAGATGTTTTAGGGTGAACCCCTGCTTTAAGTGGTTAAAAGGAGTCTGGTATGGCTATTTTCTTTGGTTAAGGTGTGATTCAAGTGCACATTTTTACTTGAAATCTCACCTGAACCAGACTGAAAAAAAAAGTTCTACCTCATAGTATCAAGTTCTATGGAAAGTAAAATTTCAGTTTTAATGTTATTTACTTTTAAGATCAATATATTAAATCTTATTCCTCATTAAAGCTCATTTTCATGTGCTCAAACAAAATAGCAAAACAGGCCCTTAACCTAGAACAGACAGAACAGAGAACCTGATTTTCTACAATATAATGTGCAAGTTGTTTTTAATTAATTGGACTTTGCAATCAATCTAACATTTTTCAAGAAACATAAGTGAGCTAGGCTGCTGCTTCATTGGTGCCCGCAAATCATTTTTTATTTTACCACAAGAAAACAAGTAATGATTAAAAATGTTTCCATAAATGTAACACAGATTAGAATCAGAGGGTTTGATTTGCTAATGGAAAATAGGCTGTTTACTTTGCAAAGTAATTTTACCTAATGAATAAGGTAAAACTCTGCTGACTCCTATTATCCATTCATGTACCAGCAAAAATAAAAAATAAATTCCCTGCCTTACACCACATTCACTAAACTGAGGGAACACTTTTTTTGTAAAGTGAACAACCCATTGGCCTTTAGCCATTTCAGCCCGGGAAGGTTTCACCCCCTTCATGACCAGGCCATTTTTTGCGATACGGCACTGCGTTGCTTTAACTGACAATTGCGCGGTCGAGCGATGCTGTACCCAAATAAAATTGATGTTATTTTTTCCCACAAATAGAGCTTTCGTTTGGTGGTATTTGATCACCTTTGTAGTTTTCATTCTTTGTGCTATAAACAAAAAAAAGACAGACAATTTTGAGAAAAAAACAATATGTTTTACTTTCTGCTATAAAACACATCAAAAAAAAAAAAAAAAAAAAAAAATTTCTTCATTAATTTATGTATTCTGCTACATAATAGTAAAAAAATCCTAATGAGCGTATATTGATTGGTTTGCACAAAAGTTATCTCGTCTACAAACTCTGGGATATTTTTATGGCATTTTTATTTTTACTAGTAATGGTGGCGATCAGCGATTTTTAGCGGGACTGCAACATTGCTGCGGACACATTGGACACTAAGTAACACTTTTTGGGGACCAGTGACACTAATACAGTGATCAGTGATAAAAAAAGCACTGTCACTGTATAAATGACACTAGCAGGGAAGGAGTTAACCTCAGGAGCGATCAAAGGGTAAAGTGTTCCCCTAGGGAGTGATTTCTAACTGTGTGGGGGATGGTTTAACTGGAGGAAGAGAGAGATCTGTGTTCCTGAATAGTAAGAAGACAAGAGCTCCCTCTTCATTTCTGACAGAACGGCAGTCTGCCTTGTTAACATAGGCAGACCACCGTTCTGCCTCTCTAGCAAACCATTGCGGTTCGCCAGACCCGCTGACTGGCTCCCACTGTGTCCAATCACAGCAGGAGCGGATCCCCGGTGGCACGCGCATTCCCGAGACCTCAAGGTAGAAACAACAGACAAGTAAGTTGTTTTGTGGGCAGTTTGGAAGCAGTAAGTAAATCAACCCCTAGATTCTGCATAAAAAATGTATTGCTTATTTACAAGTAATAAAATGAAAACCTAAATAAAAACATAAAAAATCCTACTAAATATGAATCCAAATGGAATGCAAAAAAATATATGGTTCAATGTAATTTATAATTTGGACAAAACAAAATAAATAATATAATCACACTGTGTGGGTAATGCCAATTTTAATTGTAAACATGATTATGCGCATTTCTATGGATGTCGTGTAAATCCTAGACATGTGCATTTCGTTTTCGTCCAAATGCATTTTCGTCAGAATTTCAGGTATTTTCGTTATTGTTTTAGCAAACGAAAACGAACATGCAATCTGTGTCTATCGAATCCACGGTCGAATGTGCCTAACCTTAACTCTATTAGTCCAAGATTATTCTACATAGAGAGGAAAGATTCGACATACAGAGAAAAGATTGGGGTTGGTGTGTTGGGGTAAACCATTCACCACGAACGACGAAGCAGTGAAAACCATACGTTGTATCTGTCATTGAAGACTTATGGTGTCTGTCAAAATTTCTAAGAAGATTCGACAAGCAGCTAAACTGTACGCCGCCGCAATCGTACATTTCCGGTCAAATGTTCAGCCCATAGGCTATAGAAGAATTTGAATGTTGGTTGACTAGTAATAATAATTAATAAATATAATTATTACTAGTGTCATACAACATTAGAATTCTTCTATAGCTTGTAGGCGGAACAATCGAACAGAAATGTACGATTGCGGCATCGTACAGTTTAGCTGCTCCGTCAAATCTTCTTAGAACATTCGACAGACACCATAAGCTTTCAATGACAGATTCAACCTTAATTAATTCGGATTTTCTGACTAATGCATTTTTTAACAAAACAAAATAAATAAAAACGAATTTCGGGAGTAACTAAATAAATGTATTTTTCGGACAAAAACAAAATTCCGAAAATATTTCAGTGTGCACATGTCTAGTAAATCCCTGTGAAGTCTGTCATTTTTGTTATCTTTTATTAGTATTCAGCATATAACGACCACTTTAAAGGGATGTAATATGTAGAATTTTACAAAGTGTAACATGCCGATCGTGATTTTTTTTCACATGCATATTTTACTAGCCGCTTAATTATGAAATGTTTTAGCCTTTCGCAAATTTGTGGATATTAAACAGATGCTTTATTAGTTCAGGGAATGACAGAGTGATCGGAATGTCAGGCGCTGGATAGCTGTATCCATATGTTATGCCGCGTACCAAGGGACCATTTTTCATCACTCTGATAACGGTTTTAACATCTTATCTTGTACCAAGCGGGGAAATGGAAAGATGAGTTTCTTGTTCATATCAAAATCTTAAATGTGCCAGAATTTGTTTCTGTAACATCTAGGAAGGGGAATAGGTCTGGCGTTTTTATATTTTACTTAAAGTAACATTCCAGATTACACCTAAATAGTAAATAGCCTTAAAACTGACCAATCCCCTCTCCTAACACATATGCTAACTAACCTGTGTAAGAAAGATGTATATACTTATCTATTTTTATGCTGCTCTGATCTGGTGACATGATCTCCTGAGTCGGCCATTAATGGTGCAGGAAAGAGGACAGCTATCATAGCCTGGAGCAGTGACTTCACCCATAGGCTTTAATGTCCCATCCATTGTCGGTGCTCCTCCCTCTCCCCTGCAGCCGTGACACAGGGGAGTCAGATCACATGATCAGACATGAGCGGTCAGAAAATTGGTGAGTTTCCCAAAATCAACATCTAGAAACGTGGGCCCAATGCAATATATGTAAAGTCTTGGAGTAAGGGAAGTTGATCCAGGGAATATCCGATTGCCTCTTGGGGGATCAGGAAGGATCCCCCAAGAAAACATGACCTGTTGGGGCACCTTGAGGACTGGAGTTGAGAAACACTGGTATAAACTATACATATATTTTACAATTAAATAACATTTATAAACGTATGAAGTTGATCACAAGAGTCCCCCTTTACATCAAAGTCCTCAGAGTTTCCCTTTTACATCTGAATGCGCAGAGTTCCCCTTTTACATCTGCAGACTATGATGAAAGGGAAAAATCCTGGGACTCTAACATAAGGGATGCTCTGGAAACCCTGATTTAAGGGGGAACACTGAGAACTCTGATGCCCGGAGAGGACTCTGATGTAAGGGGGAACACTGCGGCTTCTGGTGTAAAGGGGAAAAAGCATCGAAAAAAACATTAGAAATTATTTTATTTTGTTTACATACTTGTTTAGGGTTGTTGCTATGGGGTCTCTTGTAATCTGCCCCCTTCCTCTCCATGGAGCCTGAGGTCACTTCCCTCCTGGGTGCTCCTGGGAGATGTGTGTCATCATTTCCCAGGAGTCATTGGGCAGCGCCGAGGGATAGAATCCCGGTATTTGATAGGCTTATCATGGTTGCCATCACAACGGGTCAGGCACTTCCGACGCCCATTGTGTATGGCGCTGTGAGCCGTACATACTGCGCATGTGCGAGAATGGGCGTTGCATGCTGGTCGCTCAGCTGCACTGAAACCCGAGTGGCGATCGATCCACAATATGTGAGTGTTTTAAATAATAGTATTCTAAAAACTACCGTATATTTATCCAAAAATGTATTTAGTAGGAACTCTGCTTTAAACCTCTGTAGAGAAACCACTTCTTCCTTATAGAGAGCAAAGGTCCCACTCTGCAACATTCTAGCAGAGCACAAGCTTTTCTACTAATGCTGTTACTGATTTTTAAAAGAAAAACATGTAAATAATTTCTGTTTCATAAGGCTGCTGCAGAGACTACATTGTGAAGGTGTTAAATAAAAAATATTGTGCAAAGAATGATGTACTCAAGACTTGTGTCTCAAGAATATTTAAAATTCTTTGAATGTGCTGTCTTGTAAAAAGCTGTAGTTGTATCCTACTTTTAATCAGCAAAATTTCCATTTTTTTACACAGCGCACAAATAATTAAATGAATAAAATGCTGTGTTCTAGCTGTAATGAAAAAATAGCTGTAGGCTTTGTACCCTCAATGTAATTTTGCTACAGACTCAAGGGTTCATAGCTAGCATTCAGCATTTGTATTATGCGATAGGATCAGCAGAACATGACAGATTTTGTTATGTCTACAAGTTCAGAGAAGGATAAAGAAATAAGAAGACATAGCCAAATACTATGGGGCTGAATCAGACTAGGGATAACAGAACAGAATTAGGATTTGTTCCCCATAGCAACCAATTACAAATTTTCTTTAATCTTTCCATTAAGTTAAATGAGAAACCATAAATCTTGCATTTAGCACCACTTTAATTTTGTGCTCATTTTCTTTTCTTCAGTTTTCAACTTCCATGGGCATAACACAATCTATAATAAACAACAGACCTGATTTGCTAAAGGGAAATGAGCAATCTTAAATCACTTTGGTACATTTTCATTGTAGGATCATATGAGCATAGTCAATGTGAAGCATGAACTCACTTGGAAAATCATACACAGATGCTCTATGCATTTTGTGCGGTGCCAGAACAGTGCGTACTGAACACCCAAATCTGCGTTTGTTCCTTATGTTCTGCAAACAAGCAGACAACATAATAAAAGCATCCCCAGAAACGTGGCTCCACACCAAACCTCCTCCATATGTCATTCACAGACTATTCGGGTGCTGGCTCTTGTAGCCCATCTCAAAAAGATGGGAGTCTCACTTCCTCATAAATACAGGCATACCCCACTTTTAACCACTTCCACACCAGAGGATTTGGCCGGTCAATGGTCATTTTTTCAGATTCGGCACTGCATCTCTTTAACTGACAATTGCGCGGTTATGCGTCATTACATCTAAATACATACACTGCCTGGCGGTGGGTTGTCCAGTGGGCAGATTCGGTGGGATGGCCAGTGGGCAGATTCGGTGGGATAGCCAGTGGGCAGATTCGGTGGGATGGCCAGTGGGCAGATTCAGTGGAATGGCCCGTGGGTAGATTCGGTGGGATGGCCAGAGGGCAGATTTGGTGGGATAGCCAGTGGGCAGATTTGGTGGGAAAGCCAGTGGGCAGATTCGGTGGGATGGCTAGCGGGCAGTTTCAGTGGGCCCCAACATTTTTGATGGCTGCCCTGGTTGTGTACACACCTTACAAAAATCGTACGAAAGTTCTTTGGATGACAATTCTCTTATAGTGTGTATGAGCCTTAAGGGTGAAATGTGTATAAGTAGCGTGATAAGTCAGGTGGAGACAGTATGACTGCAGCTATTTTATGTTTTATGGAATAAAGCACACAGAAGATATTTTTCACGCACAGCATAGACAGACTTAGGATTAAACCCCAAAACACATTCTGCTACTCTTTTGGGGTATGGTAATAATGACCACATTTTGGAAAGAAAATACCCCAAAGCAAAGGTATGGTGTTTCTTTGAAAACTGCATTTTTCGGCACCACTTATTGGAATATGTGAAATGAAAAGAAAAATCTATTTTATACACAGTGGGCCAGATTCAGGTAGGAGAGCATATCTTTAGTTGGGGGCATAGCGTATCCTATTTACGATACGCTGCCGCAACTTAGACAGGCAAGTGCAGTATTCACAAAGCACTTGCTCCGTAGGTTGCGGCGGCATAGCGTAAATCGGCCGGCATAAGCCCGCCTAATTCAAATGTGGAAGAGGTGGGCGTGTCTTATTAAAATGAGCCGTGACCCCATGCAAATGAAGCGCCGATCGTACGGCGCATGCACGCGCATGCTCAGTATCACATCGAATTTACTCCATAAGATACGCCAGGCCCAATGCCTGTGACGTGAACGTAACCTACGCACAGCCCCATTCACGTACGACTTACGTAAACAACGTAAAAATATACACATGCCGACGTCCATACTTTGCATTGGCTGCGCCTCATATAGCAGGGGTAACTTTATGCCAGACGTAAGCCTAACGTAAATGGCGTAGCGGGCACAAGTACGTTCGTGAATCGGTGTATCTACCTAATTTACATATTCGATGTGTAAATCTACGGAAGCGCCCCTTGCGGCCAGCGTAAATATGCACCCAAGATACAACAGCGTAGGAGACTTACGCCGCTCGTATCTTGGCCAAATCTATGCGTAACTGATTCTACAGCGTACGTGGAGATACACCGTCGTAAGTCCACTGTGAATCTGGCCCAATGTTTTCAATTATTCAGATATTTCTAACACACAGCGCAGGCATACTTACAATTACACCCCAAGTACATTATACAGTACTACACCTTTCAAGTGTGGTGATACATGTGTGAGACTGTTTCACAGTCTAACCACATAGAGAGGCCCTAAATTCAAGGAAGCACCTTCAGGCATAAATTCCAGATCTAATTTCCTGACTATATATCACATTTGTGCAAGCCCTGGCGCACCATGACAGTAGAATTTTTTTTTTCCAAAGCTGTCAATTTAATAACATATTTTTAGCCCACACAATTATTTTATTAATAATGCATAATTTGTATCTTTTTTTTATTGTTCTACTTTCCTGTATTCGTTTCTAGTCCCTTTCAGACAACATATTGTAAATGCATATATCTTGGTTCAAATATAGTGCATTTGTTACCTCCAGTAGGGGTTATATATACTTTAAGAATTCATATTTTCATTTTCATATCATTTATATAAATTTATAAAAAATATATTATGCATTTTTTTTTTACTTTAGTTTTGATCAAGTTCATACATTTTGTATTATTTGCCATTATGGATATTGATGTGTGCAGCTTTTTTAAATTTATTTTGAGATGGCTGTTCTCATTATGTATGGTATGTGTTTTTACTCATATTGTGGCTTGGAGTAGACTGGCAAGCATTTCTAAGGAATACCGAGGTGTGGCTGCATATCCAGCTGGTTATGATGCAGGACATGAGACGCATCTCTTGATCCTGTTGCCATCTATGAGAGCAAGACTTGGCTCTTATGGAAGCCATGCTTTTACCACTAATTGGTTAATTGCTGCAATCCTCCCCTGCTGCATGTATACAAATACTGCATAGCTACTAATGGCACGTACATGCCCCCAATGACGTCCATTGTGATGAAACATGTAGGGTGGAGTCTACGTACGTGCCGTCGTCATGCCACGCCTATCCTGCTGTGTACACAAGCTGTTTGTTTCCAAGCTTCCTTGTCACTTTGGATTTTTCTGACATGCCTGTTTATTTAGTGATATTGTGAGTACCCTCAATTACCTTTGTTAAAATAAAGTTTTATACTGATTTACACTATGTGGATGCTCTATTTTATTGCATAGCCATGATTTGAAAACTTCCTTGTACATCTACGCATCTGCCATTGAATTTGCCATATCCTTGATCCTGTTGGATGACACCAGCTGCCTTATTTATTTTGGTAGTTTTTGACTATGTAATAGAGTCCTATTATTCTGGTAAGAGTCCATCCTATAGTGGTGATGGATCACGTGGTGGAATCAGATCACTTATGAATTTGGATTATATAATTTTCATGATTGCACATACACTTCTTTTGGACCTTTTTTCTTCTTATATATTTATGCCTCACTGTGTCCATGCCTCACTGTGCCCATGCCTCACTGTGTCCATGCCTCACTGTGCCCATGCCTCACTGTGCCCATGCCTCACTGTTCCCATGCCTCACTGTGCCCATGCCTCAATGTGCCCATGCCTCACTGTGTCCATGCCTCACTTTGCCCATGCCTCACTATGCCCATGCCTCACTATACGTTTAACATGGGAGTCCCATATGGGACAGACAGAAGTGTAAAATAAAAATTATAATGATAGATCTTTTTTAAATAATTTAACAATTTGTCAGTTAAGCTATGTCCAGTCTAATGGTTTTGGTATACTTTATTCAATAATACTGTGTTAACCACTTAAACCCTGGACCATTTGGCTGGCCAAAGACCAGAGCACTTTTTGCGATTCGGCACTGCGCCGCTTTAACTGACAATTGCGACGTGGCTCCCAAACAAAATTGACGTCCCTTTTTCCCACAAATAGAGCTTTCTTTTGGTGGTATTTGATCACCTCTGTGGTTTTTATTTTTTGCGCTCTAAACAAAAATAGAGCGATGATTTTGAATAAAAAGCAATATTTGGGACCATTGTCATTTTTACAGCGATCAGTGCTATAAAAATGCACTGATTACTGTGAAAATTACACTGGCAGTGATGGGGTTACCCACTAGGTGGCGCTGAAGGGGTTAAGTGTGTCCTAGGGAGTGATTCTACACGTCACTGATCGCTGTTCCGCAATTGCGGGCGCACTCACGAGGCACACGGAGGGCGTGCAGGCCTGCTGGGCGGCAAATTTAAAGGGACGTACAGGTACGCCCATTTGCCTGCCCGTGCCATTGCATCGATGTATATCTTTGTGCGCTGGTCGGCAAGCGGTTAATGTATCTTTTAGATTGTAAGCTCTAACAAACAGGGCCCTCTGATTCCTACTGTATTAAAGTGTATTATATTTGTACTGTCTACCCTCAAGTTGTAAAGCGCTAAGTAAACTGTTGGCGTTATACACATTTTAGGAGTCCTTTATGTTGGAAGCTTGTAGTGAATGAGGCTGGAGCCTCAGCATAAAGTGACACTGAACAATGTTTTATATTCTCCAAAAATAATCCATACACATCTACTTCTTGTATATCCGCCTTGCTTACTACTGTGTAACCAACACAGTGATCACAGTTATAGTAGTAAGCAAGGCTGCCATTAATGATGCTTTGCTTACTACTGTGTGATCTCTGTGATTGGTCACAGTGATCACATGGTACCAGAGCCAATCACAGTGAGCCTGTACCATGTGATAGCTGTGACCAATCACAGTATCACAGTAGTAAGCAATGTTTAATGAATGAACTGCAGTGATCATCACTGTAATAAGCAATTGGAGTATAATAAAAAAAAAATGATCACCCCTACACCAATTCACGTAGTACAATGTCACTATGGTAACACTGCATTGATTTGGTGACAATATGTAAAAAAAATATTTAACAAAAATAGTATTTATATATATTTTTTTACATACTGTCACCAGAGCAAGTGCAGTGTCATCACTATTGTGACATTGTACCGCTGTGGTGGGGATCATGTACAATGGCTGGCTGCTCTTATATCACTGTATGTCAGTGCCACCAGCTATTACATAATCAGTCCAGACAGTGAAAAAAGTCTCACACATATGCTATCGTCATACTCAGGTGGAGTAGCATAATGTATTTGTGGGGTGTAATTCTAAGGCTGGCCATACATTATTCCATTTTCTTGTTCAAATTCCTTTGGATTTACCTTGTAGTGCAAGGGCCTAAAAAAAAGCTGACATCATCCGCGATCGCACACCCAATACAAAAAATATATAAATAATTTAATACAATACTAGACAAATATATAGGAACTCCTTATACATTAACCCTTCAGGGTCCAGACCCTAATTAGGAGCAGATAATGCCAAAATAGATACTAGGCATAAAAGCTGTATAAAAAATAAATAGATAAAAATAAAAATAAATATACATACAATTACCTAACCGATTACCAAACATTATCTGTTAGAAATAAAACAATTTAGGTCAAACTCCACATTTAAGCCGGCTGGCGAGGATACCTTAGTTTCGTAAATCCAATAGGACTCACGCCGGCTTAATTGGCGGATATAGTGTCCCCCTTGCCAATGCTTTGACACTTTCTCAATGCCACAGAATTGTAACCCTCTAGGATCTCTCTGGTGACACTGCCTAAAGTGTTTGGAAACACTATGGTTCCTAATTTCCCTTTTTATATTACTAATGTGTTCCCCAACCCTCACATGCAATGCACGTGAGGTGCGTCCAACATACTGTAAGCCACACTCACATTCGAGCATGTACACCATGCCGATCGTATCACACGTAATCAGCTGTTTGATAGGGTATTCCACTTGGGTCACATTAGAACAAAAACGTTTCCGTTTCTTGATGTGCTGCTTGACATGCTTGCAGGTCGCACAGCGACCGCAGGCATAAAAACCTGATAAAAAATCAAAAAGCTTAGGCTGTGCCACAACTGGTGGGTCTATATCACCTGGAGCAAGGCTATCCCTCAAAGAGGGCATAAATTGTGGCAAAAAATTACAAATTACAAATTTAAAAACTCAAAACTCAAATTTAAAAAAAATGTGGCAAAAAAATTACAAATTTAAAAACTCACCATGCCTCTATTAAATACCTTGGACTGTCTACTCTTCAAAAGGGGGTAATTGGGGGTGTATTTGTACAGTCCTGGAATTTTAGGGTCTCAAGAAATGAGATCAGTACATCAGAATTTATCAATTTCATTATATATACCATAATTTGTGGACTTTCACACAGACTAAATAGTACACTGAGTTGGGTTATTTCACCAAAGAAATATAGTAGAATACATTTCTACTATTTCTACATCTTTATGAAGAAAGATTTTTTTATTTGCAAAACTTTATACCAGAAACTATGAAAAACTTTTTTCCTACTTTTTGAATGAATGAATGAATGACTTGTATAGCGCAACTCATGCGAACTGAATCGCCTCTGGGCGCTTTTTCCAGCCAGAGTCTGCTTGGCTGGTGCGGTCATTTTACCCCATAGGATTGTGACACGCTTGGGACACACAGTCATACATATATATATACTGGGCCAATTTGGACAAGATCCAATTTACCTACCAGCATGTCTTTTTCAGTATTTTTTAGTTTTTATAGCAAATGATTTTAAACTCAGTGGCAGTTAAATACCACCAATAAAAAGTTATATCTGTCTCAAAAAGATATAAAAAAATTATTTGTATACAGTGTTGCATGATTGAATAATTGAAATCTAAAAAAAATTGGCCTGGGCAAGAAGGGGTGAGATGGTTAAATTGAATGTGATTGGGCAGGCTTCTCATAAGCTCTTACCACAGACCAGTCATCCAATGAGTTCTTATAAAAATAAACTTGTGGGTAACTGTATTTCTAATAACTTCACAGGTGAATGTTGCTCCAGTGAAGACATCATTATACTGTACATAGATGTGGTATGTATAATTACCACCACCACTCTTCATATTACAGGAAGACACTATAAAATAATTGATAACTTGTTACTAAAATCAGGTGTGAATCTTAGAAATTGCACAAATAATGAAGATCACAAAACCGCATTGTAAAATCTCATCTCTCACTTGCATTGTAAACAGCAAAGATTTGTTTGCTTAGCAGCTGTACAGCATAGTGTCATATTTTCACACGTAATTCTTTGGCTTAATCATTAGCATAAACTCATTTTCTTTTATGTGTTTAGTTTCAGGGACACTGTTTCATTTTATCTTTTGCTCTTTTGATTTCTAGTTTGATAAAACACATTAACATTTGTCACACCTTTCTACTGAATTCTATTGGACTTTTTCAAAGTTCACAATATTGCGCCTGGAAACTATTTGAATATATCATGTTTGATTGGTAGAATAAAAACATAGTATTATATGTTTGCAGGACTTAAAATTCATTATACAGTATATACGTAAACTGAGAAAGTTTTCTGCTTATTTTCTTTCAGGTTTCAAACTTTCCAGGCTGCTTGGAAAAATGAAAGTATATGTTGCTTACCCTGAACTTGATTTTAATACAACAGCAAGGAGGTTGATTGTACTGCATGATATACAAATGGTCACAAATATCCAAATCTATATATGTGTAGAGCCAACCCCAAAGGAGCCGCTTGGTAAGTTTGGGTTGTCGATTCTGCTCCTCAATTCCAATAGCCACCTCAGCCCCTCTAACACACATAGCTGAATAAAAATCTCTGCACACATATACAGAGACTCAAGAATAAATACCTTTTATCTGGCTGTGGGTTGCTGCCAGAAATATAGACACACATCCGTTTAGTGATTTAATGCACTCCTGTTGATATGATATGAGTTTAGAATAAATAACAGTAGAACATAAATGATCACACAGCAGGTACATCTGAATACAGTCTGCTATACAGAGTATTAACTATGCCAAAGTAACTAAGATCAGGTTCTTTACTACTATATTAAGTCTATACTTGAATTATCAAATCAGCAATAACCAATGTAATCAAACATTAAAGGCAAGATTACTACATTAATTTAGGGTACAATGTAAGGGATTGAAAAGGGTATGGTGTAGTATCTCCTAAGAGGCAAGTCGAAAATGTCTCTCGGTAGCAACTGTTAGGAGCAGTCCTTTGTCCTGACTCTTCAGCTGGCTAAACGTTGGAGCCTGGTAACCATTGATGTGCTTTAAGGCAGTCACCAAGCCTGCAAGCAAAACTAAAACTATGAGGTAGCTGGTTAGGTAGATCCTAACAACTCAGTCTCTAGCGGTTGTAACAACAAGTAGTGCCTGCAAGACCCTCTCACCAGACCCAGCGACACACTAGCAGTGGTCCCTCTGGTTAGTTATCTCCTTGCTCTGGGTTGCCTTTGGCGATTTCAGTAGGCAGGGCTGCAGGGTCTGTATTCTGAGAGTGGCTCCAGCTTTCCACACTCTCAACCCTGCTTTGCAGCTAAGCTTGATGGTAACTGTACTTTACCCCCCCTGCTTATTCCAATGAGCCACACTCTCAAGGGAACTACATATCCCATCATCCATCTCTTTCCTTTCTGATTGGTCCCCTTGCCTTGCAACTTGCCAGGAGAAAGGAAGGGAAGAAAAAGAGTGGGTGGCAGTTGGGGATTACACAGAGCCCACTCCAGTACTCTTTATGTTTGTTAATCTCCCTGTTGTCATGAAAATTTGGAGCAGCATGTCAAATTGTAAGAAATCAGCTCAAAGGTTACTTTAAGATACAAAACGTTCATAAACAAATAACTGATTATAATGTACTTACTTTAGCTAGACAATAGTGTAACTTTTAATAAACCATTGTTAGGTAGGATGTAGCTTAAGTAACCAACAATAACATCAGAGTTCATATTTCATTGACTGCATTAACCTATATTTAGATATGTAATTCTGTGACTTTGGGCAATTTCACTGAACTTTATATTACCTTAAAAAAAGTCTCACACTGTGGCAGTTTTCAGGTATTTTAGTGCTAAAAATAGCACCAGTAAAGTGCCTAAAAACTGCCTCTCCTGCCTCACCAGTGTGAAAGCCCAAGTACTTGGATGGTGCGCTTTCAGGACTGAAAAAAAAGTCCTGCAAGCAGCATCTTTGGTTGTGTAGGGGGAGCACAAAGAGGGGTCCCCCGTGTAGGGGAGCACACAGTGAAGTGAAGTCCTGATAAGATGTCAGAGGAGGGCCCCCACTCAGGACACATGGCAGGCAGGGCAGGGCAGTGAGGTTGGCACACACAGGGTGATCAGGCAGGTCGGTGAGGTTTGGAACACAGGGTGATCAGGCAGGTCGGTGAGGTTGGAACGCAGGGTGATTAGGCAGGGCGGTGAGGTTGGTACACACAAGGTGATCAGGCAGGGTGGTGAGGTCTGTACACAGAGGGGGATCAGGCAGGGCAGTGAGGTTGGCACACACAGGACATATGTCAGGCATGGGGGTGAGGTTGGAACACACAGGATGATCAGGCAGGGTGGTGAGGTTGGCACACACAGGGTGATCAGGCAGATACTGTCAGCAGGTAAAGGACTGCTGTCACTAGTAAGCACAGAGCCAATAACATTCCATCCTATAGCAGCATGTGCCCAGTGACCCCAAAGCGGGTCACACATGCGCTCTGCCCTCAGGGGACCCAGTACCCACTGTCCTGGGATGCCATGATTGTGTACAAGTCTCCAATGTGATGACTGCAGGAAAACTCACACTCAGCATCTTTGGCCCCTGATTGGAGGAAACGCGGCAGAGGTGATCCCGCCCCCAGCGGCCACCCCCTATTCAGATGTCCGGGACCTTTTAGGACGCCTGAATTAAAGTAACGGGTGTTTTTTTAAGCACCTGATTAGAGCCATAGGCTACAATAGGCTTCAAAATATGTGAGATCGTGGTGCCATGAGACCACCCAGATGTTACAACAGCGAATAAATATTCGCTATTGTAACACTGATCCTCAATCTGGCCAATCAGAAGCGGGTGTGACCTGTTTTCTGATTGGACAAAATTTGAAGACTCAAGATTGGCCACCGATAAGGAAGGAGGATGCTCCTGATGTTGGTGAGGCTCTGAAGATATAGAAAATTGCATGAGAGGAAAAGAGTTCAATGCTCCTGGACTCATTCATCGATGCAGGCAACAGCATGTGGGGAAATGTGTGTTTTTTAAACATTTTTATATGTTCAAAAATTATCAGAAATGTTTTCCACTTTCAAAACGCTTATAAACGCAAATGCGCATATACGCGGTTTACTGCGGTTACAAGTGGTGTTTGAAATGCCAGTAAACTACAGTCCTGAACGCAAGTTTCCTGTTTTTTTAAAAAAACACCTGTAACCTCAACTCCCTCGAAACTACCATAAACGAATGCACACTAAGAAGTGAAAATTCTCATTCTATAAAATATACCAAAGAGATATAGTAATATAGAAAAAATATAATATAATATAATATAGAAAAAATGAAGGTTGGAATTTGTGAAACATTATACACATCTCTTATGCTTTTTTCCTGATCCATTATTCAGTTTCATCCAGTTAGTATTTGTTTTTTTCTAGCTGACGTGCATTAAGTAATCCAAGGTTAGTGCAGAGAAGTCTGCTTGTCCAGGTGGAGATTAATGGACATGTTCTAAGTAACTCATGTGAAAATAATGCTATTTTCCTGGTGACCTTGAAAATTCCCCTTAAACTTTCTGGGTCATTCTGGGCTGAAAGTTTGCAGTGTCTCCTGAGAATAATACAAAGCTTTTACCTGTTATTCCAGAAAGAAACATGAATATAAAAAACATGAAAAACATGAAAAACTTACAAGTTTTTTCTTCCTTTCCATATCCTATAAACAACACCTATCTGTTATACCCTACAGCTCAATCACATTAAATGAGCAATTCTTCAACAGAACAAATCTGTTGGAAACCTGCGGAAGACATTGATATGCAGAGGATCAGCAGTCACATTTGGAACGCGTTGTAATGGATGAATGTGGGTGAACCCATCAAGACGATTCTTCACCAGCTCAACCCTGTTTAGATAGATCGGTCATGTAGATGCAGAAACTCAAATTAGAATGTCAAGTCAATTTGTTTAAAATGAAAATGGAACAAACACATATTTTTTTCTCCAGATTGAAATCTGAGGTACTTCGCTTATCATAACAAAGTGAATTCCACTCTGGAATGTAAACGCTTGAAATAAATGAAAATGCTCTCATTGTGTAATATAATTTCTTGGTGAGTTCTTTGAAACATTTCCATATAACTTTCCATATAACTACTATGGTATACATTTTTTTTCTCATTTACAAAATAAATAGCACTGATAACACATGCATGGTTCAAATTCAAAATAAACATCCATGGCACTGTTTTAAGGCCTGCTACATTTAACCACTTATGGACCACCCGCCGCAGGAAAACGTTGCTACTTTGAAGAGGAATACCGTTGTTATGGTAGCAGCTAGCTACCATAACCCCGGTTCCCTCTTCAAGAGCGGGTGGTCCGCTTTCAGATAAAAGTGGTCTCTGCAGTGGATTCACCGCAAGATCACTTTTATTGGCGGCGGGAGAGGGGCCATCCCCCTGAGATTTGACATTTTTGGTGTATGGGGCAACATTCCTTTGGAATGGATGATCATTTCTTGCTACCTCAGCCCTGGCTATCATGTACCTGATAGCAGAGTCTGATATGATGAGGAAGGCCCTTCCTTACACCTCTGACTCTGGGCCCCTGATAGTGTAGACAGGAGTACAGAGTGGCACAAGTGCCTGTAAGTCTTGATAGCAGTAGTTCAGGTGTTCACGCTGTGCAGGAGAAATCCTCAGATGGTTACAATAAGCAGGCAAGCTGGTGGGCAGCTGATAATGGTGACAGCAGGCAGAGTAGCAGAGTCAGGCAGGCTGGATCATACACAGACAGGAGGGATCAGGTACAGAGCACAGACAGGACTGTGGTCAGGAAACAAGCCGGGTCTCGAACTGATCAGTAAAGCAGGAGCCAATAGAGCAGACAAAAGCTGAGGTCAGGGGATAAGTCAAAGTCAGTGCAGGCAGAGTTCAGAGAATGGTCAAGACAAACCGGGTCAGCAACTGGAATCAGGATACAGAATCACAGGATACACAGGGGGCTGAATACAAAACAGCACTGATCCTGAGCACTGCCGAATTTAAATAGTCCATTTGGCACAAACATCAGGTTGCACACAGGTGCAGGCAGGTGAGGGCTCGTGTGTGCGCTAGTATGTGCATGTGCATATGCATTAGTCAGTGCCCAATTCCTGCAAGCATGACAGGGAATGTGTATTAGCCTGTGCATAGAAGTCTGTCCAGGAGTCATCTTGTCTATTGGCAATTCTTTCCTTACAATGGCACTAGACTATGACTATGTCATATCAGTCTCACCAGTAGGTTCAACTGAAAGAAGTACAACCTTGTACACATAATAAACTAAAATGGATTAAACAAAACATCTCTGGTAACATTATACATAGATTGTTACACCATAAAGAGTCCATACACAAAAAAATACTTAGGCCCGGATTCAGATACATTTTCATATCTATTGGCGGGCATAACGTTTCTCAGATACATTACGCCGCCGTAACTTAGGGCGCAAGTTCCGTATTCAGATAGAACTTGCGCCCTAAGTTAATGCGGCGTAGCGTATGTGGTCCGGCGCAAGCCGCGGAATTCAAATTATCCATGCAGTGGGCGTGTTGTATGGTAATGAAGGCTGACCCCACGTAAATGACGTTTTTGGCTAGTCCGTGCGCCGTCCGTGAACGTATCCCAGTGTGCATGCTCCAAATTACGCCGCAAATAGGCAATGCTTTCGACGTGAGCGTAACTTACGCAAACGACGTAATCAACGGAAAATTCGCCGCTGGCCCGACGTCCATACTTAACATAGGATACGCCTCATATAGCAGGGGTAACTTTACGCCGGAAAAAGCCTTACGTAAACGACGTAAAAAAATGCGTTGGGCGGACCTACGTTTCTGAATCGGCGTATCTACCTAATTTGCATATTCCTCGTGTAAATCTACGGAAGCGCCACCTAGTAAATATGCAGCCTAAGATACGATGGTGTAAGAGACTTACGCCGGTCGGATCTTAGGGAAATCTATGCGTAACTGATTCTAAGAATCAGGCACATAGATACGACCCCGCACACTCAGAGTTACGACGGTGTATCCGGAGATACGCTGTCGGAACTCGTATCTGAATCCGGGCCTTAAAGTCTAATTAAATATGGAGTCCGTTTAATTCAGCTCAGTACATCCAGATGCATTAAAATGAAAGGTGCACACAGTCTTACAGTTTGTTTCTTTTAGGAAAGAGTCACATCTAAATTAGACGGGCCTGCATACTTCAGGGAAGTACCCTTAATGTTTGTTTGGGAGCATTAGTCTCTCTGCAATGTCTGATAAGCCCTCTACTGAATCAAAGATAGAGCTCTCCCTTAAAAGAAAAATCATGCTTTCTGTGATTTGAAGAACTCTAGGGGCCAGATCCACAAAAACGGGCGTATATTTAGGCAGGCATAGCGCATCTCATATGCGCTACACCGCCGTAAATCAGAGTGGCTCGTAGGGTATCCACAAAGAACTTGCTCCCATATGTGGGCCGGCGTAACGTAAATCTGCCGGCGTAAGGCCGCGTAATTCAAAGTAGGCTTGGAGTGGGCGAGTTGTATGTTAATCTAGTATGACCCCACGTAATTGACGCTTTTTACGAACGTCGCAAATAGTCAATGCTTTCGACGTGAACTTAACTTACGCAAAGCCCTATTCGCGAACAATTTACGCAAACAACGTAAACGACAGAAAATTTGACGCTGTCCCGACGTCCATACTTAACATTGCGTACGCCTCATAGAGCCAGGGGTAACGTTACACTGAAAAAAGCCTTATGTAAACGACGTTAAAAAAAATTGCCGGGCGGACGCCTTATATACTTGTCTCTGTAACAGACGAGGATTGCAGGACTGCTCTCCACAACGGGGGTGTTGGTTACCATTGCTTCATTACTGCCTGACTTTTTTACTCCTGCCATCCATAAGGACAGTCCAGGTACATTGCACCTCTTATGTTTTCCCCTTGTTCACTTTCTTTCCTATGTTTGGGTCACTTTGTAGTTTTCAATGTTTTTTCAATCTTTCCAATCTTACTATTTCCACTATTGTTTTCTCATCACCTTCCTTCTTATTTTCTCTTCCCAGCTTATTCACATCCCACCTGTTTTTTCATATCATAGCACCCTTTCCATGCCCAGTGCACCATACAGCCACATTCTCACATTTTTAATCTCTCCTCCAAATTCCCTTTCTCCACCCCACACACTTATTTCATACTTTGTCTTTTCTTTCACTGTTTTTTCATCAGGCATCAGTCTTTATTATATCCATCATCACACACATTCACTTCCTACACGTCACCATTCACTTCATTTATATGTTCACACTTCCACATCTTCTGTCACTATTCCATTTCCCTTCATCCTTTTCTTCTCTCTTTTTTTTCTCCTCTTTTATGTACCTTGTAGACTCTCCTAAATAGATATATATGCGCACACACGCATGCATGATCATTGCGTGCATGTGTGTAGG
The DNA here is from genome assembly GCF_905171775.1 of Rana temporaria. Classification (NCBI taxonomy): domain Eukaryota; kingdom Metazoa; phylum Chordata; class Amphibia; order Anura; family Ranidae; genus Rana; species Rana temporaria. The sequence goes on along the minus strand of NC_053491.1, from coordinate 69,732,779 downwards.
TGCTAGTGTACTTTGTTATATACCTAACAATTGCGGTGATATTACCACCTGTTCAAATATTATTATTAGTTTCATATTTTCTTTTTAGGGTTTTCTGTCCCGTCTTGAGGAGGGTGGTATTCGACTTGGCCCGACCACACCCACCCCCGCCTGCCCTGCGTGCTGGGTCACGTTTGGCCCTGGTGAGTTGGACTTCCTTCTGCCTTCCGCCTCCTCTCCCTTACCCTGCCTCCCCTGTGTTCCATCCTGTGGTGCAGGTCACGACACACATGTGTGACCTCTCGTAGGCCCAATAGTGATTTGGCCTCTTGGTTTCCACCCTGGAGTCACTTTTCCATCTGACCCCGGGGCCTGTTCCTATTTCCCCCTGTCTGCCTTCCCATCTACCCAGCCTTGCTCTTGATGGTGTGACTCGGTGTCCGATCCCGGTCTGTTTTTCGATATGTGTCTTGGTGAGTGGCATTTAAATTTTTGTACATCATTGGTTATAATATTGCTATGGGAGGAGACCATGCACCCCCACTTTTATTCTTATGTTGGGGTGGACAGGTCCTCTTTATGATTATGTTTGTTGTTTATTTTTTGATTGATCTGCATATATTTTCTTAATAGAACCTATGTCTGCGTAAAAACATTGGCTCCCTGAAGAAGACCGCTACTACGAAGGTCGAAACGTGTAGGGACTTTTTTCGCACATAGTGCTTATATGCATACAGTATTGTTCAAATTTGAATTATCATTGTTACCATGTTGTGATGTATTTCTTTGCCTTTCTGTTTATGGATTGATTTTATCAAAGCTCATATCCTGAGTTCCCTTTTTTGTCTAGGGGCTCTTTTTTGATACCCTATCAATAAATCTATACTTTTTTACCTACTTGTACATTATTTATACCGTGCTGCAACACAAAGCCCCTAGGGGTACATTTCCTTTTCTTCAAGTATTATCAGGGGTGTGCAGCATCCTTTATCCATGGGTTGTAATACCTTTTCTTTGCTAAAGGGGAAGTTATATTCGCCTTTGGGCTGCTTTTAGCTGATTCCTTGTTAGTAAAAGATGATTTGCGCTTTTTTTGTCTGTTACAGCGTGATGAATGTGCTTACTCCATTATGAATGGTAGTTTTACCTGAATGAGCTCTCCCGTCTCATAACTTGCTTCTGGGCATGCGCGGGTTTAAAACTTTGTTTTTGCCCACACACGATCATTTTTTACAACCCGAAAAACAACATTTTTTAAAACGACGTTAAAAAATGCAGCATGTTCGAATTTTTTTTTGTTGTTTTTCAGAAGCAGAAAAACGATGTGAAGCCCACACACAATCATTTTAAATTACGTTTTTAAAAACAATGTTTTTTTTCTTGCCGAAAAACGACCGTGTGTATGCGGCATGAGACTCTAACCCAGAACGGTGACATCCTTTGTGTACAGGGGACACACATTTCTGCCATCAAACCGCCTATGTGTACCCATACAAAATTCAAACACAAGTCAAGGATCAGAAAAAAAAGAAGGGAGTAATTAGAGACACTGTTTAATTTAAACTGATTGAATACAAATTGGACATTAATGGCAGATATATCTTTCTGATAGCAGAACATTAGGTTCGGTTCTGATCCTGTTGCCTAGGCTGGACCTTGGACAGGTGAGATTCCCTCGCTAGCGAGACAATGATGACACATACACTTATGTTGTATCGATAATTGCAAATTGCTATATTTTTCGACAGAGCATTTATACACACATACAGAGAGTTAAAGAAATCTCCTCCTCCTAACATGTAGAAAAAGGGGAACAAGTTCACAGTTTCAATCTTACAGATTTCAGAGGATTTTAAGGAACAATTGTTAAACTTTAAAGACAGAAGAACACGTTACTTGCATACAGAATGCCTGCTCCGGAACTAGCCATCTAGCACATATTCTATTTATGAAAACCGCAAAACTTAAATGTTAGATTAAAAGCAAAAAACAAAAGTACATATTGAAATGTCTCTACAGAGACCTATATTATATAAAATGGAATCCTAGATCTCAAAATGGAGTAGCTAATGTCAGACATAATATTCCATCATTTCACATTCCTTTCAATTCCCTCCTCTGATCCCAAGGATATTTACTTTCCTGGGATCACTCACTATACCAATTTTGCCTTTTCAGCATGAATGACTCCTGGGAATCCTGGCTGGATTCGGGATTCTGCTTTATTTTTAATCCTGTTGTTTTCCCAATTATACAGAATATCATTTTTACTGAAAGGAATGCACACAAGGCCAGGAGCAAGATCATTATAATGAATATTCCTGCCTTTTTAAAGAAACCCACAATACTAGGCCACAATCCTCCCAGAGATCCAGAAAAAGGATCCCAAGCATCTCCCATGTGTTGCATTTGATTCACCAGGGACATTCTCTCATTGTGGTGGGCTTCTATTTGGTCATGGTAATCAGGAACAGTAATTTCTCCAATGGCCTTAGTAAGATTTTTCATGAATGTGCAACACATATCTGCTTGTTCATGTAATATACATAGCCCTACAACAATATCTCCCATCTTTTCCAACTGTAGGTTTGTCATTTCTTGCAACAGTCTTATTTTATAAGTTTCCTCATTCAAATCAGTAATGTCCTTGTCAGTTTTATTCATCCAAGACATTACCAGACTTGAAAATTCATCTACTCTGGTTAGGGCATTAATACTTCCTCCTGGGAGCAAAGTCAGTAACTTTTCCCAGAGACTTGTTACATCTCGTTTGGATCTTATTTTCAAACTCCCTGACGGTTTGTTCATTTCCATCATGGTTTCTCCACTTGCTACTCCCATATAAGGAACCATGTACATAAGGGAACACCATCCCCCTGTGTTTCTATCGGTGGGATATGGGATGGTGGTATGACAAGCCAGTCCACAACAGACCATAAATCCCTGGGGAAGGTGTGGTGCTTCCACCACCTCCTCCCCATGCATAGGAGTTCGTAGACCCGTCAGGCCCATCCAGTCTACAAGAGGCACAAACTCAGATTGGGGGGATATCCATGGAGTACTTACATTATGTAGGGAGGAGAGAACCTGGTTAACAGTGTCATTGGGCTTCCTCATCCTAAAACAATGGCTTATGTTATACAAACTCATATTTCCCACTCTCTCATCTCCATCATTCATCTCAGTAAGTTTAATTCCCAATCCTTCAATTTCTAAGGACTTGTCCTCCTCCCATGCCGCAACATTCCTAATAGTCATATTCATCACAGATTCTCGACACCATTCTCCATTTGCTATCTGACCTTCATGTGTTACCACACCATTCAAAAAACAGAGGTTGTGGTGTTTAGAAAATTTTCTAAAGTACACTGGTCTATCAGTCCTGGTAACCCTTCTCATGGGGGTCTTACCTGCAGCGGCCACAATTTGAGGCAATGTTACTGGTAAGCCTATAACCGGGATTTTACCCTCATTAGAATGTATTTTGGAACATACCCAGCAGTTCTCTTTCTGCCCTGTTAATTGTCCATATTTATACATTAATGCCCAGTGGTGGGGAACAGTGGGGACCTCCTCATATTTCTTTGGGTTCCCCACAGGTCCCATGGACTTAAACACCTTTGTTCCATACACTTTCGCTTTGTCAACATTGTTCTTTATAGGTTTGTTATCTCTTTGATTGATATTAAGAGATTCATCTATTCTTTGAAAGAACAGAGGATCATCCACCACCTCCTTTGTGGACAACCCTGCGTTTACCTTTTTCAAACGTGACACCAGTGTTTTAGTTACCGTATGTTCCCTGGGAATACAGAACTTAAGCGGTTTCCCTACTGTGTCATTATAGAAAAACATGGTTGCTTTAATTTTACAGGCTAGGTCCGTCTCTGTATAACCCGTTAGGTGGCCTTTGGGAATCCTCCTCACCCAGTCAAATTTGACACAGCAAAGCTTCCAGATATTACCCTTTGAATCCCAATATTGATCTCTGGCTCGCCATCTAATGAATCTCTTCCCTACCATGACTAATTTTGGGTCTTGGCCTTTTCCCACCTCATGCATTCCATGTATCCCATGGCAACCTGGGGTGAAGTAGCAAACCCCCGTAGCAGTCACCACAAACAATATAAGCAATAGTCCACAGTATTTCCCTCCTCTTATCATTCTATTGTACACCTGATTGGCAGTTAAGTGCTGGTTTTCCCGGACCCTTGCTCTATGGAGGGAGCCATCAGGGTCTCTGGCTTTGCGTCCTCCTTGTTCTTGAGCCCTCGCTCCAAGGGGGGAGCCATCGGGGCTTCTAGCTTTGTGTCCTCCTTGTTCTCGAGCCCTCGCTCCAAGGGGGGAGCCATCGGGGCTTTTGGGGCCTTTATCTTCAAGGGACCCTTTTTCAATCTGCTCGCATGAATCCATGGTCCTAGGCCTTCAACCTTTATGGCTGTCCGGGAGACCTTTTCCACCGTATAGGGGCCTTGGTAAATGGGGCCCGTCTTTCTTCTTACGGCCAACTGCTTAACCAATACCTCATCTCCAGGTATAAAAGGGTGAGTTGGATCTGTGGAAAGAGGAGAAAAGGTGACAGCAACTCCTTCTTGGGTATGTTGAATAGTACTTACCAGATGTTTCATCCAAGTTTCCTGTTGAGAAAACAAATCATTATCCTTTCCTACACTATTCTCAGCTGGAGGGTGTCCCATGAGTACCTCAAAAGGGGAATACCCTCTAGAATTAGGAGTGACCCTTATCTGGTAAAGTACACCTGGGAGATATAAGGACCAATTTTTCATAGTACCTTGAGTAGCTTTATTCAGTTTATCCTTAATATTTCTATTCATCCGTTCGACAATTCCCGCACTCTGAGGGTGATAAGGGATGTGCAATTTCCATTGTATCCCCAAAATCCTAGAGAATTCCTGTGTGAGTCTAGAGGCAAAAGCTGGTCCCTGGTCAGACCAGATATTCACTGGGAGTCCGAATCGACTCACCCAATTATTTATAATAGCTCGTACCGCTATTCCTGCAGTTTCCCCAGTAGTGGGCACTGCTTCTACCCACCCGGAAAATTTATCCACAATTCCTTCTGTTTGAAAATGGTCTCTGTACTGTTTTAAGATGGGCTTACGGCCTATGTGACCTGGACCGTGAATGTATGAGATGATCAATGGTGCCACAGACTTAGGAATACCCATGATTCCCTCCTTATTTGTCCAAAGACCCGCGGGATCTTTGGTCAAATTATGCTGCATCCAGTCAGAGATATCAATGGGCAAAGCCATGGACTGTAAAAGCATAACTGTAGTTTTGAAGTCTGGTGCACTAAAATCATTCATGTAAAACATAGAGGTCACAGGGGTGTCTTGTGCAGGGATAGTATCCGCTGCTTGTTTGGCTACTTTATCAGCAAATGCATTGCCAAGTGCTTCCGTGGTCCTACTCGTAGTATGAGCTTTCACTTTAATCACTGCAATCGCTTTAGGCAGGTGTATGGCATCTAGTAATGTTTCAATAAGGGTTTGGTGTGCTATCGGTTTTCCTTCTGCGGTTAGATAGCCGCGTCTCTGCCAAATCTTCCCAAAATCGAATACGATTCCATGAGCGTACCGACTGTCGGTATATATATTTACAATTTGGTTTGCAAACAGCTGACAGGCACGTATTAATGCAGTAAGTTCAGCCTCCTGTGCAGATTTTGCGACTAAGGGTTTTGCTTCATGAATAATGTTAGGAAGCTGGACAACTGCATAACCAGTACGGTAGGTTTTATCATCGGGGCGCGTACAACTCCCGTCCACATATATGTCAATGCCCCCTTCTAGGGGGTTCTCCCTTAAATCAGCTCTTGGGGAGGTTGTTTGGGAAATTAGGTCTTCGCAATTATGCTCTGGCACTGGTTCTGATTCAGGCATTAATTTAAGAAGGGAATGCAGAAACCGTACTATAGGAGTAGTGGATGGACAAGTTTTAATCTCTAAATTTTGTGTGTTTAAGAGAATTATCTCGTACCCACTTAACCTCTGTGCTGTCATATGTTGCGTGTTCATGTTTTGCATCAGTTGTGTGACAGTGTGAGTTGTAAAAAGGGTCATGGGTGATGCTAGAACAAGTTTCTCTGCCGCCTGTACTGCCAAGGCACAGGCGGCCAGTGCCTGAAGACAAGCGGGCATACCCTGAACCTGAACAGGTAGTTTTTTTGAAATATACGTTACAGGTCTTTGCTTACCACCATGCTCCTGAGTCAGAACAGCAGCCATGGTATTCCCCATAACGAGACAATACAGTGAAAAAGGCCTACCATGTTGTATCAGCCCCAAAGCGGGTGCATTACGAAGTGAACGCACCAGCATGTCATAGGCAGTGACCATCTCAGGGGTCCAGGTAATTTGTTTGGGGGCTGTGGCGAGTGTAGCCTTCCTAAGGACTGAGTCATGAAATGAACAGTCTGGAATCCATTGCCTACAGTACACTATTGAGCCTAGGAAAGACAGCAGTGAGCACTTGTCGCTCGGTCTGCTCAGTGCCGATATGGCCTCTACTCTGGCAGGGGATACCAGCCTGGCACCTTCCGAGATGACCGCTCCCAAGTATTCCACCCGAGACGAGCACCACTGCACCTTCTTGAAAGATGCTAAGTGACCCTTGTCAGCGAGGTGGTCTAACAGATGCACAGAGTCATTACTACAGCCAATTTCTGTCCCATTTCCTATTAGAAGATCGTCCACGTATTGGATCAGAACTGAACCATGTTCAGGCACCCAGTCAGTCAGGGATTGATTTAACACCATGCTGAAGGCGGCTGGACTATCCACAAAGCCTTGCGGTAACCTGGTCCATGTTAGCTGGCCACGTTTCCATGAGAAGCTGAAGAGGGGCTGACTAGCAGCATCAACGGGCACACTAAAAAATGCATTGGCAAGGTCTATCACCGTATACCATTTGTGTTCTGGTGTCAGAGGAGCAAAGATGGTGCTAATATCTGCAACGAGGGGAGGTAGAGGTGTAATGCATTTGTTCAAGGGCCTTAAATCTTGTACCAAGCGCCATGTTCCGTTTGCCTTTCTTACGGGGTTAATGGGTGTGTTCCAAGGACTGATGACTGGAGTCAGTATGCCCTTTTGTAAAAATAATTCTATCTGTGGGTCTATACCATTCAACTTCTCCTCAGACAGGGGATATTGTTTCTGAAAAATGGGGAGACATCCCTGTCTGATTGTCGGCCGGTAGGGTGTGCAATTTAGGAAACCCACAGAATCTTTGGACTCTGCCCATATTTTATGCTGACCTACTGGTGGGGGTAGAGCCACAAAGAAAGATCTGATGTCCACCCGTTTCTGCACTGACACATCACAGTCTGGTGATTTAACTGACACGGTGCCATTGGGCTCAAAAATTATTTTGATTTGTAGTTTGGATAGTAAGTCTCTACCAGCCAAAGAGACTGGGCAAGTAAATAACAGAGCAAAACTACATTTACATAGGAACTTGCCATCTTGGTTACAGATTTCTAAATCTGATGTTATGTCGTGTGATGTTGGTATCCCATTAATTCCCACAGAGCGTCCTTGTGTAATAGCCCTACTGGCAAAAGCCTTGTTGTTCAAGGAGCTGGTCGTAGCCCCCGTGTCTGTCAGGAGTGCGATGTCCACCCCCTCTATAACAAGGTTTATAGTAGGTAAAGCCTGCCAAGTGCCAGAATAAGAGCAAAGAACTAAGGACGGGATACGCTCCGGGCCTCCCTATGGGTTTTGTCTGTTTGGCCATTGTACCGGTATTTGGGGAGAGGGAAGAGGCCCGGCACCAGCTTGTAGCTGCTGTGGTTGGTTTTGAGATTGTGCCTGTTGGTTCCACTGTGGGTACTGGGCTATCTGTCTATTGTCATTCCAGTTAGGGTTTTGACCTCTATAAGCTCCCCTGTTTCCCTTTTTACCTCTATAATTTTCTCTCCTTTGTGGGCAGTTAGCCTTCCAGTGGCCAAAGCCACCACAATGGAAACATGCTTGATCATTTTGTGGGCCCTGGCGAGGGTATGGCACAGAGCGTGAAGGATACTGATTGCCAACAGGGTACTGACTCTGTTGTTGGTAAGGCATTTGCGCCGCCAACAGGGGTGTTTCCTCCAGCATGGGCTCTCCCGTTAAAGCTGGGAAAAGTCCTCCTTTCGCTTCAAAGAGACCTGTTTGATGCCTAACCTTTACATGTTCTACAAAGGCCTCCGGAGTCATGTTCATAATTTTAGGGTCTAATATTTTTAACATTTGTGCTATCTTCTGGCTTCCCCCGTTAAGTGTGGTGGTTACAAAAAGGGTATGGTCTGTTAGACCCGCATCCTTCCAAGCTAAATGCATACATTTAACATATGCAAAATACTCTTCCCCTGTCTTTTGAGAGCTTGTTATGAAGGATGTGAGTGCACTAGTACCCTTGTATATGGTCATCCAATGATGGCCAGTCAGTCTCCAGAACTCCTGGAGGTTTATCGGTCCTTCAGTTGTAAGAGCAGATTTGTAGGTGTTATCAAAAGGAAAATCCTGGCCAGGGTCAGGGTCGATCATCTGTATGATTAACAGTAAGTCTTCCTTTGTCATTCCCGCACCAGCACAGAATCTACCCAAGAAAGTAGCTGCGCCTCTAGGGTCCTTTTTTGGAGTAGGACAGGTATCTCTAAGATCCTTTAACTGACCCATGGTAAAGGGGACATACACTTCCATGGTGCCTATGGTCATCATTGGGAATACCCCCGTCCCTGGAAGTTGTGGAGAAACTTGGGGTTCTGTTTGGACTTTTACTTGTGTAATGGCAATATGTTTCATTTCTCCCTCCAAACTTGGGGCAGTAATCTCTTCCTTATCACCACTCTCTCTGTCAGGTTGCTGTTCTCGTATAGTTTCAGCCTGTTGAGCTGAAGCCTTGGCAGCCTTAGAGGCTTCTAACCTAGTCCGAGGGGCAGTAAGCACCCGCTGCTCTTCTATTAAACGCAACTGCTCCTGTTGTTCCCTAGCAATTTTCTCCAACTCAAGTTTTCTTTGGTCGAGGTCACTTTTTCGTGCTAAAATCTCCTCCTTTTCCCTGTTAAGTTGCTCCCCATAGTCCCTCACCTCTTGGGCCTGTGCATCTAGACTTTGTTTATGTTCATTCATCTGTTCATGTCTTAAGTTTATTTCCCTCTGCTGTTCCCGAAGGCGTCTCGCGTCTTCTTCTATTTCATCTCTCTTATTTCTCATGTCTGCTATTCTCGTTTGAGTATTAACTGAGTCTAAGTCCCTTTGCAACTCCTCAAACTCCCTTTTTATATCCGCTCTTCTCTGAGCCTCTCTTATTCTCCTGCCCTCTTCAGATGCCCTTTTATCTGCCTCCTCCTTGGCTCTATCTTCCCATTGTTGTTTTTGCTGGTCAGTTGCTGAGCCATAAGCCATGATTGCAACTTGAGGATTTGAAAGAACGGGGTATAATTTTCTGCGAGGAGCTTCCTCTTTAACAAAAACATAAGACGGTGGGGTTGGCGCGGTTGGCACTGGGGGTGGGCGCCTGGTATAAGGTGGAGGAACTTCCCTAGTAAGGGCAGCACCTTGGTCCAACTCCGCATATTTCTTTTCATATTTTTCCACTAAAGGCCTCCACTTCTTACAACATTTTTTCATATACTCCGTATCCCAGTCCCCTGGTGGATATATGTTCTTTCCTATTCCACACATTTTCTCTACCTCATACCATTGCTGTCGGTTAGTGGGGCCCACAGGACTATATCCTGACATATGCAACTGGTGGCTTCGTTTCACTATCAAGTCCCAAAAAGGATCACAATATACAATTGGTATTTCACTCTTAACAAACTCTATAGGGGAGGGTTGCTTCAGCTTACCTTCTGAATCTTCCTTCCCAAATGTATTACCCATGTCGATACTCTGTATTTCAAGTCCTCCTTAAAATATTTGGGACACTGGTAAAGAAAAGGGACAGACAACTAAAGTTTGTCCTGTCCTTTGCACAATCTCCTTCACTTCGTCCGGGGACAGGCCTTCTCTAAGACCTTCCTGTGGGGTGAACGGTATCTGATTGTGTATATTCACTCGATGCACTCTAGTGAAGGGAGACTGTTTTTTTGGATTAAACGGGTAAAATCTCCTGTTGCCTAATTGAGTTGGACTTCTATGTTCTCTTGGCCATACAGAGATTAGGGATAACTTTGACCCGTCTGCCAAGAAAGTTAAACCTGTTTTGCACTCTATACAGGAGGTCTTTGGCACAGAGTATGACATGTAATCACTGTTTTCTTTTTAACAACAACAATCAATCTTATATTATACAATACAGTATGTTCTATATTATTCAAAAGGTTGCAACAGATTAAATCACATCAATTTCAGACAATACAAAACAAGAAATGAGCTCTTTTGTACTTGGGGCTCCACTCTGTCCGTCCTTCTTCAGGGAGCAATCTGCTGCTACCCTGAAATATTCTTAGTTTATAGTCAGACAAACCCGTCGACTCTTAGTTTATAGTCAGACACTCCGCCGGACTCTCCCTATCCTTTATAACCGCAACCTCTGCAATGCGCACAACAGAATCTTAAAACTAAAAAACTTAAAATTATCTGAGGTTCTACTGAGCCAGGCAAAGAACACAAAAACACCCAAATGTAAAATTCGAGAATAAGTGTGGCCTTACCTGGTCAATCAGCACCTCGCTTCCTGGTACCAGTTCTGTTAGGTTCGGTTCTGATCCTGTTGCCTAGGCTGGACCTTGGACAGGTGAGATTCCCTCGCTAGCGAGACAATGATGACACATACACTTATGTTGTATCGATAATTGCAAATTGCTATATTTTTCGACAGAGCATTTATACACACATACAGAGAGTTAAAGAAATCTCCTCCTCCTAACATGTAGAAAAAGGGGAACAAGTTCACAGTTTCAATCTTACAGATTTCAGAGGATTTTAAGGAACAATTGTTAAACTTTAAAGACAGAAGAACACGTTACTTGCATACAGAATGCCTGCTCCGGAACTAGCCATCTAGCACATATTCTATTTATGAAAACCGCAAAACTTAAATGTTAGATTAAAAGCAAAAAACAAAAGTACATATTGAAATGTCTCTACAGAGACCTATATTATATAAAATGGAATCCTAGATCTCAAAATGGAGTAGCTAATGTCAGACATAATATTCCATCATTTCACATTCCTTTCACTTTTCTGGTAGTTTACGCAAGCAAGGCCTTGGATAATTTTGTATTGTCTATCCCTCATTTTAGGAAGCAGATCTCTGATAAGCTTTATGAGTTCTTCTTCTTGATCAATGATGAAGGTTCTAGTAGTGTGTCTAATGTATGGTGTACCCATAAGGCCTTTATTGGAGGTACTACTACTCTGATACAATTAGCTTCTAGAGAGAAAGGTAGAAGATTGCATAGCTTCTCTATATTATTGAAAGAGACAGCCCATATGGGGTGGCATTGGTCTCATATACTAGTCACTTGTTTCTTCTGATATTTTTGTTGAACTGTGTTCTATTTCTCCGGCTGTAACATTCAACATTTAATCATACTTATGTATTTTTTTACATTGTATGTTTTTTGTTTTCATATGCAACAAAATAAAAATCTATGGTTAAGAAAAAAAAATAAGCCAGGTGACGAGCAGCGTAGTAATGCAATATAAAGGAGAATACAAGGCAAGCCATTTTATTTAAATGTTGGGGAGTGTCAATGATGCTTTTTATAATTATATTGGCTAACTTACAGATAGTTATTAAATATGTGTCCAGAAATCCTGGGCCAGATTCACAGTTGAAATACGCCGGCGTATCTACTGATACTCCGGCGTATTTTCAAATTTGCCGTGTCGTATCTTTAGTTTGAATTCTCAAACCAAGATACAACGGCTTCTGGCTTCGATCCGACAGGCGTATGGCTTTGTACGCCTTCGGATCGTAGATGTAATACTTCGGCGCCCGCTGGGCTTAGCTGTTTGCGGCGATCCACGAAGCTACGCGCACTCGTCGCATTCTCTTACGTCGTCGCTAGTCGGCTTTTCCCGTCGTAAAGTTACGGCTGCTATTTCATGGCTTATATTTAGACCAGCCATGTAAAAGTATGGCCGTCGTTCCCGCGTCAAATTTTGAATTTTTTTTTGCGTAAGTCGTCCGGGAATAGGAAAGGACGTAACGCACGTCGCCGTTCAAAAAATTACGTCGGTGCAACGTCATTTCGTGCAAAGTACGGCGGGAAATTACAAAACGGAGCATGCGCAGTACGTTCGGCGCGGGAACGCGCCTAATTTAAATGATACACGCCCCATTTGAATTTGGCTTGCGCCGGACGGATTTACGCTACGCCGCCGCAAGTTTACAGACAAGTGCTTTGTGAATCAAGCACTTGCGCTGAAAACTTGCGGCGGTGTAACGTAAATGGGATACGTTATGCCGCCGGAATTGTACATGAATCTGGCCCCCTGTGTCTAAGTGGTGCTTGAATTTGCCTCTAATTGTTGATTTCCTGTAGAGAAGAAATGTTACTGTTAAATCCTCTCCAAACAGAGTAGCCAGTCTCCTAACTGGCCACTTGTAGTTTTTCCCAAACAGTCAATGGAGCTACCATGTGCATTCATCAGTCTCTTGCTTATGCACAATAATGATTTACTTAAAAGTTATATTTTTCCAGCTATTGCAATAGAAAAATGTATGCATTATCTTTGTATATTATTTATTTTATTTTTGTACTTCTCTTGGTATTTCTGAACACCTATTTTCTATGCTCACTGGATGCCCCTCTATAATAAATCACCTTATTTACTTAGATATTTTATATGATAGTATATGTTTAAATGAAAACAAACATGAAGAATCTCACCACTTGGCTGGATGGAAACTCATTTCTGTTATATAATGAATCAACATTGAATGGCAGCACTATTTCATAAACAGGGTTATGGCGTGTTGCGATTTCACAGCACTCACGGCACTGTAAATTGAGTTTTACTGTGAAAAATACTAGCAACAACGTCATATTAAGGTGGAAGGCTGGCAGCATACTCTTATGACTATACAACATATTGCATTATATAGTATTCTTCTACATGGTTTATCTGCTTTGAAGACTCCATTTAATCATCACACACTTTGGCAATGTTGTTGCAGATCCTAATAATAATACAAAAAATTTAAAAATACTTGCTTTTTTTTTTTGCTATTTTTGTATGCTACTTTTGTTCTAGGCTTACACTGAGGCCCCGTACACACGACCAGTTTCCTCGGCAGAATTCAGCTTCCGACCGAGTTTCTGGCTGAATTCTGCCGAGAAACCCGGCCGTGTGTACACTTTCGGCCAAGGAAGCCGACGAGGAGCTCGGCGAGGAAATAGAGAACATGTTCTCTATTTCCTCGTTGTTCTATGGGAGCTCTCGCCCCGCCGAGCTCCTCGGCGGCTTCAGTGCTGAACTGGCCGAGGAACTCGATGTGTTTGGCACGTCGAGTTCCTCGGCCGTGTGTACGAGGCCTGATATGGGTTAAAACGTTATGTACAATGACTGATATCAATCTAATGCACATATAGCGGGCATTTCACACTTTTCTATTATGAAACTCACTAAGAGATTTGGTGCTTTACTGATTACTAGATTTTAACTCAAAACTGCCATCTGACCAGACCAAGTATTACAGGAAATAGTGGAAAATGGCTTCAGGACATTTAGCAATATCTGTATTTATATCTTAAATCTGCAACATATTGAACTGTTATTGTATCACTGTCAAAGCTAAAGTGTCCTCAAATGTTAATTCTCAAAGATCTAACCAGATTTAGGATCCCTGCTGTCTAGTGATGTTTCTTAAATACCTATCATACTTCTACACCACATGTTTCATTTATAGTCTTTAATTCCTATTATACTGTATCTCCAGTAAAATAATGTGTCAGTTTTTATGGAGTAGGGGCCAGTGGCAACAGTGAAAACCTCTTTAGCTTTTATGTTTATATATACACTGCCTCTGTCCCAGTTGGGGAGATGCAACCTGCTTGCCTTGGTGAAGATTGATGGAAAATCGAAAATTTTAGAGTTGTTTTCAAAAAAGGAGGTGAGAGGGAAATCTTCTAACAAGGACGCAACCTAAGAGTGAATTAACCTCACTTTGTAGAAAGACAAAACTGCCTAACTCTAATTACAATCTTGCAATTACATTTACAAATTTTTAGAGACCAAAATACTGGAAGACATTGAGGCAACAGTTAGTCAATCTTTGAAGGCATAATCCTTTCTGGTAAATGGGATAGTCAAGGACTTATAAGGGCTGAATTTTTACTTCCTTTCTAGGCAAGTTCTAAAAGTATGGCACAAACCATGCAAGAACAGAAACACAGGCAACATCATTTATGGCTATCTTTTTGACATTCCTGGCACCCCAAGTCTCAACATATGTTGGGAATGCAGAGGACAGGTTCTGCTACTCATAACAGGGAGACAATAATATCTGCATAAACTTTTTGAAGCTCAGGATAGAAGGAACTATACAGTTTTATCATGAAAATTGTAAACAACGCTTCTCGTCGCCATATTGCGTTCCACGCTGGAACGCATACGGCGACCGCGCACTAACGTCATCGCCCAGCGCCGTGTGCGTTCCAGCGTGGAATGCAGAAGTGCCAGTGTAATAAATACCTCATTGGGTTTGCATTATAGCACCCCATTCTGCTTTTATCGATATTTATTGTTCACTTGATCTTTTTTATATTTTGTTCATCAATAAAACCTGTCATGGTTTTGTTTTGACCTGCACCATCTGGAGCATTTTTTTTTTCTTTTCTACCATTTTTTTTCCATCTCGCCATACGAGCGCATTGAGGCTTTCCACCTATGTCCTGCTATTGAAGTTATGTCCCCCCAGTTCCTGTGACCGGAGATCCTCATCGAATCTGACGTGTCCGGCCACCGCCATCTGGGGAGTTCTTCTACGCAGAGACTCAGGTCTGCTAAGACCACTACGCTCATGAGACTTACTGTCCAAAAAACAGTTAAGTCCACACCTTCCGATAAGAGTACCTTTTACTTACTCATCTCTTCATATGATGCCTTGTTGATCCCTCCAGTCAACTGTATAGCCTACCATCATGACCATGTTTTCATACATAATTTTCCTTATGGAATTCTAAGTGCACTGCACTGAGAGACATTTCACCTACCTAGAGTCACATTCAGTGTGACATAGGATCCTACAGGGACTCCATATATATTTATTTTTTGCTTTAGGAGTTCTTTCATGGACTATAGTATTATATATTTTTTATGAAGTCTCTAAACGGAGTTTATTCACATTGTGTTCACTTTTCACTTTTTGTACTTTTTTAATTAATTGTGCACATTTTTTAGCACTGCATTATTGTTCCATCAAAACCTCATTGACTACACATGTCATGCTCCTATAAACAGAACACTGTGCAGAGTACACAGTGTTCTATTATTGTCGGCCGTAGCCGGGCCACGCTACAAATAAATTACAGGTATAACCCCCTCAACAGGATATCATTGCAACGCAGATCCATGCCACCACAAACCTGCAGCTCATTCCTTCTAAGTATCCATTTACCTGGATCCATGCTGCCATCCTTACTACAGTTGCTACAATACAATACTCTGCTCACTGTAATTTTTAGAAATAACTCACTTAAATCTGACCAAACAAGATTCTAATAGGCATCCCGGGTATGACATTTTTTTAAAAACAAAATTATAAATTATAATATAATAAATAATTATAAATAATTATAACAAATAATAATATAATTATAATAAAAATTATTCAATAATGTAATCAAATCAAAATCACTGAAATTTGCTCAGTTGCAGAATTGTTGCTGTCATTATTTTTATTTTTTTTTATGACGAATTTCCCCACAAATCGCTATCGCACAATTCTGCAAGTGCTTATAATTTATTAAAAAGAAAAGAAAAAAACAGTGCAGCGCTAGTGAGTGATATTGTGCTCATATAAATTAATAATAAACAAAAAAAGTCATTCTGGAATAAACTGAAAATATAGCCAGAATAGGAAAAAACATAAAAATGCAGATGGATATATGAAGAAAAAGTCTTAAAAAGCCACGAAACAAAGTTCATATGACTCTATCCAGTAATTTTCCTTGTGAAAGAGAAGTGGATTGTGCAGACAATGTGAAAGACTCTTGATTGATGTGAGGTAAGCTGTCACCAATACACCCGTGAGGAAGGATGAGATTGCCTGCTTACCAGATGAAAAGACTGTTTTGCATCAGTCTAATAGGGCCTGTGGGAAGTCTGGTCTCCCAATACCTTAGCCGTCAAGATAACCACGGTATAGCTCAGCATACAATCCGAAGAGTCATAAACCAAAAAAAAGAGAAGAAGGACCTCTCATAGCGTATAACGTTTAAAAATAAAAGAGGGTTTAATAAAAATTGCACTTACAATTAGGCAATATAAATACAGCATGGATAGCAAAACGTCTCCGATCTCTTGTTCCGATGCTTCTCGCTACTCGGTCAGGAAAACACAGCCGGCGTTCAGGACGGAACGCGATGACGTCACGGCACCCTACGATCGTTTCGTCGCTAATGGACTTCAACGGGGGAGTAAGCCGGCTTACTCCCCCGTTGAAGTCCATTAGCGACGAAACGATCGTAGGGTGCCGTGACGTCATCGCGTTCCGTCCTGAACGCCGGCTGTGTTTTCCTGACCGAGTAGCGAGAAGCATCGGAACAAGAGATCGGAGACGTTTTGCTATCCATGCTGTATTTATATTGCCTAATTGTAAGTGCAATTTTTATTAAACCCTCTTTTATTTTTAAACGTTATACGCTATGAGAGGTCCTTCTTCTCTTTTTTTTGGTTTATGACTCTTCGGATTGTATGCTGAGCTATACCGTGGTTATCTTGACGGCTAAGGTATTGGGAGACCAGACTTCCCACAGGCCCTATTAGACTGATGCAAAACAGTCTTTTCATCTGGTAAGCAGGCAATCTCATCCTTCCTCACGGGTGTATTGGTGACAGCTTACCTCACATCAATCAAGAGTCTTTCACATTGTCTGCACAATCCACTTCTCTTTCACAAGGAAAATTACTGGATAGAGTCATATGAACTTTGTTTCGTGGCTTTTTAAGACTTTTTCTTCATATATCCATCTGCATTTTTATGTTTTTTCCTATTCTGGCTATATTTTCAGTTTATTCCAGAATGACTTTTTTTGTTTATTATTAATTTATATGAGCACAATATCACTCACTAGCGCTGCACTGTTTTTTTCTTTTTTATGTTACCAAGTTGTTGTACACAATTTAGTGCTAGCAGCTATTTACATTTATAATTCAATATTTAATTTAGCGCAGCGTCAACCTTTTGGTTTTTGCTTATAATTTATTATCGCTGTTTTTTAGCTGATCTAAAACTATTTTTGACATAAAGGGACACTTTTGGTTGCTATGGACAATCTACAGTTTGCAGGGAGAAAGAAACGTTTTTATTATATAAAATGACATGCATGACACAGGACAGACCACTGCGGAACAGAGATCGGCGTCACACAGAGGCACTGTGTGAATCGAGCGAGGTCCCGCTCACACAGCGCGGTGGCATCGCTGGATCCAGGGACAAGGTAAGTAAACCAAGCCTGTGGATCTAGCGAGGCAAGCCCGAGTCTGACTCGGGGTTACCGCTCGCAGCAGGAAAATCTAACACCGAGTCAGACTCGGGAATACCGCCAGGCAGGTTAATGCAGTTGTGCTTCACTCACATTTATCGTAACCTTTAAGGCTAGGGGTTGAAGGTATGTTGTAATATCTCCACCCTTAGTAGCTCAACGCATTCCTATATGTGAGACAGATGATGTAGTGAACCCTCAAATTCTTTTTCTCTGATTTGAGTGACGCCTGGGGTCCAATACTGAAAAATCACATTGCATAGAGAAGTGCATTGAAATCTTTCCTTAACCGCAGTTGTGGTTCACTCTCGTTCACCGTAGTTTGTGACAAAAATATATTCAAAGTGAACAACAGACAACAATAACATACCTATAAACTTATAGGTGGTATGCACAAGGAATTTAGTTTTGTTTCATAGTAACTGTCAGCAGGGCCATGAAAATTCCAGTCATCTGAGTGCTTATCCTTATTATACAGCAGTGTGTTGATGCCAGCTTGGGCAAAGAGTTTAAGTAACTTGGAACAGTATGCAGAATCAAATGCTAAACACATTAACCACTTGCTTCCCAAGCTTATTATGACACTTCTCTTCTACATATTTAAGCAGAGGTCCTAGAGAATAAAATGGTGAGTGTTGCACTTTTTTACCTCATGTGATACTGTATTTGCGCAGCCATTTCTTTAAACACAATTTTTTGGGAAAAATACATTAAAGAAATTTTAGTGCACACACAATATAATACCCATTTTTGGGGTAAAATATAAAAGATGATGTAATGATGTAATGCCAAGTAAGTGGATAATTAACATGTCATGCTTTAAAATTCCATATGCCTTTGGAACGGTACCAAACTATGGTACCTAAAAGTCTCTATACGCGACAATTTGAATGCATTTCCAGGTTACCAGTTAAAAAGTTGTGCAGAAGATCAAGTGCTAGAATTATTGCTCTTGCTCTGATATTCGCCATGATACTTCACATGTGTGGTGTGATCACCGTTTACATATGTGTGCGGGACCTACGCATGCATTCACCTTTGTGCTCAAGCAAGAGGGGATGGGATGGGGGATGTATTATTTGTTTTGCTTTTATACTGTCTCTACATTTATTTTTAAACACTTATATTGCTGTCACAAGTAATGTTAACATCCCTTTTGACAACAATCAGCAGTGACAGGTACTCCTTACTAAGACATATGAGGTCTATTGGACCCCAGATGTCTCCTCTGACCTTAACAACATCAGATCAGACCAAGATTGCAATAGCTTGTAAATTAAACACTGAAACCATAAGTGACATATATAGCTTTGTGTTTTTGAATTTTCCCTTAAGCCTGGTACACATGGGTCAAATATGAACTGGCATTGTTCGGTTCAAAAGAAACCAGACAACATTTGGCCCATGCATACTGCCTGTCCAATAGAAGCTGGCCGAACATGTGGTTTCTGTTGAATGGGCATGCTGGAAAAACCGCAGCCAACTGGCATCTGATCAGCGCTGGCAGTCAATAGCTGCCAGTGTTGACTGCTGTGCTCTGGCAGGGGGACGTCCCCCTGTCTGAACACAATAGCTCAGCTGGGAGATCGTTGTATCAATATCATATAGTTAGTACAGCGAGCACCTCAGTTTTTTTTTGTTGAGCTTGCTGTGTTGAACAAAAAAAAAAAAACTTAAAGTGTATACCAGACTTTAGTTTATTAATGTGGTGAAAATTTACCTTGCAAATTATACCCAATCACGCTCATAGAAAAAAAAATTTGCTTAGACATGATTGGATGATGAATGTCAGGAGAACTTGCATCTCACTAACAAAGCTAAGGGAAAATATCCCTGCAAAATAAAAATAAAATTCTTGCAAAGTGAACAGCCCATTTGCCTTTAGTAAATTGACCCTATTGTGTCTGCATGGGCACTGTTGTGTATAGCTGACTGGCCCATTGTAATATATGGTAGCATGTATTTTTGGGAATATGGGGCCAAAAGTCTCATTTGTAATAGGGACACAATAAATGCTGGTTTCCCCAAATAGAGGAGAATCAGTAGGTGAAGGCAATGTACATGTTATTTGATAATAAATACAGGTTCAATATTTAATAGTGTGTTCTTATGTTCAATGCATTTTAAAGTTGCTGTAAAACATGTCTTTAAATAATGCATCATTTATGGAGGAATGGTGACAGCATCCAGGCTTTATTATACATCTTCTCTCCAAAGCAGTTCTTAGCATGACGTATGGTTTTTATTCACACTTGCTGAGATTAAATTTAATGTTCTTCAGGGAATATCAGGTATACCATATTCCCAAGGCTGAGAAGATAAATGCAGAAAAATGTTATACTTCATACTTTACTATACTGACAGTCTGCGTTGTAGTAATAATGATAGACTAAGGCTGACATTTCATTAACACTGCCAGAATCACACCGCTAACAATACAGCCACCTATATCATTCTACTTTAAATGATTTTTTTGCAGTATTAAGTAATAAAGTGCAACTATATTTTATAGAACTCTTTTATGCCATGTTTCCATCATATTGGAGAACATTTTAGAGGTAATATTTATTTATTTATTTTTGTGTGCAGCTGTGCATCCTTTTCTTGTAATATTTTCACTATAAATTAACAAAACCATGTCTATGTTTTAGGGCTGTGGGAAGTTTTATTCCTCGATTAATCGTTAATTTTTTTGATTGATCAATACTAGTGGTGCAATGGATCGTAAATGATCCGTGATCCAAACGGGTCACCATATGCGGATCGGCACACCACGTGATCCACGGAGCTTCGCTGCTGCCTCGGCCATAGGAAAGGCCGCGGCTTCGGCCTAGCTCCCGGAACAGCAGCCATCTTGGTCTACCCGGCGGCGGCCGAGGTGAGCCTAGAGCGGTGTGCTGACGTCATCACTCGGCCTCAACTGCTCGTGTTCGGCAGGCTTCTCTGGTAAGACTAAGCAAGCACTAATCTTCCTATACAGTGGGGGAGATGTGGACCATATTACAGTGGGGAGATGTCTGTGGATTACAGTGGGGAGATGTCTGTGGATATTACAATGGGGAGATGTCTGTGGATATCACAGTGGGGAGATATCTGTGGATATTACAGTGGGGGAGATGTCTGTGGATATCACAGTGGGGAGATGTCTGTGGATATTACAATGGGGGAGATGTCTGTGGATATTACAGTGGGGGAGATGTCTGTGGATATTACAGTGGGGGGAGATGTCTGTGGATATTACAGTGGGGGAGATGTCTGTGGATATTACAGTGGGGGAGATGTCTGTGGATATTACAGTGGGGGAGATGTCTGTGGATATTACAGTGGGGGAGATGTCTGTGGATATTACAGTGGGGGAGATGTTTGTGGATATTACAGAGGGGAGAGATGTCTGTGGATATTACAGTGGGGGGAGATGTCTGTGGATATTACAGTGGGGGAGATGTCTGTGGATATTACAGTGGGGGGAGATGTCTGTGGATATTACAGTTGGGGAGATGTCTGTGGATATTACAGTGGGGGGAGATGTCTGTGGATATTACAGTGGGGGAGATGTCTGTGGATATTACAGTGGGGGAGATGTCTGTGGATATTACAGTGGGGGGAGATGTCTGTGGATATTACAGTGGGGGGAGATGTCTGTGGATATTACAGTGGGGAGAGATTGTGGATATTACAGTGGGAGAGATGTCTGTGGATATTACAGTGGGGACTTTATATGGTGGTGATCCGAAAAATGTATGTGCGTTATAATTAATCAAAATTAGTTGATTAATCGATTAAAAAAAAATTGACTAATAGCACATGAAAATTTTAATCAGTAACAGCCCTACTATGTTTGCATCATCACTTAGGCCCCGTACACACAGTCGGACAAAACCAATGAGAATGAACCGAAGTTCAGTTTCATCGGACCAAACTGACCGCGTGTATAGGCCATCGGTCTGTTTTCCTTCGGTCCAAAATTTTAAAACATGCTTCAAAACCGAACCGATGGACCGCTGCCCGATCGGACCAAACCGATGGTTAGTACAGAAAAGCATTGGTTCAAAACCCGTGCATGCTCAGAATCAAGTTGACGCATGCTTGGAAGCATTGAACTTCGTTTTTTTTCAGCACGTCGTGTGTTTTACGTCACCGCGTTCTGACCCGATCGGATTTTGAACTGATGGTGTGTACACACATCAGACCATCAGGCCACTTCAGCGATGAACCAATGAAAACGGTCCGTCGGACCATTCTCATCGGTTTTGTCCGACCGTGTGTACAAGGCCTCATTCAGCAAGAAATTACAAAGCATTCAAATCTGGTATTGACAGGTGTTTCTCTCTTGTCAGGCGAGCCTTGGCACATCATCTCTAGCCCATTTCCCTAAAGATTCAGCCCCCAAGCCTAAGTAACTTATAGCTTCATCTGCTTTGAACTAAACATTTTCTCGACAGGAATAATAATAACTGGCAGTGCACATTGGTGATGTTTGTGGCCTTGCATGCACATCAATAATTAACGTCCATAATAAGCAGTGATTTGCAAAATGTTAATCTTCTTAAATCAGGGTCTTTTTTTACTAATGAATTTCTTATATCCCTCAGAAATTATGCAATTTTTGAAGCCTAGTTCCAGTGTATTTAGCTATTTGCTAATAAATGCTACTAGCCGGGTGTCACTGCTTTTTATTACTTCCTGCTTTAGTTTAGTGCTGTTCATCTGTTTAATTACTGTGGTACTGCACCATTACTGTCTACTGTGTACTGTGAGTAGTAAACATTACCAACAAAAGCCAGGAACACTGATTACGACCATCCATATCAACTATTGTGTACATGACTACTCAGAGAGGTGGGCAGGAATTGGACATAATTGTTTCCAATGCACAATTCAGAGTATGTTTGTGATGCTGGTAAGGATCTAAAAAAGGGTAATAATGGATAATAATGTAATTTCAAATTCCATTTTGAAAACAAATAAATAAAGCTGTTGCTAATAATAATGTAATTTCAAATTCCATTTTGAAAAAAAAAAATACTGACATATTTGAAACTGCAGATTGTACTTCTATTGATGCCATATATAAGACTGCAGCCCTTGTTGTCTATAGTTTACTTCTAATCCAGAAGATCTAAAAGAAAACAGATAGGGTCTCCCTATATAGTACAGAGGCCATCTGTCACACCAGCACACTGACAACTACATCTCAGTCTACAGGATTTGTGTGGGTTTATTGCAGAAGAACTCTAAGGCCGCGTACACACAATCGGTTAAACCGATGAGAACGGTCTGATGGACCGTTTTCATCGGTCCAAACCAATCATGTGTGGGCGCCATTGGTTATTTATCCATCGGTTAAAAAAAGTCAACTTGTTTTAAATTTAACCGATGGATTCCTAACCGATAGAAAAAAAAAAGATTGTTAGTAGGCACAACCATCGGTTAAAAATCCACGCATGCTCAGAATCAAGTCGACGCATGCTTGGAAGCATTGAACTTCGTTTTTTTCAGCACGTCGTGTGTTTTACGTTACCGCGTTCTGACACGGTCGTTTTTTTAACCGATGGTGTGTAGGCACGACGGACCATCAGTCAGCTTCATCGGTTAA
Source organism: Rana temporaria (assembly GCF_905171775.1). NCBI lineage: Eukaryota > Metazoa > Chordata > Amphibia > Anura > Ranidae > Rana > Rana temporaria. The sequence goes on along the minus strand of NC_053491.1, from coordinate 69,709,536 downwards.
CCGATGAAAACGGTTCATCAGACCGTTCTCATCGGATGGACCGATCGTGTGTACAGGGCTTAACAAGAGAGGGGTTTAGGGTCACTGGATTCTCCAAAATGATTAGCAACAACAGAAAAAGTACAACATTCTCTTTAGTCTCTTAGTAGCAGCTTCCTTGAAGGTTGCTGGGGATGATCGGAATACCTGAGGCCCCCCAACTGTACACTGCAAAGCATCCATTAGCAAATGGTTCCCTTTTACTGCTACATAAATATCAGTCCCCAGTAAAATCTTTACTCACTGTGTCCCAGGATGTGTCTGCCGCCCAGTCTCTACAGGTAGATCCTTAATGATGGAAATGGCAAAGTTCTCTTCCAGACCTGGACTCTAAAACAGTCCGTCAGCAGGTCTCTCCTTTTTCAGCTGGCCCTTAACACAGCAAATACTGAGGCCCAAACGGTAGTCTCTTATCTTAGTGATACTTCTCCTTGGGGAAGCAGCCCCTGGAGTACTTTAACTTTCCCTGATGAGGAAAGGACCACCTGCTTAGTCCTCCTGTCTATTTATTATCTTCCCAACCACCTTCTGGATGTCTTCAGCCAGGGATTGAACAGGGTATGATTAATATTCATCTGATTGGTTGACTCTTCCTCCAGAGGCAGGGGGAAGCAATTAAACTCTTAGCTCATGAACCCTGAGAAGCATCACACACTATTGTGGAGCCACAAACTAAATTGACCTAACAGTCTAACTGGGAGGGCAATACCAGTATATCAACAGGTAATCCACTGTAGCGCAACTTTCCTTTGTACTTTATTACATCAATCCTTATTAGACATGTGCACTGCCAAAAAAATCGTTTTTTTCCTTTATGTTATTTTCGTTTTTCTTTATTTTTTCGCAAATTCATAAATTTGGGAAATTCGAAAATTTCGAAGATTGAAAAATTTGAAATTAGAATTTTCGAAATTCGAAAAATTCGAAAATCGAAATTTCGAAAATTGAAAAATTCGAAAATCGAAATTTCGAAAATTGAAAAATTGAAAAATTCGAAATTTCGAAAATTTAAAAATTCGAAATTCGAATTTTCTAAATTCGAAAAAAAATTTAAATTTTCGAAATTTAAATTTTCGAAATTTCGATTTTCGAAATTTCGATTTTCGAATTTTTCGAATTTTGAAAATTCGAATTTCGAATTTTTAAATTTTCGAAATTTCGAATTTTTCAATTTTTCAATTTTCGAAATTTCGATTTTCGAATTTTTCAATTTTTCGAAAATCAAAATTTCGAAAATTGAAAAATTCGAAAATTTTCGAAATTTCGATTTTCGAATTTTTCAATTTTTGAAATTTCGATTTTCGAATTTTTCAAATTTCGATTTTCGAATTTTTCGAAAATTCGAATTTAGAATTTTTCAATTTTCGAAATTTTGAACATTCGTATTTCCGAATTTTCGTATTTCCGAATATTTTCGTATTTCCGAATTTTCGTATTTTCGAATTTTTCGAAATTCGAATTTTCAAAATTCGAAAAATTCGAAAATCGAAATTACGAAAATTGAAAAATTCGAAAATCGAAATTTCGAAAATTTTCGAATTTTTCAATTTTCGAAATTTTGATTTTCGAATTTTTCAATTTTCGAAATGTCGATTTTCGAATTTTTCGAATTTAGAAATTTCGAATTTTTAAATTTTCGAAATTTCGAATTTCGAATTTTTAAATTTTTCAATTTTCGAAATTTCAATTTTTCAATTTAGAACATTCGAATTTCGAATTTCGAATTTTTAAATTTTCGAAATTTCGAATTTTTAAATTTTCGAAATTTCGAATTTTTCAATTTTTCAATTTTCGAAATTTCGAAAATTTTCGAATTTTTCAATTTTCGAAATTTTGATTTTCGAATTTTTCAATTTTCGAAATTTCGATTTTCGAATTTTTCGAATTTAGAAAATTCGAATTTCGAATTTTTCAATTTTCGAAATTTCGAATTTTTCAATTTTTCAATTTTCGAAATTTCGATTTTCGAATTTTTCAATTTTCAAATTTTTCAATTCGAAATTTCGATTTTCGAATTTTTCGAATTTTGAAAATTCGAATTTCGAAAAATTCGAAAATCCGAAAATTGTATATGGCTATTAAAACGCTCATAAAACGCTCCAAAAATGCCCCTCTCCATTGAAATGAATTGAAAACGCTGTAAAAACGCGGTAAAACGTGGTAAAAACGCAGTAAAATAGCAGTGTTTTACTGTTTTTTTTAACGCTCCGCTATAGGTGTTTCCAGTGTGAAAGGGCTTTTACCGCTCCAGACAAAAGAAAGCCCAGCAATTGGCCCAGCTGCATATGTATAGGGGGAGGAGTCTGTCTTAGTCAATCACATCGCTTGCTTTTTGTAAATTTGCATATTTCAGGAAAGCACTTCCATTCCTTGAATTTTTATATTTTCTCAGTAATAAATGAGAAAAAAAGATGATGATGCTATGGGGAAAGTAAAACTAGTAATAGTTTAGTAGATATCGCCTGCAATTGCACTGAAAAAAAAAGTGTAAAAATTTTCTCTCCCTAAGTTGGGGGGAACAAATTTTCCCACCCTTTATCTATAACTGACACCATCACAGCATAGTAGGATGTGAGAGCAGGGTTGGATGATATCTATCCATTAGTGATAGCTAGTGTATCGTGTGGCTGATCTCTATAGGATGGTGTCCCAGAGCTTAAACACCACATCCAAGTTGTGCTGAAGAAGCTGTGTCTATGGAGCCAAGAGCTTCCCTTCAATGGGATGACATTGGAATGCAGAGAACATCGCTTCTCAGCCTTTTGGCTAAGATCAAGTGTGATGTTAGAGCATTTTTATTTCATGTTATGAATGTCTTATAAATGGAAAAGCTTTAACTAGACATGTGCACTGCCAAAAAAATCTTTTTTTTCCTTTATGTTATTTTCGTTTTTCTTTATTTTTTTCGTAAATTCGTAAATCCGTTTTTGTTTCATTCGTTTTTTATATTTTTTCGTAAATTCGCAAATTTCGAAAAAAATATTTTTTTCGTTTTTTTGCTTTTTTCGTAAATTCGGGAAATTTTCGGATTTCCGAAAAAGCAAAAGTGAAAAATTGGAAAATTCGAAAATTTGGAATTTCGAAAATTCGGAATTTCGAAAATTCTAAATTTCGCATTTTCAAAATTTCGTATTTCTAATTTTTCAGTTTTCGAATTTTTTCATTTTCGAATTTTTCAGTTTTCGAATTTTCGAAATTTTGAAATTTCGTATTTCCGAATTTTCGTATTTCGAAATTTCGAAAATTGAAAAATTTGAAAATTGAAAAATTCGAAAATCGAAAATTCGAAAATTCAAAAATTCGAAAACCTAAAAAATCGAAAACTGAAAAATTCGAAAATTTAAAAATTTGAAAACTGAAAAATTCGAAATTTCGAAAATTTAAAAATTCGAAATGTCAAAAATGCGAAAATGTAAAAATTCGGAATTTCGGAAATTCGTAAATTTCCGAAACTTTTTTTTTCCGTTTCATTCGTTTTTTTCATTTCATTCGTTTTTTTCGTTTTTTGCTTTTTCGGAAATCCGAAAATTTCCCGAATTTACGAATTTACGAAAAAAGCAAAAAAACGAAAAAAATATTTTTTTCGAAATTTACGAATTTCCGAAAAAATATAAAAAACGAATGAGACAAGAACGGATTTACGAATTTACGAAAAAAATAAATTCGTATTTCCGAATTTCCGAAATTCCGAAAATTGTAAATACGAAAATTCGTAAATTAAAAAAACAGAAATCCAAAAATTCGTAAATTCGTAAATACGAATTTGCGGAAATACGAAAATTCGTAAATTAGAATTTTCGGAAATACGAAAATTTGTAAATAAAAAATTCCTAAATACGAAAATTCGTAATTAACGATTTTCAGAATTTTCGTAAAAAAACGAATTAGAAACAAAACGAATTGCACATGTCTAATCCTTATATAACCAGGGGTATAACCCAAGAAGCCCATATGGCTGCTAAAGGGCCTGATGATGGGTGGGGGGCCCCATTTGAGAGGCTGTTGAGGAAAATGAACCTGTGACATCTCCAGTTTGCAACTGCTGAAGTGAGATGCATGAAAGGAGTCTTTAGAATGGTCTCTAGTCAAAGATACCCCTTGGTTATGTGTGTAGAAAGCAAAATCTGTTTAGCTGTCTTGGCAGAGTAGATGTATTTCTCTTAGAACATCTGCTGCAGCCCAGCCACTTTGAAACAACCCCTTGTTTTTTCACATGTAAATAATAGTTTTCTCAAAAGCATTTTTTATTATGTTTCTGTTTCATATACTGTATGTACAGTATTGTGCTGACCTGCCACTACATTGTTGAGATGAAAGCAAGTAAAACTACATTTAGTAATACAGTATACAAATGGTTTCTTGTATCAATGGCTTTGGGTTTGAAATCCATATACTAAAATAGTTGACATTATAGGATACTGAGGTATCTGACAGTGGGACATGGCAGCTTGGCTGTGAATCTTTTCCCAAAAGAAGTTTCTGACCTCACATCAATACATAAATCTACCGTGAACTCAGATCAATATATCAATTAACTTTGTGCAAGTATTTCTCCTGAGAACGCTATGGTGTCAATGTCTGCACACAGTTATCTGCACAGTTTTGACAAACAGGTGTCAAATCTCATATAATGATAACATATGAGATAAAACTAATTTCTGCAATCCCTTCAAGAATCAATGTTTGAAAGGTCATGTCAGAAGCTGACCAATTCTGACACCACCAGTAGAGTTGAGCAGCTACTGAAAATAACTTGTATCTGAAAGTCATAAATTAGGTTCTGGGCTGCATGTAACATATTTCATAGATCTACAACAGGAATGCTCTTTTACTAAGACTAGGTTCACACTATTGTGGTTTTCTGGCTGTGTTTGCAGGGCACAGTAGCCATAATCATTTGAACTGGCTGCTGTACCCACAAAGATGCAAGGATAAGATCCCTGCACCTTTTGCAAAATTGCAGCTGAAGGGAAACGGGAAAAGGTGCATCTGCTAACAGCAGGACGTTTTTTGATGCAGGTGTCGGAAAGTGTGAGATTTACACTGTCCTAAACGTGCAGTATTGTGAACTTAGCCAAAAGTTATAGACATAAAATGACCTTTGTCCCATCTTTTTTTCTTTTTTTTTTTAAAGTGTATTTTGTGCATGTACTCAAGAGAGGAGCCGGACTGCAGGAGTTTGGAGTAGGCAGGCCTCCCCCAGAGACAATCTACCACCTTTCTCCATGCCCCGGGTGGCAATGGCGGGTGTGTGAGGAGGTCCTCCCACACAGCCCGCCCTACCTGCTCCGCTTTGAAGCCCAACGGGGCAGAGGGACTCTCTATAAGGGAGTGAGAGGATCTAGCCCGCTCAACCAGCCCCGTTAGTCCTTCGCCTCTCTTTTTAGAGACCGCGTGGTCAAAGTGCGTGCATGTTAACCCAATTTCGAGTGCGTCTAAGTGTGGTGGTTTTTGTGGGAGGGGGGTGGGCGTACTAAGCGCAGGCTTACCTCGCATAGCACACCCACCGGGAGCCGGGCTGAGACCACCAACCTTTGTCCCATCTAACCTGTCACTGTACACCAGGGGGTCTCCAACTGGTGGCCCTCCAGCTGTTGCAAAACTGCAAGTCCCATCATGCCTCTGCCAGTGGCAGTCAAGCTTGTAACTGTCAGCCTTGCAATGCCTCATGGGACTTGTAGTTTCGCGAAACAGCTGGAGGGCCGCTAGTTTGAGACCCCTGATGTACACACTTTCAAATCTTTCCCGTCATTCAATGATACACATTTCTCAGGGAAAAAATAGTCACCCAAATTCAGAATTCAGGGTATTATTCGTCTTTTTTAAATGCAGTTTAGTGAAAAAGTATAGACTTTATTTTTTTATTTTATGGCTAGCTGATAAGTGTGCTAGGAAAATTTGTATATTTTATTGTTCTGTGATATGCCCTGCTCTTGTGCACCTTACTTTTAAAGCAATTTTTACATTGAGCAGAATGTGTACCATTTTTTCTTTGCTTCTTGGATGTGGTGTAGATACACACTGGAGGTCTTCAGCTGCCAGTAAGTTAGTCTGGGCTTCTGGCATGTTCCTGCACCTTTTAGGTGGATGAGACTACGTCAAAAGCATGCCTGCTCTCAATTTGTGGGCTTTTTTAAACATTGCAGGGGCAGATCCACAAAGATCTGCACCCGCGCAGCGTATCAGAGATACGCTACGCCGCCGTACCTTACCTGGCTTTAAATCGAATCCTTAAAGATTTTGCACCGTAAGTTACGGCGGCGTAGTCTATCTCTGGCGGCAGAATTTAAATCGGCAATTAGGGGGCGGGTTTCATTTAAATGAACCGAACGAACTGCGAATGCGCCGTCCCGAAATTTCCCGCCGTGCATTGCGCTAAATGACGTCGCTAGGACATCATTTTTTTTAACATAGACGTAAATTACGTCCATCCCGATTCACGGACGACTTACGCAAAAAAAAAAAAAAAATTCAAATTAAACGCGGGAACGACGGCCATACTTAACATGGCAAATCTAACTATACGCCGCAAAACACCAGCTTTAACTATACGCCGGAAAAAGCCGACTAGAGACGACGTAAAAGAATGTGATGGCCGCGCGTACGTTCGTGGATCGTCGGAAATAGCTAATTTGCATACCCGACGCGGAAAATGTCGCAAACTCCACCCAGCGGACGCCAAAGTATTGCATCTACGATCCGAAGGCGTACGAAGCCGTACGCCTGTCGGATCTAACCCAGATGCCGTCGTATCTTGGTTTGAGGATTCAAACTAAAGATAGGGCGAGGGTAATTTGAAAGTACGCCGGCGTATCAGTAGATACGCCGGCGTACTCGCTCTGTGGATCTGCCCCGCAGAGTGGTCTTGGCATGGCAGTGTGGATTCCCATATATTTTCAAACCTATGCAATAAAAAAATTACGAGTTCACATGTGCGGTGCATTTTGACAGCCTATTCATTTAAATGGGCTGCAAAACATTGAACTGTGGAAAAAGTAATGTTTGTACTACTTTTAAAAACACACTGCAGAATTATACGATTTGGCACCTACAAACACGCTGCATTTGTGAAGCCATTGACAATATATTGGCACCCACATGCAGATCCCAAGAACAGCACATTCACCTGCAGTGCACAAAAACATACCTTTCCCACACCTCGTTCTGGTATGAATGGGCCCTAATACAAACTGTTTTTATTTTTATTTATTACAGGTGCTTACGGTATATAGCACTGCCAATTTACACAATATTTATTATACATTCACACCAGCCCCTGCCCTCAAGGAGCTTACAATATAAGGTCCCTAACTCACACTCATATATAGACTGGAGCAAATTAACCTATCAACATTCGAAGTGTTAGTGGAAACCCATGCAGGGATAAAATGCAAACTCCATGTCGGTATTCTTATGGTTGGGATTCAAACCAACATTCCTAGTGCTGCTAAGCTCAAGTGGTAATCACTATGTGACTCATTTTTTGAAAATAAAAAATAAGTAAAATATTAAATGTGAGGTAAATGCATGTACCGTACATTTGTTAAAATAATGAGATAAATACTGCAAAAAATGTGAGCTAAATCATTTAAAGAGGATGTCCGCTAAAAAAAATATTAAAAGTCAGCAGCTACAAATACTGCAGCTGCTGACTTTTAATATCGTCCTGGAGTCCAGCGCCGTCCGCAGCAGAGGACGAGCAATCGCTCATCACTTTGCTCCCCCCCGCCATCCTCGGTGAGGGAACCAGGAAGTGAAGCGCTCCGGCTTCACTGCCCGGTTCCCTACGGTGCATGCGCGAGTTGCGCTGTGCCTGCTGATTGGCTCCCGCTGTGCTCTGGGGGCCGAATGTGACACCGGAGGGGGGAGGGTTCCGATCAGCGGGAGTTCCACTGTAGGGTGGAGCTCCGCTTTAAGTCAATTCACGAAAACATAAATATTCGGTATTTATCACCTGGTATTTTAGAAATGTACAAAATAACAATTAGATGAACTCTGCACTAGCCATGAAGTGAAAAGTATACAATGTATCAGTGTGAAAATGTTCTCCTCGAGCTCAGGAATGTAAATAAATTGTAACATTTTATCAGAGGGAGATCGTTTTGTGAATGAAAGCACCCTTGAATGTTTTCATAGTTTCACAATATTCCTGTGTGCTTTCTGGTGCAGTGTTAGCCTGTAAAAAAATTAAAAAAATAACACAAAATGTAAGTGATAAATATCGCAAAACATAAATATTTCATGTATTCGCTAAATATTTATTTTAACTAAAAAATGTATGTGGTATTTATCTCTGAGGCCGAGTACTCACGAGCAGACATGTCCGATGAAACCGGTCCGCGGACCGTTTTCATCGGACATGTCTGCCTGGGGACTTCTGTTCGATGGCTGTACACACCATCGAACAGAATTCCGCGCGTAAACAATACGCGGGGCGTGTCCGTGGTGTCGCCGCGTCGATGACGCGGTGTCGCCGCGACAATGACGCAGCGACGTGGGCGGGCCTGCCTTTTAAATGCTTCCACGCATGCGTCAAAGTCATTCGACGCATGCGAGGGATGGCGGGCGGCCGGACATGTACGGTAGGTCTGTACAGACGACCGTACATTTCGGGGGGACAGGTTTCCAGCGGACTGTTTTAAAGCAAGTCCAGGAAACAGTTGTCCGCTGGAAACCTGTCCGATCCGCCCGAAAATGGTCCTCTCGGGCCTACACATGGCCAAACATGTCTGCTGAAACTGGTCCGCGGACCAGTTTCAGCAGACATGTTTGGTCGTGAGTACGGGGCCTTAGTGAGATGATCCCTGTCAAGTGTGTTGGAGAATTTTTTGCATTGTATTTTTCTGTGATCCGTCCTGCCAATGTGCTCAATAAGCCGGGCAAACACTATTTTTTTTTTTTGTTCAACCCAGCGGGTTGAATGGAAAAAAAACCTGTCAGCTCCAATCGGAGCTGCTGTACTAACCATGTTAGGTTCGTTTAGCGATCTCCGCCACCAGAACACTCCAATCAGTGCTTTCTGCCATTGGCTGAGAGCGTTGATCGGGAGTCAGTCAGATGCTGGTTTTCCAGCACGCACATCCAACAAGCCAGCCGAATGACCGGCTTCTGTCAGACAGACCGACATACACACAAGACGAATGTCTGCCATTTTTTTTGAACCGCCAGTTGTCTCCTGTCATTCGACCCATGTGTATCCGGCTTTACTTAAAAGCTAATTATAAAGTGATCAAAGACAGTTTTACTTTGCTTGTCAGATTTAATATTTACAGCCAATATCTACAAACAGGAACATCTAAATGTGACCCCCTCCCTTCTCCATATATAAAAACATTAATTCACAGTCACCTTGAACAATGGTGTTTATGGATTTTTATTCATATGAAAGATAAAGCCTAATACACATGGGCCGAATGTCAGGTGGCATCCGCCAGTTCAGTAAGAGCTGTCTGACATTCGGCCCATGTGTACTGGAGTCGGTCCAACAGAAGCTGGCCGTTATTCATGACCGAAAAAGGTCTGCTGAGCAGCTCCCGGTCAGCGCTCTCAGCCAATGGCTGAGTGCGCTGACCAGAGTGTTCTGGCGGGGGGGGGGGCTGTCCAAATGTCAGAACACAATAGGACAGCAGGGGAGATTGATGTACTAATGTCATATAGTTAGTAAAGTGGCTCCCCTTGCCCACTGGGTTGAATTAAAAAAATACTAGCGTGTATAGGGCTTAAAGAAGAGCTCCAGGCTCCTTCAGATTTTTTTTAAAGTCAGTAGCTGCAAATACTGTAGCTGCTGACTTTTAATATTAGAACACTTACCTGTCCAGGGAGCCCGCGGTGTCCTCACCCAAGCCGATTTTTCAATTAGCTATCGGGTGCTGCCACCGCCATCTCCTCTGAGGGAAACCGGCAGTGAGGGCTTGCAGCTTCACAGCTGGTTCCCTACTGCGTATGCACTCTGTGACTGAGCCGGCTGCGGGGAAAGTAGGAGGGGGTCAAACTTTCAACTGAGTTTGCAGTGACAAACTTATCTGGAAGTGGGAGCGGTGCCTGTCAAAAACAGGTAACCGCTCCCCCCCAAGAGGTATCAAATGTGGCAGCGGAGGAGGGGTGGAGGCAGACAAGCGGAGCTTCCCCTTTTGGGTGGAGCTCCACTTTAAGTTTGTGGCTGTATTTTGCCTGAACAATTTTACCTACTGTAGTTTATGTAGCATATACATAACACAGTATTGGAATGTGAACTGAGAAACTATGTTTTAATGTGCCAGATGGGACTGAAAGTAGGAAAGAACAAGTAGCCCAACAAATTTTAAATCACAACAAAAAAAAATGCAGTTCAAGTCCTGACATCCAGCCATGGCTCGCACTATATGTAACAAAGATTAATAACTGTACACAGTGCAGGAGTCTTCTTCCAATTCTTGTTTGTTATATTATCCACTTTATTATATCCAAAGGTAAGGTAGATTTTGTACCAACATTCCCAGCACAGTCTGTTACACGGAATGCTGTATATCAGGTTAATAACATACTTGATAGGTAAGTATGATATCTTCTTTAAAAGCCCTTAAATTTTCTGTTTGCATTCTCAGTTCTGACACAAACACACACACACTTACTGGCTCTCTGTCACACAGTGTTCAATACCATGGTTCGCAATTACAAATTTTTCATGAGGATTTCTCCCAATCTTTGTACTTGTTTTCTCTTTCTACATGAATTCATTTCAAGAATTTATAGATTACCCGTACGTTCTATAACATCACCTCTGCAATGCCACAATACACAGGTTTTGCTGATCCACCACACTCTGTTTTCTATTTAAAGCACTAAGCTTTCATTTTAAGCAAGTCTTTAACCACTTAAGCCCCGGACCTTTAGGCAGCTAAATGCCCAGGCCAGGTTTTGCGATTCGGCACTGCGTCGCTTTAACAGACAATTGCGCGGTTGTGCGACGTGGCTCCCAAACAAAATTGGCGTCCTTTTTTCCCCACAAATAGAGCTTTATTTTGGTGGTATTTGATCACCTCTGCGGTTTTTATTTTTTGCGCTATAAACAAAAATAGAGCGACAATTTTGAAAAAAATGCAATATTTTTTACTTTTTGCTGTAATAAATATCTCCCAAAAACATATATAAAATTTTTTTTTTCCTCAGTTTAGGCCGATACGTATTCTTCTACCTATTTTTGGTAAAAAAAATCGCAATAAGCGTTTATCGATTGGTTTGCGCAAAATGTATAGCGTTTACAAAATAAGGGATATTTTTATTGCATTTTTATTATTTTTTTTTTTTTTACTACTAATGGCGGCGATCAGCGTTTTTTTTCGTGACTGCGACATTATGGCGGCCACTTTTTTGGGACCATTGTCATTTTCACAGCAAAAAATGCATTTAAATTGCATTCTTTATTGTGAAAATGACAGTTGCAGTTTGGGAGTTAACCACAGGGGGCGCTGAACGTGTTGGGCTTCACCTAGTGTGTGTTTACAACAGTAGGGGGGTGTGGCTGTAGGTCTGATGTCATCGATTGTGTCTCCCCTATAAAGGGGATGACACGATCGATGCGCCGCCACAGTGAAGCACGGGGAAGCTGTGTTTATATACGGCTCTCCCCGTTCTTCAGCTCCGGGGAGCGATCGCGACGGAGCGGCTATAAACGAATAGCCGTGCCGTCGTCCCGGATCGCTCCACGCGGGAATCCGCCCGCCGCAAAGCGCGGTGACGTACAACACGTACAATGGTACAATAAAGGGGAAGTTCCATTCGAATGGAATTCAAACTTGCTTCTGAGCATGCACTTTTTCCCCCCCTCATTAAAGCGTACACACGACCGTTTTTCACGACGTGAAAAACAATGAGAAAAAATAGAGCAGGTTCTAAAAAATGTTTGCCCATTTTTCTCGTCGAGCATACACACGACTGTTTTTCACAACCAATTTTAAAAATGGCATTTTTCTCGTTATGAAAAATGGTCGTGTGCATAACATACAGTAGCTCCACCGGCAAGGCGATTCTTCAACTATCTATTACCCTAACAGAATTTATACAGTGCTAGCCATGTTTCCCTATAGCAGGCTTGTGTGGTCAGTAGGGCTATGTCTGATGCTGGAATACAGTTCTTTCAGTTTTATTAAGCACCATTTTTTTGCTATTTCTGTATCTTTATGATAAAATATATGGAGATAAATGACTTTTTGGTCTTGACTGTGGTCACTCCTCATCAACAGCATGTCATGGTCTGAATATAATGTATATATACAGAATTTAAGAGTGTGAACAGCATCAGCATATGATATTTATGCAACTAACCAGTTGGATCCCAACAAAACCACCAACCTAATGTATATATAATACAAAGGGGTTACAGCACAAAAGGTATAAACATATAACCAGTAATATAACTACTTCAGGTATCCCTGCCCTTTATACAGGCATACCCCGCTTTAAGTACACTCACTTTACATACACTCGTGAGTAAGGACATACCTACGAGTGTATGTAAAGTGCCTTACAAGCACTGTACAGACATTTTGCAGCCGCAGTAGAAGGAGCTGAAGCTCAGAGAGCATAGCCTGCCCTGTTCCAGTGTGCCCCTGACACCCCCACTACAGCCCCTGAGACCTTAACTACAGCTCCTAACACCCCCACTACACCCCCTAACCCCCCACTACACCCTATAAGTGAAAAAGGGCATTGTTTCACTTTAAGTACATTTTCGTTTTACATACATGCTCTGGTCCCATTGTGTACTTAAAAGTGGGGTATGCCTGTAGTTACCAATGTGCACAATGCAGTGAGATAGAAATATGAGGGCTAAGGTCCTCAAAAAGCTTGATATATACAACACATGAGATACCAAAGAGGCATTACCACCTATTAATCCTTTTGGGATCCACCTGGAAATTTCATAGATATTTTTTGCTGGTGCTGTCCAAACGATTATATTTTGTGTTTTTCCTAATTGTGGATGTGCATGGCTTGATTTTGGTCCAGTGCTGTTTTTACCTTCAGCTGTGTCTGCCCTATATTGGCACTATGGGCCAGATCCACAAAGAGCCGGCGTAACGTAAAAATTCCCATTTAAGTTACACTGCCTTAAAATTTCTACCTAAGTGCCCGATCCACAAAGCACTTACCTAGAAATTTTCGGATGTGTAGCTTAAATTCCGCCAGCGCAAGGCATTCCTCTTCAAATGGGGGCGATTCCCATTTAAATTAGGCACGCTCCCGCGCCGGCCGTACTGCGCATGCTCGTGACGTAATTTTCCCGACGTGCATAGCGCGAAATTACGTTACGCCGAGCTTTGTGGATCGCAACGGGTCAATAAAGTTGCGTCGGGGAAAAAAAAAGGTACGGCGGGGAAAAAAAATTTAAAACAAAAAAAAAAACGCGTTGCTGGACAGAAGGGTCTGCTTTTACAAGGTGTAAACAGTTTACACTTTGTAAAAGCAACCCTAATTTTACGATTGCAAACTAAAACTTACGGAGAAAAAACGAAGCTGAAAAGCTTTGTGGATCTCCGTAAGTGCTAATTTGCATACCCGAGGCGGCATTTCGACACAAAATGCCCCCAGCGGCGGATGCGGTACTGCATCCTAAGATCCGGCAGTGTAAGTCCCTTACACATGTCGGATCTTCTGTCTATCTCTTGGAAACTGATTCTGTGGATCAGTTCCAAAGATAGAAACAGGGATACGACGGCGTATCAGTAGATACGCCGGCGTATCCCTTTTGAGGATCTGGCCCTATATGTTTATATTTTCTAATATAAGAGTTGGTAAGATAGAGTAGGGACTGGCCAGAGACAGATAATTTTGACACAGTTGGCTAGTTTGAACATGTATTGTAATAAATGGTAACTAAGAATAGAGATGGCCTGCCGGTTCGCCCGGCTGTCATTTCGTGGCAAAATTTGCGTGTTCGCGGTCCGCCAAACCGGCGGACATCTGGCGATGTTCGTGGTGGTCTGCAATGTTACATGGGTAAGAACTTTGACCTATGACACATCCATCAGGTGGTGCAGGACAGCCAATTGAGTAATTTCAGCACATGGACATACCCCCTACCTTATAAATAGACCTGATCTGGCGGCCATCTTACATTCTGCTTTTTGACAGTGTAGGGAGAGGGTGCTGTTTGGAGCAGAGACAGGCTGTATTCAATCAAATAGCTATCTAAGGCCACGTACACACGGTCGTTCCAAACCGATGAGAATGGTCCGATGGGCCATTTCCATTGGTTCACCGCTGAAGTGGCCTGATGGTGTGATGTACGTACACACGACGTGCTGAATAAAATGAAGTTCAATGCTTCCAAGCATGCGTCGACTTGATTCTGAGCATGCGCGGGTTTTGAACCGATGCTTTCTGTACTAACCATTGGTTTGGACCGATCGGGCAGCGGGCCATCGGTTCGATTTAAAAGCATGTTTTAAAATTTTGGACCGAAGTACAACAGACCGATGGGCTATACAAACGGTCGGTTTGAACCGATGAAACTGAACCTCGGTCCATTCTCATCGGTTTTGTCCAACCGTGTGTACACGGCCTAAAAGGTCCACAAAAGTCTTTTTAAGGACTGGTATAGGTGTGCTACTTGCTCAACAGTATATAGGTGTCTGATACATTCATATACTTTTTGTCAGTGTAGGGAGAGGTTGGCGTTTCCAGCAGGGACAGACTTTAGTAACACAAATCGCTACCTAACAAGTCCACAAAAGTAATTTTAAGCACTGGTATAGGTGTGCTACTTGCTGTGCAGTATATAGGTGTCTAATACATTCATATACTTTTTGTCAGTGTAGAGAGAGGTTGGCGGTTCCAGCAGGGACAGACTTTTAGCGACACAAATCTCTACCTAACAGGTCCACAAAAGTCCTTTCAAGCACTGGTATAGGTGTGCAGTATATAGGTGTCTAAAGCCGCGTACACACGATCAGTCCATCTGATGAGAACGGTCTGATGGACCGTTGTCATCAGTTAACCGATGAAGCTGACTGATGGTCCGTCACGCCCACACACCATTGGTTAAATAAAGCATGCAATAAGAAATGCCTGTAATGTAATGGATATTCTGTTCGTGTGTATGCCCCATCTGACTTTTTCCGTCGGAAATTCCGATGGAATTAAATAGAGAACGTGTTCTCAACTTTTCAGATGAATTTTTTTTCCATTCGTCTGGATGCAATTCCGACTGACTAGAAACAATGCATGCTCAGAATCAAGTCGACGCATGCTCGGAGGCATTGAACTTCATTTTTCTCGCTCGTCGTAATGTTGTACGTCACTGCGTTATTGACAATCGGATTTTGGTGTGACCATATGTATGCAAGACAGCTTGAGCAGAATTCCGTTGGAACTCCGTCGGAAAAACCATCATAGTTTATTCTGACGGGAAAACCGGTCGTGTGTACAGGGCATAAGAGCGCAATCACTGCAAATAGACAGCGAAAGACACATAGCGGAGAAGAGTAAAAAATACAAAATAAAAAATGTATTATTTAACCACTTAAGCTGCCTTAATATGCTGCCTAAAGACCCAAGGTGTTTTTACAGTTCGGGACTGCGTCGCTTTAACAGACAATTGTGCGGTTGTGCGACGTGGCTCCCAAACAAAATTGGCGTCCTTTTTTCCCCACAAATAGAGCTTTCTTTTGGTGATATTTGATCTCCTCTGCGGTTTTTATTTTTTGCGCTATAAACAAAAATAGAGCGACAATTTTGAAAAAAATGCAATATTTTTTACTTTTTGCTATAATAAATATCCCCCAAAAACATATATAAAAAAATAATTTTCCTCAGTTTAGGCCGATACGTATTCTTCTACCTATTTTTGGTAAAAAAAAAACGCAATAAGCGTTTATCGATTGGTTTGCGCAAAATTTATAGCGTTTACAAAATAGGGGGTCGTTTTATTGCATTTTTATTAATTATTTTTTTTTACTACTAATGGCGGCGATCAGCGATTTTTTTCGTGAGTGCGACATTATGGCGGACACTTTGGACAATTTTGACACATTTTTGGGACCATTGTCATTTTCACAGCAAAAAATGGATTTAAATTGCATTCTTTATTGTGAAAATTACAGTTGCAGTTTGGGAGTTAACCACAGGTGGCGCTGTAGGATTTAGTGTACACTTAGTGTGTGTTTACAACTGTAGGGGGTGTGGCTGTAGGAATGACGTCATCGATCGAGTCTCCCCTATAAAGGGGATCACTCGATCGATGCAGCGCCATAGTGAAGCACGGGGAAGCCGTGTTTACAAACGGCTCTCCCCGTTCTTCAGCTCCGGGGAGCGATCGCGACGGAGCGGCTATAAACAAATAGCCGCGCCGTCGTCCCGGATCGCTCCCCGAGGGAACCCGACCGCCGCGTGTACCGGGGGGGGGTCCCGATCGGACCCCCGACCCACGTCTAGGCAGACACGTACAGGTACGTTGATGTGCCTGTCCGTGCCATTCTGCCGACGTATATCTACATGCGGCGGGCAGGAAGTGGTTAAATATATAAACAGTAAGAAAGTGAGGCCAGAACATATTGGCCCCATAAAGGATGATGAAGAGAATTTGGTTACAAAAGACAAAGGAAAGGCAAAGGTTTTAAATGCATTCTTCTCCTCAGGTTTTAAAAAAGAAACGGGGTGGGGATATAGGGCCAGATCCACAAAAGAGATATGACGGAGTAACTGCTGTTACGCCGTCGTATCCCTGTTCCTAACTATGGAACTGATCCACAGAATCAGTTTCCCATAGTTAGGCAGAAGATCCGGCATGTGTAAGGGACTTACACTGACGGATCTTAGGATGCAGTACCGCATCCGCCGCTGGGGGCATTTTGTGTCGAAATGCCGCCTCGGGTATGCAAATTAGCACTTACGGAGATCCACGAAGCTTTTCAGCTTCGTTTTTTCTCCGTAAGTTTTAGTTTGCAAACGCAAAATTAGGGCTGCTTTTACAAAGTGTAAACTGTTTACACCTTGTAAAAACAGACCTTTCTGTCCAGCGACACGATTTTTTTTTAATTTCGATTTTTTTTTTCGCGCCGTATCTTTTTTTTTTTTTGACGCAACTTTATTGACCCGTCGCAATCCACAAAGCTTGGCGTAACGTAATTTCGCGCTATGCACGTCGGGAAAATGACGTCACAAGCATGCGCAGCACGGTCGGCGCGGGAGCGCGTCTAATTTAAATGGGAATCGCCCCCATGAAAATAGGAACGCCTTGCGTCGGCGGAATTTAAGTTACACAGCCCAAAATTTCTAGGTAAGTGCTTTGTGGATCGGGCACTTAGGTAGAAATTTTAAGGCAGTGTAACTTAAATGGAAAAAAATAAGTTACGCCGGATCTTTGTGGATTGCCCCCCGAGTAACCAAGATTGTTATGTTAATAAAACATCACAGAATGCACCTTCATGGCTTACAGAAAGTTCACCATTTAGAAAAAATAAATAAATGCACTTTTTTTTTCAGGTAAAAAATGTGTATTTATTATTATATTTTGGAGCCTGTAAAGCATTTTCAACAGCGATCAGCAGATCACTGATGCCATGCAGGTCTACAGCAGATCTGTCAGTGTATCTGTATGCCCCAGTGTTTCCAACCGCCAGTATTTTTATGGGCAGCCCATAAAAACAGGGCACTTTTTCTCCTGCCTGTAAATGCCCGTGGCAAGGGAAAAAGTGCCAGTAAAAAAAGTCTGTGACCGGCTCAGCTCAGAACTGTGCATGCATTTCCCAGAGATTCCCGAGAACCAGCTGTCCAAGATGATCCAATCCGATCTGCACCTCTGCAGCTGAGACAATTGTTCCGCCCACCACTGCCTCTCAACCAATCAGCATTTAGAGCTGTATTGTAACCCAGCCGGCAGCCGAAAGTGTGGCTGTACTGTATTGCAGCGGGCGGGAGTCTGCTTTGTTCCCTACACTTTACCATTACCAGACCAGTAAGTGCTAGCAATATTTTGTGATCTTGTCACATAACTGTGTGTGAACTTAAATCAGGTAAACAGACTTAAAGCGCCAGCATCCGGCAGATGTGGGCTGGGAATGGTAAGCAGTAAGCAGCAGTCTCTTTATTCTGTTTGCTGGGAAGATTGAGGCTCTATCTGTGGGGGAACAGAAGTCTGTCTGTCTGTCTCTCTCTGTGGGGTGATGTGGGAGACGTTTCTCTCTGTGGGGGCACGGCAGTCTGCCTGTCTCTTTCTCTCTTTGGGGTTATGTGCGAGTTGTCTCTCTCTCCATGGGGTAAAGTGGGAGCTGTCTCTCTCTATGGTGTAAAGTGGGAGCTGTCTCTCTCTCTGTGGGGTGATGTGGGAGAAGTCTCTATTTCTCTAGGGTGATGTGGGAGCAGTCTCTCTCTGTGGGGAGGTGTGGGAGCAGTCGCTCTCTGTGGGGTGAAGTGGGAGCAGTCTCTCTCTCTGTGGGGTGATGTAGGTGCAGTCTCTCTCTGTGGGGTAATGTGGGAGCATTCTCTCTCTCTCTTTGGGGACATAAATCAAGGCAAAATCTCTCCAGTTTGGCTTATTATCTACCTTAAATCACATTTCTAATTGCACATGTTACATGTTTGTAGCCTAAATACTGAAATTTGCATTTAAAACTGTAATTGTTTTATCTTTTTCAAATGCCAGTAAAAACATGGGTGTGCCTGTAAATTTTGGCTGTTGTGTCAGTAAATTTCAATCTGGTAGGTTGGCAACATAGGTATGCCCATACATCGCCTACAGGCAAGCAGATACTCATTGACAGGAAGAAAGAATGGACTACCACGGTGGTCCACAGCGTTGTCGTAGTCCATTAAAAACTCTAAGCCGAGCGAATCGGCTCAATCAAGTCATACTTTCCTTAATTCATTCAGACCAGGCAGGATTCATGCCGGGCCGCAACACATCATTTAACTTACGCAGGCTCTACATTAATCTACAGGCTACTCATGATAATGTGGGATCTCGGGTGGTTGTGGCACTGGACACGGCCAAGGCATTTGACTCGGTGGAGTGGAGGTACTTGTGGCGCTGCCTGGAGAGATATGGCTTTGGTCCCCGGTTCTGTAAATGGGTTCAGCTGCTTTATCTGGCTCCCGCGGCCAGAGTGGTGGCGAATGGGTGGCCGTCTCCAGTGTTTAACCTCAGCAGAGGTACGAGACAGGGCTGCCCCCTCTCCCCACTCTTGTATGCTCTTGCCTCGGAACCTCTGGCTGTGTCCATCCGCACGAACTCGGAGATTGTGGGCTTACAGATGGGTCCCGTGGTAGAAAAAATCAGCCTATACGCGGATGATACGCTGCTTTATCTCGCTGATTCAGGCCCCTCCCTTCAGGCTGCACTCCGTTTGATCGAGTGGTTCGGAACGTTTTCCGGACTTAAGATCAACTGGGAGAAATCACAAATTTTACCGATCGACAGCTTCCCGCCACCTGAACCACTCTCAGGAACTCAGTTACAGCGGACAGACACTACTAAATACCTGGGAATACATATCACAAGGAGTCCAGCTGATTATATTACCCTTAACATAGAGCCACTCTTCTCACTGGTCAGATCCAAAATTCGAAACTGGGCCCGTTTACCCCTGGGGATATGGGGTCGCGTGAACCTTATTAAAATGGTCCTCCTCCCCAAAATATTGTATGTTCTATGGCACTCCCCAATATACCTTCCACTGAAGTACTTTAAATCTCTTGAAGCACTCCTTAAGCCCTTTGTGTGGGGTAACAATAGACACAAACTAACTTGGCAGGCCCTTAAAAATCCAACGACTTTGGGTGGCATGGCCCTTCCGGACTTTAACCTATATTACATCGCAGCTCAGCTTTCCCAATTATACCATATTGACAAGACAGACAGTACACGATTTCTGCTGATGCTCTGCTCACGGGGGGCCCGGGTCACGGGAGATGCGATCTACGCAATATCAGCAGGGTCTGGGAGTGTTGAACAGGTGGGGGACACGAAGTCCTTGCTACATCAATACAGGAGGGTCTGGGATATCGCGTCCTCTAAGTTAGACATACCCCAACACAATGATTACACTCCACTGTGGCATAACAGGGGACTACAGGAGTTCGTGCATATCCAGGGATCTGAGTTGTGGGCGGCACAGGGTGTCTATTACTTACATCACATACTTTCAGATGGAAACCTCAAAACCTACCAAATCCTTAAAGAGGAATTCTCATTACCCGACCATATGCTCTTTAGGTTTTTCCAGGTCAGACACGCAGCCCAAGCGCAATTCTCTCATAACTACCCGCAACCCACCCCACACCCTATTATGTCCATTGTCAAACATATAGACCCCCGCGGATTAATCTCTGCATTCTATAATATGCTGACTACCCCCATCTCCAACAAAATTGCCTATGCATTAAAGCCACGCTGGGAGAGGGAGGTGGGTCCCATGGAAGATGATCAGTGGGAGGAAGCACTGGAGACCTGTAAAACGGTGTCCCCGAGACTCTCGGACAGACTCACACAGATCTTCATAATACATAGGAGTTACCTTACTCCCATTCGGGTGGCCAGATACAAACGCGATCAGTCTGCACTGTGTGTGATGTGTGGCCGAGAGACGGGCACCTTTTTTCACTTGCTTTGGGCCTGCCCAAAGATCCAAGACCTCTGGAGACAAATAGTGACTTTCCTCCACGATGATATGGGCTCCCCTGTCACCCTAGACCCCAAGCAATGTTTGCTTGGCATATTCCCAGAGGAAACGGACAAGTACACCAAAATATTCGTTCATGAGTCCCTGTTCTCAGCCAGGAAAGTAATAGCTAGAAAATGGATGAGGCCGATGCCTCCCAGTTATTCAGAGTGGAAGGCGGAGGTAAATGTCTCATTGCCCTATAAACGATGTCTGTACATCAACAGAGGCTGCCCAGCCAAGTATAGCAAAGTCTGGGATCGCTGGCTGGGAGATTCGGAGACCTGCGGTTAAGGCACGGACCTCTCAGCGGATGGCTGGGCCGTGCTCGCTGCCTCATGTCTCTGCATTGTCTTAGATACTGCCTGTATGTGACCACGTAACTGCTTCGTACTGCGGACCATTGTGGGCGAATTGCTGTAACTACTCGATGTATGTTGCCTGCCTTATATACTGCTACATGTAACCTGTATGTGTTAAACCCTGTATTTACCATTTTTTTTTTTTTCTTCTCAATAAACACCTTGTTGAATTAAAAAAACTCGAAAGGCTGCTGGACCTTGTCGTTTTCCATTCACAGGACACTGTGCATGATTGACGTGGCCAGGCAGGGGGAGCCCCGCTCGGTCACTTTTTTTTTAAATTGTGACAACTAACGGGGGGAGGGGGAAGATCCCTGCTAGCTTTTAAAACAGGGATCAGGGAGGTGTGGGGGCCAGTCCTGAACATGGGTGTAATATATTTACGACAAAAGTTTAACCCTTTCCTGTAAAGTGATCATGTGACAGCGTTTGACCAATCAGAATTCGGAATTGCTCTTCTGCCCTAGAAGCCTTCAGAAAATAAGAGGAGGAAGAGCAGGGCTTTTAAATCCCCATACCACTGCATTGACTGCAGCAAGGACAGCTGACCACCAACGCAGGTAAGAGTAGTGGGGACCGAGGGGTGGGGAAGGTATGGGGTGCTAGTCCACCTTTTTTTTATATTTTGTGAAAAAGTGAACTTAAAAAACATTACACACTCGGCAAATTGCATTTTCCATCACAACAGATGCAGACAGAAGTGTTCATTTGTTCTAGTATGGGATTTCAACTTCTTATTTTAAAACAATAGCCTACAATGTTGTTGGAGCAGAGCTCATCTAGATGTGCAGTGAATAATGCTCTTGGATCCTTTAGACTGTACCTGTGCCAGTTTGTGTCATTTTTAAAAAATGTGGAGAGAAAGTTCCTCGGAGCCGAACATTTCCGACACGAATGTGAGTGTTATCTTTTATTGCAGAGCTTCTCTTAAAGGCTAAATTTGGCTTCAGAGCTTAGTTGTAAATTGAGCCAGTGAAAGTGTTGTTTCCTCCAGCTGGTTGGAGCATTATAAAGAACCAAATGCTCATCAATAAAGTGTAGAACAACAATTTAATGCAACAGATATCATTGCTCATATTAGAGCAAATTTGAGAACTGGGGAAATTAGATAACATGCATTTTAATTATGTTAATATAATTCTTAGATCTGTAATTAGGTTTCATGTTTTCCTAGGAATCAATAGGGACCCTTGTAGTCTAGGTTAGTATACTAATAATGTGAAAATTATGTATATGAGAAAAAGCTAGATCATTTACATTTTGTGGATTGTAAGTTCTGAAGAAATATTCATAGAAAATATAAGACAAATTATGGGGTGTAAATGATTGATATAGTCATAAACTGGAGTAAATTAACTAAGACTGCACAACAGGTTTATCTTATTTTACACAAATCCCTCTCAGTGGCGCTTGCATGGTGAAATACTTACTTTCTTCCCCATGCGTGAGATTTTCACTGTGTAACCCTGCCTAGTACCTCACAGCCAAACATCCTAGGCAAGGTCTACTTCTTAGTGCTATTAGTGTACCTATTAATTCCTATAAATAGTCCATTCTCTGCTGGATGGCTGGAGGCCCCATCAGTATCAGGGTTGCAAAGGTCACACTTGCGACCAGGCCATGGCGTTCCTCCACTGTGGGTGGGGGACAAGATGGCAGGAAGGAGGCCCACTGCAGAACATATGAAAGGGTACTGCTGCAAGGCCACAAGGCTCAGTGCACACTACTGTGACCCTAAACTCATGCAGTTTGCTTGAGACTTGCTTGCAATTTCCTTGTGACTTCCTTGCAACCTGCTTGTGACTTTTGTGATTCAATATTGCAGTTTATGATGCTAAAATCACACCACAGTTCGCAGGTTATAGAAAAGTAGTGCAGGAACTTTTTATTGTTGCTACGACTTGAGTCACATTGATTGAGATGGTACCCATTAAAATTAATGTGTTTTGACTTGTCGTGCAAATTTATGTATTGCATGGTGAACCAGGGTTTATAAAAGGCCATATGACGGACTTAGTCAGAGCCCTGGTATAAGAGGTAAGGGCCCCCAGGCTCTGAGGGAAGGGCCCCGTACCAATGGAAAGGGCCTCGGTTGTCAGGGGGCCCTTTGTGGTTTCTTCCACTGTGGACCTGAAGGTTCTCATTAGGGCTCTGGTTGAAGTTATGTGCTTGGAGTAATGTAAGGGTTCAGAGTTCATGTTAGGAGCTAGGTTAGGTGTTTGGGTAGGGGGAAGGTTAAATGTTAGAATCCGCTTAACAATTAGTAATAGGCAAGAGGTAAGAATCTAGAGACACTCTGGAGTTATTTTTTATTTCTTTTTGGTGCCCAAGCCATGCCAGCCAAAGAATTACACAAGACTGTTGGTGCCCCAAAGTAATATATTGTATATCTATATTAATGATGGTTAAAACTATCTACTTGTAACTGTAAACCTGTTTTTCCTTTGCTTTGCAACTGCCTACATAGTTACATAGTTAATCAGATTAAAAAAAGAGAGTTGTCCATCTAGGTCAACCAATATAAAAACAAAACAATAGAAATCCTCCCTATACACAATCCTAAACCCACAGTTGATCCAGAGGAAGGCAGTGATTGACAGTTGCAACAGTGTTTCAGTTTTCAGCATCAATATTTACAAATTCTTTGCTCACAATAATGTCACTTTCCATCCCGTGTCTCTGCTTGCAATGGTCACGCAACTGTATCTTGTAGTCTCACACGCAGGGCCGGCCCTACCATGGGACCCGATGGTACCATTGTACCAGGCAGCACTTTCAGGGGGCAGCACATTTCCTGCCTGCACACCATCCCATTCCGCCGGCTCCTCCCGTTCCACTCTCTGCTCCACTGTGGGGTTAATTGCATGTACAGAGCCATAACAGGTTCTTTTTATACTCCTATATACATGTATAGAGCCATGATAGGTCCACTTTAGTTATCATGATATAAAATAATGGATGTGGGGGCATTTTGGTGGGCGTAATTTTTTTTGGGGGGGGGCAGCATTTCATTCCTGGTACCAGGCAGCACAATGTCTTGGGCCGGCATTGCTCACACGCTATTCAGTGCTACCTTATGTTGGATTATCAGCTAGACTTCCATATGTTTTTCTCAGTCTTAGCTGCGACATTCAGTCCTCTTTTCTGAACAAGTTGTTTAACAAACATATTGTTGCACGTGCTTTTCCTCTCTTCCCAACTGCAGTCATGGGCTAAATACAGTACATCACTGTTTTCTAATAATGGTCTTAAAGGATAAGTTCATCTTTTGGAACATGTTACATGTTCCACCCGTATTAAGGGTGGAACATGTAACATGTTGCAGCAGCTGCAGCCTCTCACACTATCCCCTCCACCCTCTTCCCCAGTGTACGCATCCAGTTTTAATGTACCAGCTTACAGTATATAATGAATGCTTTTGGAAGCATTTATGATATTGGATGCAAATGGGGTTGGGTTATTGAATGCATAAAGACTATTCACTTTGCAAGGTGATCTTTCAAAGCTTAGTGAATGAATTGCTTAGTGAATGAAGCTCTGCTGACTTCCATCATCCACATACAAGCATTTTTTGCAATGTGAATTTCTACCACATTTACTAACCTATGGAAAAATTCCCTTGCAAAGTAAACATCCTGGTTACTTTAAAGTTTTTTCATTAACAAATCCCTTTACTGTATAATTGAGCCGTTTGGCAGCTACCTATTTGCCAAGCAGACCTGATGTTTTGTAAGTCAAATCAATTTATTTATTTTTCAATCAACCAATCTGAAAAGTATACCTATAGATTTTTTCATGGTTACTAGATTGTAATGATATCCTTTAAAAAAAAAAAAAGGTTTGTATTAAGCACTAGGGGGCAGATCCACAGAGCAAGTACGCCGGCGTATCTACTGATACGCCGTCGTACTTTCAAATTTCCTCAAACCAAGATACGACGGCATCTGGGTTAGATCCGACAGGCGTATGGCTTCGTACGCCTTCGGATCTTAGATGCAATACTTCGGCGTCCGCTGGGTGGAGTTCTCGTCGAGTATGCAAATTAGCTATTTTCGACGATCCACGAACGTATGCGCGGCCGTCG